>NC_136497.1:98188560-98416060 GCF_053919585.1 Euprymna scolopes
ATGTCACTAGTAAGGCTACTTAGCGTTGCTGGGCATTATATAAGCAATAATACTAATAAAAATAATGTATCTAATTATTAATATTAAAAAGGAATATCAGAAAGAAATATAACAGATCTTATACCTCTGATGATGGACTGATTCAGAATGAATTCTTTGCAACTTAATTTATTTTTCATATTTTTGGATTCTTTAGACTACTATTCTCATCTTGGGTGTTGTTTTCACAATGTTTCGGTCGATATAATCTCTGATCTTCTTCAGGTGTATCATGTTGAACTTGAGAATCTTTCTGTCGAACTCAGGTATTTGCAAGAAATTTCAAACGGAAACATTTATTTAATCTATGGGGATAACATGTTTTGATTCCATCAACCATAAAATCGCAAGCAATTTACAATTGTATTTTGAGTGTCGCCATATATAGGAATAAATCATCAACCTCCAGAATAGTGTAACTTACAATTGAATTTTACCTGCAGCATAGTGGATAAAGTACTTGAAGAAGGTTGGAGGTTACATCGACCAAAGCATTGTGAAAGTAACACTCAAGATAAAAACAATAGTCCAAAGAATCCAAATAATATGAATGATCAATCCTCATCTCAAAAATTCAGAAACTTTATTTTCTATATTTTTTCATATTAAAATCAATATATTTAACATATATTAAAAATCGCACCAGCAATACAAATTAATATCGAAATTCCAAAATTATGCCACCACGTTATATTGTTTATTTCTAATGTTATTATTACATATTTTATTTCGCTGTGAAGAAACCTTATAAGAAAATGAATATAAATATATTTTTATCAGCAAAACCTTGATTATAAAGATTCTATTTTAATATGTATGTTTTAGGTCTAAATATTCTAACTTTAGAGTCTATCGAGATATATAAAAAAGAATAAGAATGCCATTTATATATATATATATATATATATATATATATATATATATATATATATATATATATATATATTGCTTGAAGCAAGAAAATTAGTTAGAAAGTTGGAAAAGATCCAAATCAGAAGGAGTAGACATGAATTGTTTATGTTATTCGACAAAATATTCTTACAAAGAAATAATGCTGCCTGGTGTGTGTATATATATATATATATATATATATATAATATATAGTCATCCACATACAGTACTGTTTCGTTGTATTACAACTCATCAGTGCGACTGGACTAGCACTTTTCCATTACCGGGGATTGAACCTACAATCATTGCATTGATAATCGGCAGTTCTATTTATCTATATATATATATATATATATATATATATATATATATATATATATATATATATATATAAATATATATATGCCTGTGTGTGTGTTTGTATGTGTGTATGTATAGCTTATCAGAAGACTTTTTTGCAGGTTCTTGGGTCATCTAGTCATCAGAAATATATTGAAAATTTTTATACATTTGAATACAAATCCAAACACTGTATTTTAATGTATACAAACTTTTAGTGGTTTATTAACCCAATTCCAATGAATTTATGATCCATTCAACTGCAGTCAAGTTTTAAGATAAGCCACATTCATTATTTATTATTGTTCTAAGGAATAAGTGCTTGACAAATATTATATGTAAAGATCCCACCCTCAAAACATCAATAACGAAAAACAAGTGTGCATACGTACCATAGGAAATACAAAGTCAGATACACCTACCATATGATGACCCTGGGAAATTCCAAATACAAAAATAGTGCAAGCCTGTTTAAATATGTATGGGATCAATAAAACAGAAACATCCATAGCCACATAAAATGTGAAACCATAAAAATAAAACCTACTTGCAGAACGAACGAATAATTATAAGCTTAAAACAAAAGTATAAACTACTCAATAAAAACATGAATTTATTCCAAAATGTAGACATTCAAATAAATAATTTTGCTGCCACATGATTATAGAACTACACAAACGTAAACACATACAAAACATAGTTTTACTACTGAAATCTGGAGGGGAAAAACAAATAGATATTAATATAAATAATTGTAGAATAGCAAACTATTAAAAATGCTATGTATAAATTTAATTTTAAAGTGGAAATTACGAGTTATTTGTCTTTGATAAGAAAAATTTCTGTAATTATATATATATATATATATATATATCACATCAATCTATTTGTAAATGTACAACCATATTAAAATAATGGGTCTCCCTTAATTCTTTTTGTTTTGTTTTGTGTATTATCATGGCCTTTGTATGCAGTATTTGTAAAGTCTGCTAGTAGTATCATCTCCCTCTTTAATTTTCTTCACCCTGTAGGTAATTTTATTAGATGCATTATTATTATTATTATTATTATTATTATTATTATTATTATTATTATTATTATTATTTATCTAAAATTTTCAACATTGTCATATGTTTATCATAGCCTTTGTGTGTGTTCAGCATTTAGTGTGCCTGCATCCATCTCCTCTTCTGTTCTGATTGATATGTGTGTTATTTCTTTGTCATATAGATCATATTAGTTTATTATATCAATTGTTGAATTATTGAAAAGGGCTCCTTCATTGACATATTCATCGTGTGTTCGAATGCTTTATTTTCCTCCAAATCTATTTGTTGTATGATTACATTAAAGTTGATTAAGCCTTTGCGCTGGTTTTGAAATGCTTTATTTGATGAGTAGAAACAGGTTTTTTCTTTTGTGTTTAATGACTGACTATTTGTTTTAACTCAATCTACAAATTGAGATTAATTTTACTGCAACAGAAACATCGATATCAGAGAAATTTAAAAAATCTGTTAAGAAACCAAGTAACACGATGGAGAATTTTTTTTCAAATAAATAAATTATTTTGTTATTTTTATCCAAATTTGTGGCTCTATGAGCCTTCCTCAGGGTTATACAGGCAATGTTTTTTCATCATTGAAATCTTACATCATTGCTAAAAATCGCCAATTTCTTCTGGTCTTTTTGAGAAAACTGTTTTTTAATGCTCGATAGCCGTAGTCAGATGATATTGATGTTTTAACTGAAGTAAACTTGATCTCCACATTTGTACACATATATCAGCGAATCTGACTACGGCATAGAATTCATAAACAATTTCGACAAGACTGAAAGAAATTGGCGATCTTTGGCAACGCTGTAAGTTCGTGACAATGAAAGAAAAATGTCTGTATCACCATGAGAGAAATTTAAATTAAAAACAAAAATTTATTTCTTTGCCAAAAAAAAAAAAAAAAAAAAAAAAAAACAATCCTACATCATGTTATCTGGTTTAATAACGGATTTTCAAATTAATCAACATATATTCTATCTTATTAATATTTATGGAAATATCATCCGTATAGAATGAACATTTGATATATAGAGACAATTTTAATGTATTTTGTATATATTCATACATTTAATAACTGTATTTGAACAAACCCATGAAACTTAAATATTGGAGAAAAATGTAGACACCTGACAGGAATCGAATCCGTGCACCAAAGTAATTGCTTTATAGCAAACTGTGCTGTATACCATCTCAGCCATCGTAAACTAGGCATTAAAGTAAAATATTTTTGTCAAGAGTCAACTGCTTTTTCATCAATATTTCTCCATTGCTGGATATATCGGTATTTAAATGTAGATATACATTTATATTCTTGTAAACTAAAATTATACTAGCTAGAAGACTTGGAATTGTTCGAGATTGAATAAAGAATCATATGCACCCTCACCCCTGCAATAAGAAACACCATATTTCCTTTGTAATTCTTACTTTTTTTACATTTTATAATATCTATTGAAACAATGTTTAGTAAATTAATCGGCTTCTTGAAGCCCATGCAACATTTTCTGATAATAAACGATGACGCATTTGTTCTCCTGCTCCAAGTCCTGAACTTCATATTACCATTATTATATAGTTATAAATGAGATAATATAATGTAAAACGTCATAATTCTTTTTTATGGAAGTTTGACACGAACACAGCCCCACGATATTATTCATATTTGATCAAAAATTAATTAGATTTATTCACGTGCACTTGTTAATGTAGTTTCAGAATATATATAGTTATGAGGTGTTCATAAACAAAAACAGACAGAAACTACAGCTTGATATATATATATATATATATATATATATAGTGGCGCTAAAAAGAATGTCCACACATGTCATTGAACTTATTTTTTTTAAATTGATGTAAACACTAGGATACTTCAATTAAAAATAAAAAATGAACAGTTAAAATCATAGAGAAATAAAAGGCGAATCAAATGAGGTATAGGTTGTTTTAACAGTTACATTCAATTTATCTTAAATTTTCAGTTTTGAAAAAATGACAAGTGCAGACTTTCTTTTTGGCGCCACCATATATATATATATATATATATATATATATAGTGAGCAGTAAGTGGTTTAGGCTCATTACCATGGGGTCCCAATTTAAATCTCACTAAATTCAGCCACTCTGATGAGTCGTAGACGATGAACCACGTGTCAGTGGATAATTATATTTTAAAAATAGTATATATACCGCTCCCCATGTGGGCGTACCAAATTGGTTAAAGGGAAAATTATTCCCAACTCGAATTTAGGTAAAAATTCACTTTCGTAAATAATTGAATTCATTCAAAACATATCACTAAAACAAAAACAAACAAAATTTAAGTAAATTGCGATATATCCAGACAGTCGTGCGAGATGGGTGAGCGGTAAGGGGTTCAGGCTCATTACGGTGGGGTCCCGATTTCGAATCTTGCTAGATTCAGCCACTCTGATGAGTCGTAGACAATGAAACACATGTCAGTGGATAATTATATTTCAAAAATTATATATATATATATATATATATATATATATATATATATATATATAATCGTGAAATACATTCTTATAAATGTTTCAAGAAACATCTTCAGTGATGCACTGCCTTCATTCCCGATTTGGAATTTCGTATGATATTGATTCAGACAGCAACCCCGATCTGACTCTGAACACGTTAGACCACCTCTTTGAAAGCTAATCAGCTATGTGTGTCGATATTGCACTGAAAATCTTTGGTCTTTTGTTTGAACGAAGTGTTAATAGGCATCAGTAAAGGCTAAGTAAACATGTAGTTGGGAAAAATTGGAATTTACATTTGCCTTCGTCAATATATAATGCATTAGAGAAGATGAGAACAACATCGGTCCGTCACTTTCAAATCCAAACAAACGCGATCTGATCTTCTGTAATACATAAATAAATATTATGCTTTTATTCTTAACATTTCTTAATAATCGAGTACTCTGTTGGAGTTCTCTTTGACTAACTTTTTATACATATGAAAAAGACAAAAGAAAACGGATTACACACAGGAAAAATAAAAATCAAACGAGAGGTTGACCTGTTTTTTTTTTTTGTTTTCGGATCAATAGGCATCTTCAGAAAAAGTGAAGATCTTAAATTTATTGAAAAAAAAACGACAAAAAACATTGGAACAAATGCAAAATGTGATGCTTTGGGCACGTGTGTAACTATTTAGAAAAATATGCAGCATTTGCAATTTAATGAGTAAAAAAAGAAGAAAAAGAAAATAAAAAATGAAAACATGAAGGAAATACAGTAAAAATAAGAAGTACTTAACTAGGATTAGGGTTGCGATGTTTTAATGCATTTTTAGCCAGTTTTATTTTTTTATTATTAAGGAGTAATAGCCGAGCCAAATGTTTACTTTATATAATGACGAGAAAAGGATTATAGCAATTTGGCAAAAGTGATGCTATCACAAAAATTATAGATATGCCGACTGTAAAAAAAAAACTATAGCCATGGCCTTATAACAATTTCACGGCCTAACAAGTGATGCCTCCCATGACAAGGACACTCCCAACTTTAAATGAATTATCTATACATACAAGATTAGAAAGATTGAAAAGTAAGTTATGAGTGCGAATAAGCCCAGTGATAGAGCTTCAGGCTTCACTTTGGAGTCCTGGTTTTGAATCTCACTAGGTTCAGCCACACTGATGAGTTATAAACACCAAAACATGTTCGTAGATCATCTAATTATATACATAAGTGAAACACATTAGGGGATATTTTAAGTAGGATAGCCCCTAGAATAGATGTATTATCCCATAATAAGGACATTTACATCACCTACGCTGATGTCGTATCTTGTGAACTTTGTGGTAGAATGCAAGTCATTGAGTTGTGTAAAATAAAGGTTTAATTTGCTGTTGTTCTTGGTTTGCAATTTTTCAAAGTTTGCAAAATATATATATGAACCTTACTTCTTAAAGGTCCATATTTACTTGCCTCTCCATGAGGGTAGAGTGAAACGTAAGGTCGGTTTTTAATTAAGCTTCCCCAAAATGGGTTTCTGGATTGAATAAAAAATTGTCTCAGACTAGAAGAATTTTTTCTTCACTAACTGAGGAACAGATGAATGTAATATCAGAACATATACTACATTTTGAATTAAAATCATCAATCAAAAAATATAAAAATTATAATTTAAATTTAGAACAAATTAGGAACAGGCAGTCAAAAGTGTGGGGAAAATGAGGTCGTTCATTGTTTCTTTTTCCATTTTATCTGTCTGTCCTACTCTGAGCTATAATCATTGCAGTTAGCATAATAACGCATTCATTCTAGGGGCTATCCTACTTAAAATATCCCCTAATGTGTTTCACTTTTGTATATAATTAGATGATCTTTGAACATGTTTTGGTGTTTACAACTCATCAGTGTGAAGCTCTACCACTGGGCTTATTCACACTCATAACTTAATTTTCAATCTTTCTAAGCTTGTATATATACAATTCATTTATTTAAAGTTGGGAGTGAGAACAAAAAACACAACAAAAACTAATAAGACTCTCTGAAGACTTTTTGATGACGTCTGACTGCCACCATGAATCAGCTATTTTGAATCAACCTCCCTGTGTTTGCAATTCTGAAAATTTTTGTCTTTTTTAGTTTTTTTGTTTTTTTGTTTTTTGTAGAGGACTAATATCTTAAAAGTCACATATGTCTATTCACTGTTATCTAGATATTACAGTCACTTATGTCTTGTGCACAACACTGTAAGAAAACTGTTTTCTCTTGTTATCATGAATTGATTGAATTTTCGATCATCTATTGCTGATGCTTATAACAAGGAAACTTATGATGATGCTTATTTTCATTTTCATTGTTTTTATCTCTTCGTTTGATGCATAATCATACCAGTCAGTATCCTCCACTCGATTTCATTTTACTTTAGTAACTTCTTAGAAACCAAGGGCTACTTTTTATTTAAGATACATAGATATCCGACTATTCCATTAAAGTTCTCCTCTACCTCTCACACGTCGACTTCATAAAGAAGTGAAAAACGTTAATTTTCCATTCCCTAATCGACCAATTAACTATGACAGAGTTCATCTTTATTGTGGTCACTTGCTCTTAGCAGATTACAAAGCAAGGATTCATCTGGTCGGGTGGAGTATCAAGTTTAATGCTGTTACTAAAGGCAACATCACTTGGAGAAGATGCATGATTCTTCCTATAAGCCAATGTGTAGCCATACCTAGAGTATCATATTTGGGCTTCAAATAATATTTAATTTTGAATATTTGGATAGTGTCCTCATGTCAGCTTGTCCTGACAAACCCTTATACAGAGTGACTAAAGACACAGAATTGTGTCTAAAAACCAATATTCATTAATATATTAGTGGCTCCCCGGGAAATTTTGCAGTATTTTATACATTAATTTGTACATTTTTATGTTATGTAAGAAATAATGAATGACTGTCAAGATTGATTAAGAAAATAATTACTTTTCTACTGCCATAAAAACAATTGTCATTGTTAGCTATGTATTTTTTAAATAAATAAAAAGAATATGTCTCAGGTTTCTTTATTTAAAATTGTAACAATTAAGGTTCTTTTTAAAACAATATTCTCTATCTTCTTAGCGCAAATATAATTCTTCAGATCAATAAAACGATCGTCACTTTTTGAAATGTATTTATTTAAAATTGTACTATTTTAGTTGATGGGCTGATATTATAAAGTTTGGGATAAATTTATTTAAAGATGGGCAATGCCTGAAGCTATTTTACCTTAGTCACATCAGATCAATCACAATCTGAACGATCTCATCTTTTCAAATGTGGATGAAAATGATAACATACATATTAACACAAAGTACTTTAGCAAATTACTATAATAGATTCATAAATATGAATCCGTCTCATCACAGAAAAGTTAGTGAGTAAAAAAAATGTGCTTTTTTAAGCTTCAAATGAAATCATTTCAAATAGTGAGGGAAAACGAGAAAGAAAGTTGCTTGAAATTGTGGACTATATCTACATGGACACTGTGTAGGGAGTTAAGCAGTGAGATCTCTGTTCACATTTTCATTACGTTTCCGCATTTAAAGATACAGTTAGCGGAGGCCGGAAGAGAATTCTAAAACCTAGCAGTTCGAGAAGAAACTTGAAATTAATTTGGAAGAAATCTTTCTATCTAAATTAAAAGTGAATGGTGGTTGTTCTTTTATTCTTTATATTATCAGAAATAATATTTTATGTAAACATTAAATTGCTGATGTAATTCTATGTTTTTATATGAATATTATTGCAAACACTGGTAAAGTATTTTTTGTGATTTTAATAGATGATATGCACTAGCTCAATATATATTCTTTTAAATATCACTCTTGAAGTATCTATTTCCCTTTCTACATTTCTCATGCAAAATTTCAAAGTAACTATGTCGAGTTTTAATACTCGCAGGTCTCATGTGATCATTTACAAACTAATAATGTTCGGAAAGTGTTATCACCACAAATGTACTTAAGTTAACAAATTTACCGAATTTCCATTACTAACGATTACTATATTGTCCAATTGACTACTGTACACTCTTTAACCCTTATCCTCAATTGGCCTCTGGGCCTTGGTGCCTATGTAAAAATAAAAGTAAACAACAAAGAATTTCCTGGGCTATAAACCCCGAACAAAAGAAAATGAGATGCAGTGAGGCTGATTCGAACAGTCGACCTAAAACTTACACATGATTTGTCATTTGAGTTGGATGCTACACCTGTTAGGCAGAAGAAGCTCAGAGTGTCTTGAGCGTCCTGGTTATTTGGCTATGAAATAGATTTAACAAGAACAGGTGCTTTATTCGAGGCGATGTTGCTTAGAAATGTACAACTTTTGCTCATTGGATAACTAAACAAATCTCACTTGAATTGGAACAAATACATTGAAGATATTGCCAAGGCTACTGCAAAAAAAAAAAAGGTGGACTCTCTCTACTGTGCTAGATAAATAATAACACCTGACAATATCTTGTATCGCTAAAAATCTACTATTCGCCCATGCATGGAATATTACTGCATTATCTGGGCTGGTGTATATACCACTAGTCTCTCCCTCTTAAGTTATAAAAGAAGGTGTCCAACCTAATAGGTTCCCTCACCATCAATTAAGCTCCAACCTCTATCCTATTGCCGCACATATTGAATCCCTTTGCTTGTTTTGCAAGTATTTTAATGGAATGTGCTCTGATGAATATGTAGCACTTGTGCCCACTCAATGTAAATATCCCCGGATTAACCTAACAAGCAGCAAAATCCCACCTCTTCACTATAGAGATCGCTTCATGCCAGAAAGCCTTTTACTCTAATAGTTTCTTTTCTCAAACTGCTAGATTTTAGAATTCTCTCCCAGCCTTCCCTGATTGTAATTACATGCAGAAACTTAAATATAATGTAATTATATTATAATAAATAAATATAAATAATAGACATAAATAATAGATACATTAAATAGAATAGAATAGAGACCTCACTACTTAACTCTGGAATTATACTATATCGACAAGGACACTATTTGTCCATGTAGATATAATCCAAAATAGTAGTCCATTTTGTTTGAGGCGAATAAAAGTTAAAAAAACGCTAGGATGCCATGCTCTTTTGACATAATTGTTTAAATGTTTCCTTAGGGAGATCAGGGTTCAATCCTCAGGTGAGTCATACCAAAGACTTAAAAAATACTCTTGATGCCTCCTTGTTAAATACTCAGCATTATAAGGTAAGGATCAAGGGTAAGTGGAGTATCCTGAAAAAGGAGTGATGCGTTCCCTTACATCTTGGTGTAGTAGCTAATGAAAAGAGAAACTTTGAGTCACCCAGTTCACTTTGTTTTTTTTGTCTTGAAGTGAAAATCCCCACCCCCCACAAATCAGAACATGCGCAGTATCTTTTACAACTTTCTCATACAGAAATGTATGCATTTGCTAATTTCTTACTAGTTAAGGATGAAATGACAACTTGTGTTCATTTAACCGCATATAATCTTCAGCATTAAATAACTCGGAAAGGGTCGATATGCCAGTATACAGACAAACTAAACCCTTGTCTTTGTGCTTTTTTGTTGTCACAGATGTAATGAGTTCCATGCGTCAAGCTTTAGAAATGTAATTTGTTTGAAATTAGAAAAAGGTTTCCATTATATTTTTCTACTCATATTGGAATTGGCCGTCCTAAATGTAATTGCTTTCTTAAAGTCTATAACTGTTAGATATTTATTAAAATTCTTTCCACATTTGTTATTTGAAAAAAAATAAAAATAAATAAATAAGAATATTTTGCAGGGGTGTGGTTATTGAAAGGGTGTGGCTATTCGTTCCTTTGAAATGTATTTTTCTCTTGAGGAAAAGGCCTGCCAGTGAATCCCCAAATTAGCCATCGGCAAAGATTGATGGGCTTTGATAGCCATTAGGCTTGGATTATGTTTTGCCATGAATGTTTCCCTATTTCCTAAGTGACTTTGCTCAGTAATAAGCCATTACTAACCACAGGATTATCCCTTCCTCGCTTGTAGGTGGAACGGAATGAAACGGGCACGTCGTAATTGAGGGGAGGGTGGTGAGGGGAAGCGAGGTTATCTGTATCTATTCTCATCTTTTTATGACTATTGCTATCCGTTTATCATCACGCAATGATCGCTACCATTTCGGCAACACAATCTTATACATATGCAAACTCCTAGAGACGCACATGTGCATAATAATCTGAAAGAAACTCTGGAATTATATCATAAACTGATTAGTTTAGAACAAAACAAAAAAATAAAGAAATAAAAATAAGTTTTTAGGAATTTCATGTTTGGGTAAAGAAAATTTGTTCTGACAGTTTTGCAGGGTTTTTTTTTTATTAGGGCTCACCAAATTATATGGATGTTTTTGTGGAGATTCCACAGAGACTTCTTATATCACTGGCTTAAAAGATTTGATGAGTGGAGAACAAAAAAAAAATCCTCTTTCACAAAAATAAATAAAAATAAAATAATAATGATGATCATAATAATAATCTTGCTGAGTTGTTAAGAGAGCAATGAAAGTAATTTTAAAGAATTTGCTGAAAATGTTTGCGTGTGCATTTCATCGATATTTCTCTGCCTCTTTTCATTTTGTATTCCCTATTTTTTCTTATTACTTAAAAAGAAAGAAGTTTCTATAGTAGAAACACTTCTATTTTGTATACTCTCTATTGAAACTATGTTATCAGGTATCTATAATTATTATTTATAATTATTATGTATCTATAATTATTATGTATCTATAATCATTATTTTTCTATAATTACTCTATCTATAGTAAGCACCTGTCTCTAATAGACATCTTAGCTATAATTATCATTTATCTATAGTAATCATCTATTTATAATTATCATCTATTCCAAGTAATGTATTTGATTATTTTAACAACCGTCAAATATAAAAGAAGCAATTATATACACTCTTATGTTCCTTATGTACCCAAGGAGTATTACGTCATATCTGGAGTTTGGAGTTTGGAGTTTTTAAAGAATTTAGATTTTAAAAATTTCGAAAATGTGGCATAAACAAGATAAAATATCTCTAGCTGGAATTTTCACCCAAAGTTTCTTACATCTTTAATTTGGCGATCTTTTCAAAGGTTTTGAAACTTCAGCTTCAATCAGAGTAGTTTGATGTAAAAAATTTTATCTCAGACTAGGGATTTGAAGATGGAATTTGCCTTTCGTGATCTTTACTAAAAACACTTTAATTACACCCTCGGGTTAGAGAACTTTTCACAAATTTTGAAATTTCATCTTGAACCTATTTGAATTTTCCAACATTTTACAATTTCACCCTCAATCGTACGGATCTTTCCCAAGAGTTTCAAATTTCAGTTTTTACAATTTTTACCTTTAACCTTAGGGGTTCTTTCAAAATTTTGAAATTTTACCCTCATGAGTCTTTCCAAGTCTTAACTTGGAGGTATTTATGAAGATTTTTACTCTTAACCTGGAGGTCTTAACCTGGGGTCTAGTCTTAACCTGGAGGTACTTATGAAGATTTTAGTTTTAACCTGGAGGTATTCATGAAGATTTTGAAATTCATCCTGCACATTAAGGATAGATATATAAATAGTAACTACGTATCTTTTTAAATAATAATACATTTGATGCGTCTTTAACGTAATCTCATATAATATTTCACTATTAAAAGCAAAGCCAAAGCAAACTAATGCTATGAACTTTTTACATTTTTTAAGTCAATTCCTTAGTCTTCATAAAAAGAAACTGCCATCTCTTGTGTGACTCTTTCTCTTACTATCAACTCCATCAGCATAACATGACTCCATTTATAAGATGATGGTTTTTAAGTTCTGTTTTTTAATCTTATACTAAAAAAAACCTTTATTCTTAATCCTTTCATTGAGTAGTTAAATGTGAAGTTCATTGTCATAATGATTCAAATTATCAACTGAAAAATTAAATGGATATTTCCTTTTTCTGGATTATTCTGCCATATCTCCAGTCGGTAAGGTTTTCATATTAACCGCTAAAATTCGAAGAAATATGCGAAAATAAAATAAAAAAATGTGGTAAATATTTTATTTTCGTTTTTTTATTATTAATTTTTTACTTTCTTTGAAGAATATAATGCTGGGTATGGAGCAGCCAAACCAGCTGCCAACATTCCCCTGCTTTTTATTGAAACCAACCGAGAGTTCTTTTTAGTATCCTCGCTGTTCCTTTAAGTGTAATTGTCTGGATTTCTCTTGCATTTGGTTCATCAGGAATATTTGTTAGGTAGGACTTCAGGTTCTTCTTCATAAGCCTTGTTGTACCTATTTTTGGTTAATGAGGTGTGGTATAACATTGGAAATCACTGAGTGTGTATAAATTACTCGAGAGAAAGAGAAAGGTTCCATTCAGTCTCGAGATATAATGGATACCCCTGTAAGGATCCTGTGTTGGAAGTTTATTGTGAAGCAAAGGTTGTATAATCCTTAACCACACCCCTGCTGGTTTGAAATCACTGTTGAAAAAGTTACATGTGTCACTAGTGACACCATACCAAGAGAAAAGTAAAAGGAAAAGCACAAACTGATTCTATGTCTAGAGATAACATATATCATCCAAAACTTATTTGATTTTAAACCAATGTTTATCTAAAAAATATATACATTGTACTGGCTTCTTAAACTTACATATTTCAATTAATAAAAAAAAACTTGTTTGTTAAAAAGATATACAACAGGCAACATTTTCAGTGATGGTGTGTATCTGGTTTCATTGAGGTTTCTGGTGTCTCAACGTCAGGTGATCCGGTTGGTATTAATCACATGACATTTTGTGATCTAGTAACAAACTATAAAAACGTATATAATCATCAAGGGAAACGTTAAATTGCTAACGGCTGAAATGTTCAGACTATACAGAGATATCAGTCATGATATACTCTTCTTCATAAAATTGTAGCTCTCAGATATATAAAAAAAAAATTGATATTATGACGAAACATTTCATTTAATCCATGGGAGAACTTAAGACTTCTACCCATTTATGCCTGATGAAACAAGAGCATGCTACCGTCGTAGATTAAATAGAAGGTTCCATCCAAAATTTCATGCAGATTCCTGAGTTCGGCAGAAACATTCTTGAGTTTAACAAACTAGACCTAAAGAAGGTTGGAGATTACATCCACATAAACGTTGTGAAAATAACAATCAAGATGAGAACAGTAGTTCAAAGAATGTAAATAACACAAAGCTTGATATTGTTATGCATTGATCTTTTTTTTTAGTGATTAGTTCAATGTTTAAAACGTTTGGTCTATAAGATAATCATTCCCACCAAGCATTTGGACACATAAGCGATTTCCTGCTACATAACCTAATGTACTCAAAACAGAACTGTTCACTTTAATAAGTAGTAAATAAAACATATTAACAACATATGTATGATAAGGAATAACTTGAAATTAATTATGAGGATATTTGATGTTAAAATAATCAAAGAAAGAAACTTGTGCTCCCTCAACCCTCCTTCTCTTTCTTCAAATTTTGTTTTTACTCTTTTTTTCTTTTCCTGACATTTTAAAATCTTATAGTTGAATGTATTTTGTTGTAAATTTATTTAATTTAACTTATTCCCAGCAGAAAACTCACGTTCTTCTTTCTTTTGTTAATTCGTGTTTTTTAATTTTATTTTTATATTTTCTCAGATTTTTGGCTTCATTTTCTAATTTGACAACACATTGGCATATTTTTTTGTTGTCTTGAAACATGAAATTTCCTGCATAGTGCTGGAAAAAGTTATAAATTCAGTTTGGAATATAATTTAAAGGTTTACTTTATAGAATTAGGTTTAGCTTTATTATCAGGTTTTTGTTGCGCAACGTTACCAAATTGGACATTTTTGAGCCAGCCAATTTAGATAATATATACGCACACATTCCAGGAGGAAGTTAATTTAATATTTTTGTACAATAGAAAATTAAAATGTTTTACTTCTATTTTTTAAAAACTATCTTGATAAACACTAAAATAAATTACAAAACATATGACAATTGATTAAAAAAAAAAAAAGAAGAAAAATCATTGTTCACCACGTTAGTGAGTTTTACTCATGCTTATTCAATAAATTTGTTGCTGTTTTTGGAAGTACATTTCTAAAAGTCATCCAACACATGCCGCAAACAGACAGCAAAATAACGATGAGGACGATGATGAAGAAAAAGAGCAATTTGTTCACTCCAAAAAGAAAAATCTTTGTCTTTGCTTAAAATGATTCACATCTATATATCTACAAAACCACCATCCATGCATGGAGGGTTGTTGCTACATCTGGGTTCATGCATCTGCTTCCATTTAATGGAATGTATTCGGACAAACTGATAGCAGTTGTGCCCCCGTTGACATAAATATTCTCACCTAACCCAACAAGCAGCAAAATCCCGCCCATTCCCATTTGAGGTTTCTAAATACCGGTAAGCTTTCTACTCTACTAGTTTCTTTCCTCAGATATTTGGAATTCCTTCACAGTCTTCCCTAACTAAAATGACATGCACGAACTTAAATGTAATGTGAACAGACATCTTGTTGCTCAGCTTCTTACATAGTATCTCTACAGATATGGTCACAAATAGTAAGCCTTTAAGTCCAAATTTGTTTTGGTGAATAAAAAAAAAAAATGTTTTGAGATGAGGTTTCATTATTTGAACTACTGTTCTTATCTTGAGTGTTTCAGTTGCTGTAATTTCCGACCTTCTCCACGTGTATCTTGTCAAACTCGGGAATCTTTTTGTTGAACCTGGAAATCTGCACCAAACTTTGAACAGAACCCTTTATGTAATCTAGGGGGAGCGGTAGCATCGTTCCGTCAGCCATGACTGAGTATAAGTTCTAAGTAATTTGCAATTGTAGTCTGAGTATCACCCACACTGAGGGTTGAACCTGCAATCTCCAGAAGAATGTAATTTTACAACTGAGTTTTTTCAAGTAATTTATCAATTACATAACTCAAAGATTATATCGACGAAAACATTGTTAAAATGGCACTTAAGATGAAAACAGTCGTCTAAATAATCCAGATAATACAAAGAACTTTTCATTTAATATTTGTAGATGAGTTTGAAGGTTTATTAGTATTATTTGGACTGCTGTTTACATCTTGTGTGTTATTTTTACAACGTTTCAGTCGATGTAACCTCTGACCTTTTCAGATATATCTTATCAATTTCTGAAATCTATCTTTCAAACTTGGCAATCTACACGGAACTTTAAACGAAACCCTTTATTTAATCCATATGGGTAGTATGCTCTCATTTTATCAGTCATGACTAGGTGGAAATCTTAAATAATTCATAATTGTATTTTGAGTATCGCCTCCACTGAGGATTGATCCTTCAACCTACAGAACTGTAACTTTTGCAACCGAATTTTATCAAATACTCTATCTACTATGCCACGAGTCCTAGTGGACAATTATAATATGAATTTTAGGAGCCTATGAGTTTGACAGAAAGATTGCCAGAATGGGCAAGATGCACCTGAAGTAGGTCGGAGGTTACATTGACTGAAATGCTGAGTTCGACAAAAGCTTGAGAAGGATCGGAGGTTACATCAACGGAAACGTTTTGAAAATAACACTCAAGATTAGAACAGTAGTCTGAAGAATCCAAATAATATGAATAATCAATTGTCATTTCAAAAATTCAGAAACGTAGCATTTGTGAGCGCTCTGTAAAATTAGATTCCAATTCTCTATAAATCACACTTTCACATTCATCATGGTAACAAGTACTAATTGTATGACTTGTTATATAAATCAAACTGTAAAGAAAGAAGAGTTTGCCAAAATTTAACGAGTTCCTGCCACCGTTTAGTGCTTCATTGCTTGCAGACATTCTGCCTTCATGTGACCGTTCAATCCTGCTTCTATTTACCTTGGCCTCAATGGGCAGTGGAGAATACCCATCTTTCCCTTCCTGCTGCTCCATTCCATGCCAGGTTCAGTGCTCTTTGCTGCTGTTCTTGACAGCTAACGACTAATGATCCTTCTCTGGTCATAGGAAAGTGGCAGCGAATCCTAGGGGCCATTGGGATGATTGTTTAGTGTGGCTAGAAGAGAGAAGGAAATAATGGAAATGCCCGTGTTGACTTGCACACAAAGAATTTTTCTATCAAACGAAGCTTCCTTATTTCACTTCTGTGTTCGAATAATTACATTGCATTACTTCTTGGGAAAACTTTTCTATTTTATACCTTAACTCCAAATTTTGATGCAAGAAAAGTGAAAAGAAAAATGGCTATTATTCCATTCTGACAAATGTTTTAGATGTGCTCATGCATTTCTCTCAGATGCTGTCAGTCCGTCAGTCATGCTTCAATTTGAAATATCATTTCTATTACTAAATACACAGATTGAATTGATATATATTATTACCCCCACCAAGGAGCTTATGTGTTCGGTAGAGATTGCTTATTGATATATCTCTATTGCTTGACTAATCGTCACAATATTTGCTCAATATACCGGTAATAGCCTAACTTAGAACTGACTGGAGATTTAGGGATATTTCGGTAAAAGGTCACGGTTAAAGTCATAAAAAGGGTAAAAGTTACACTTTTAACTATAACTACAGTTCTGTTCATTGTAGAGACCCACTCTTTGATCCATACTGTAGCCAATAGAAGACCAACATTTTATATGATTTTGATCTTGAAAAGGTTGTTCAAAATCGAAATTTTTACCGAATTTTAACTTGTGATTTTCATTAGATTTGAAGCATGGATCCTTGAGAACATTCAAAATTTAAGTCCTGATTAGATAAATAGTTTTTCAGTTATCAACGTTTCTATGACATAAATTCAGGAATACTTTATACAATATGGAGAAGTAAGACATAGATAAAACTTTGGCCCATCCTTACGTTGTCAGGTGGACATATACAATATCGTAACTGACTGATGTTCTTGTTATAGATACATGTAAGTATTTCCACAAAAGACTCTATCGTGTATAATTTGGAAATAATATTTTTGTTGTATTATTCGGAATATTCAAACTATTATTCTCACTCTTTTTACTTTTGTTCACCACAAATAATGCATATTGCCAATGGCAACTATGAAAGGGATCAGATTTGCGAGGGGCAATCTTGATGGGCAGTTGGGTAGCAAAGATGTTTTTTCACATTACATTTAAATCCCTGTCTGGTGATACTGTCGAGAAAACTATGAACAGGGAGGGAATTCCAAAGAGAAACGGTCCTATGAAAGAAGCTATTAGAATAGAAAATCTCCCAGCATCTAGGTATCTCTAGCAGGAATTGACTTTGTTGCTAGTCGTGTGAATCAGAGGTATTTTGGCCGATGTAACTTCTGATCTCATTTAGCTGCATCTTTTAGTCAAAATCAGGAACTTGTACAAAATAAAAGACTTCCTGATTTTAAAAAGGTGGAGACGGTTGAAGGCAACATTGGTTGAAACGTTGTGAATATAACACTTAGGATGAGAATAGTAGTTCAAATGATCCACATCATGAATGAAATAAACAGCCAAGACAATGCATGAAAGTTATTATTTTAGTAAGAGGGGGGGCGATAATGTCGTTAAACCGAAAAAAAAATGATTGTCGAAATTAGTAACATATCCAAAAATTATGAAAAATGATGAAATGTGAGTTATTTGATTGGTGTGTTTGTAATGAAATAAACAGCCCAGCCAATGTCTCAAAATTATTATTTTAGTTATGGGGAGGGGGGCGATAATGTCGTTAAATTGAAAAAAAAATGATTGTCGAAATTAGTAACATATCCAAGAATTATGAAAAATGATGAAATTTGAGTTACTTGGTCAGTGTGTTTGTAATGAAATAACCAGCCCAGACAATGTATCAAAGTTATTATTTTAGTAAGAGGGGAGGGGGGAGATAATGTGGGTTAAAGCATACAAAATGATTGTCGAAATTAGTAACATATCCAAGAATTATGAAAACTGATGAAATGTTAGTTATTTGTATGGTGTGTTTGTAATGAAATAAACAGCCCAGACAATGCATCAGAGTTATTATTTTAGTAAACGGGGGACGATAATGTGGGTTGAATTATGAAAAATTATTCTCAAATTTAGGAACATATCCAAAAATTATGGGATTTAACGAGATACGTCCAAATATATGCTAGCATATTACCCGGAGTCATCCGGGGATGAGTGAGATACATGCAAATGTATGCAAGCAGAATACACGGGCGTCTGGGATCGAATGAGATAGATGCAAATATATACTAGCAGAATACCTGGCGTTGCCTTGTATTGAATTAGATTGATTGAAATATATACTAATAGAATACCTTGCGTCGCCCAGGATTTAATGAGATTGATGGAGATATATACTAGCAGAATACCCGGCGTTGCACGGCATATAATGAAATAGGTGAGAATATATATTAGCAAAATACCTGGCGTCACCTGGGATTGAATCAGATAGGTTGATATATATATTAGCATAATACCCTGCATCGCCCCGTATTGAATGAGATAGGTGGAAATATATAGAAGCACAATACCAGGCATTGCCCAGGATTTAATAGTGCAGGTGCAAATAAATACTAACAGAATACCTGGCATTGCCTGGGATTAAATGATATAGGTACAAATACAGAATAGACGAATACTTGGCGCCGCCCTGGATTGTATTAGATAGCGACACATATACACTAGCAGAATACCCGGCGTTACTCATACTTGAATTAGATATGCGAGATAATTTACTAGCAATATCCCTGGCGTCACCTGGGATTGAAGGAGATTGATTGACGTATATATTAGCAAAATTCCTGGCGTTGCCCGGGATTGAATGAGATAGGGGCAAATATATATTAGCAGAATAATCAGCGTTGCTCTGGATTAAATAAAGGTGGTAGAATATAAAGTGTGTACCAGAAATGGCTTAAACAATTTTCTATCTCAAAATTACTTTATTTGTGAAGTTGATATGGCTTAAACAATTTACGATCTCAAAATTAAATTAATACATATATATTGTTGGTTTTATATGAAAGTTTACTAGGCCAGTTTCTGTAGGGGGTGATATATATTTTTAAAAAATCTTTATGTAATCATCCGGGAATGATGTGATGATTGTAGTAGTCGTTAGAAAGAAGCATGATTATGTTAATTTTAAACGTGCTCTTCAGTTTTCTTTTCGGGGTTGGGTTGGAGAAAGTAATTTCCGTTTCGGGGTAAAAAAAAGTATGTGAAATTGTTTCATATATGTATTTAAATTACCCGTTTTAGTTTAGGTAAAATTATTTTAAATATGTGTTGTATATTCACCGTCCTTGCAAAGGCAAAATTATTTCATATACATGCTGTAAATTACCTACACTAGGTAAGATACAAGATACAATTATTTCATATGTGTAATACCCGTCCTAGGTAGGTAAAATATTCTTTTGCTCGAAATAGCAAATGATGCATAGACATTAAAAATTCCACTCGCTTAAGAATAACAAATATATTCAAAATCAAATTCAATTTTCTCATTGTTTATATGGTCCCGAGCAACGCGGGGTAACCCTGCAAGTTTATAATGTAAATCTCACCTGTCTGGTCAAATGTGTGTATGTATTTATGTTTGTATATCTGCCTAAAACTTCCGACAGAGGCGACGGATTTTCACGAGATAAGTATTGTTTTGAAGGTTGACCCTTCGGGCGACAAATATCAAAAATTGGCTAAAAACATTAATTCCTTCACCCTCAACTGGGCACTTTTCTACAGGGAAGGATCGCTTTTTTCGCCAATATTTTCGAAAGTCATCCCCCTCTTTTCGATTGACTAGCCTTAATTTAAACCTTCGCCACTTCCGGTTTGGCACTGGACGCAACAGCAAAGATGTCATGTTTTTGTTTTTCACATTCTTTGCCTCTTTTGCAGTATAGGTTTGAGCCTGCCTACAATCATTTTTTTTTTTGCTTCAACACACACCTCCAAACATCCGGGAAATGCCGGGCACCCAGGCTATTTTTCTTATAAAAAGAGATAATAGGCTTTCAAATTTTGCAGTTGGCCTGGAGGACTCCTTCACTGGAATTAGTTGTTTTTCTTACATAGGAGTCACCACTTATCAAGATCCAAAGGCCACTTGAGGATGTATTAAGGTGGTCGATGAGACAACAACTTAATGATCGATAGTGGTGGAAATTGTGTAGAATTCGATTATTTAAGAGGACAGCTCAACAAGAACTTGTTTACATTAGCCTTGAAAGTGACTCTGTTATATTCATCTGGGAAGCAGCCCCACAATATAGAGTTCCACAGGCGGTCAGTTTTAGAAAATATACTTTGTTCATGAAATTTGTGTTTAGTTTTAGGCACAGATAGAAAGTAGGGGAAATAGTTGACACTGATTGTAGATAAACGAGTGTTTACAAACATTTATGAATTGATCACTTGTCGTAGTATATTTTACACGAATGGCACTATATAAGACACAATTGACTGAAGATGAAAAAGGCGATTATTGCATATTGTCTCTTAATGTCTATCATCTCGATTCTCATGCAGACATTCTTCTAGTTCACCTGGTGTCATACACTACATTATCACAGTCTTCAAAACCTCAAACCTATCTACACATTATACATAGTACTTCCAGCAAACTACAACATTTTCATATAATAATAATATGTAATTTAATATTTTTCTTCTTTATTGATTTTTCATCTCCAATCAAACGGCACACAACTAAATTAAATATGCACTCACTTTGGAAAGGAGATTTTAACCATGAAATATTATAAAAATAATTTAACACTATATAAATTAAAGAGTAGATGTATGTGTGTATGAAAATATTTAACATATTTAAATATTTATGTGTGTGTGTGTGTGTGTGTGAAAATATTTAAATATTTAATATTTATGTGTGTGTGTGTCTGAAAATATTTAAATATTTAATATTTATGTGAGTGTGTGAAAATATTTAAATATTTAATATTTATATGTGTTTGTGAAAATATTTAACCGATAAACTCTTAAACCACTGGTCACATAACACTGAAATTAACAGGAAATAGTAATCATACACCAAGGATGGTTTATAAGGAGTAAAATCTTTGTTTGGATAAATGAATAATGCAGACAGAAACATGTCCACAATTTGAAACGCAAAATGTTCATTTAAACTTGCTGACATATTTCTATTACTTTTGTGCATGTGCAAATTCATTCATAGCTTGAAATGGTTTAATTTGAAATTTTTCTTATCTATTTGCCAATAGCTTAAATGTTAAGGAATGCAGCTGGAGCATTAAATGTTTTAGTTTCGATTCTAGCTGATGGCACCCAAGTCATTTTTTTTTTTTAACTTTTGGAAATCTGTACTATATATTAGGTACAATATAATATTCAACAGAGAATTGGCTATGTAATAATAAATATGAAATCTGTATGAATTAAAATATATTTAAGCATATTTTATGACTGGACGAGGCTGCCCCCCCCCCTACGATATAAAAAAAAAAGAAAGCAGTAAGCAAAAAAGAGAAGTATTATATATTGTCTCTTTAGACAATATATAATCCTTCTCTTTATGTGAAATATCATATCGTTTCTTTCAATTCACTCGATATCTATCACCTTACATTGCATGGTAACAACATCTACACTTAAAAGCTATAAACGGCACACAGTTCTTTAACCAAACTATAAGATTCTTTTTCTATAGATTCATTCTTAAATTAATTAACTGATCATAATTAATTTTGGATCATAGCTACTAGATGTAAGGAGTTAAAACATGAACTTTATTTAACTTCATATAGTTTTATGTATAGAAATAAAAGGAAAATTGCTCAGGAAAATTTAGGTAACTTTGATTTTTGTGAAATTTTAACAATATATATAAGATATCAATGCATAAATATTCCTTAAGTTTCCGCTTATTTAGGTTATTTGATAGGGGATTTGAGGAACATAATATGCGCATAATTTGTACTGATTTGAATCCATAGTTATTGGACATAAATGAAATAAAATTCCTTTAATTTACATGTTTTCTTAAGATCCCTTAAACAAAAGTCTTATATGTTAGACATTTTCTGCAATCCAAATCATGTAATGGATTTTGATCAAAATTAGAGTAAGGACTCTAGACAGGCGGTTTAGTATCATTACATCTTGACTTTTATCTTTCTAAGTGATACAAAATTGATGCAAAAAAAACAAACTATTGTTTGGGGGGAATTCATTATACACTTCCTTGGACGAGTTATTCTGGTGTGTGTGTGTGTGTGTGTGTGTGTTATATATATATATATATATATATATATATATATATATATATATATATATATAACACAGCTCGCCTGTTAGAATGACAAAGACCATATGATCCTCCTAGGGATGGTGGATAACACACACACTGAAAGTCTATTTAAAGTGAAGCTGAGCTGCGCAGAGCCAGCCTCATTCTCTTATCCCAACAAGTCTGATCCTCCTGCATACAATGCTTGGTATTTAAAAATAGTCACCTCATCTGGTACTGACCAGGCTCAATGTTGTCTAACTTCGATGATCTAAAAAGAACCTGTGTCAACATGATTATACTATATATATATATATATATATATATATATATATATATATATATATATATATATATATATATATATGCGATGCAACTACACACTTAGGTTGGAACAAGTTCCTATTCTGCAGGAATTGTTGTGCATTCATTATCCAAAAAAAGTGTGTTTGTTCCCTGTTATATTACTTTTTGTAGATTTATCTTCTTATTAATATTTATATTTGGTTTCAGAATGAACATGTGATAATTTTATTTATTGAAAATATTCAATTATACAGAGTTTATTACAAAATGCTGAAATATATATAATGAAGTTTAGCAAAGAAAAACAAGAACTTGAATTCTTCTGCAGAAATATTCTCTTTTTCTAATAGGTTTTCAGACATTATTGATATATTATTATATATATCTGTATGAGACAGAGATGAAAAACAGTAGTAAGCATCCTAATTATTTAAGGAATAGTTCTCAATATATATATATAGAGAGAGAGAAAGAGACAGGTAGACAGAGAGAGAGAGACAGGGAGAGAAAGAGAGAACTGAACACCCCCATTAACCCACCTTACAATCTAATGGAACCAAACATCTTGCATAGCAGAACCACTCTTAATCAAACTGAAAGCAACTATTACAACTCAAACAAAATGCAATATATTTTGGTTCGACTTTTGGGCTTATAAAACACAGAATCTACACACATAAACACTCTTTCCGAAAAAGATCCTTAAAAAAACAGACAACTCTTGCAAAGTATATTTGGTATCTCAAAGATATGAATATCCCCTTTAATTTAAAATGGAAAACATTAGGCTCTTATAAAACATATAAACCTGGTGACAAATTCAATATATATATATATATATATATATATATATATATATATATATATATATATATATATATATATTGTAGTCAAAACTTCGTTTTATATATATATATAAAGGAGAGAGAAAGAGAACGGGTAGAGAGAACTAACTTGGAGACATAGTCAAGAGTATATTGTGTATGTAAATATGTATAATGCAATCATAGTGTGAAACATTGAGTTGATATCATCATTTGTATTGGTATCTACTGATGCACTAGTGAAGAATACTCATCTCTGAAATGGTAAACTGTGAATCCAAAGCTGGCTTGACATTGATCGTAGTGAAAGCAATCTGCTTCACAGACTCTAAATAAAATTCTTTAGGCATTTTAGTATCTGAAGCTATTGATTTCTTCTTCCTTCGAGGTTAAATCACATTGACACAGCAATTCCAACCAAATCACCAGTATAGTGAGAGTTAGTATTTAGATGGGTGACCATTTGGGAATTCTAGTTGCTGTAAGCACACACAGATGTATAAATGCTGCCTGTCGCGGGTGTGGTTTCGGCCGTTTGTTCTATGTGACGCTATAAAAGTTGAGATGAAGCACCAGTTTTATGAGGCTTTAGTTTCACTTTACTTACTGATTTATCTCAGAGAGTAAAATAGAGAAACCAAAATGGTACATTTAATTTGCTTTGTTCCACTCTTTTCTTCACTAAGGATCGCAGTAGATTGAAGTGCATGAAGACTAATACTGTCTTGTGTAATCTCCTATCCATTTTCACATGTTTGACCACATGATATTTATGGCCTTTCCATGTAGTCTGTTCCAATGCCTTATGGTACATATACTAAAAAAAGGCACGTTTTTGTACTTTTAGTTTAGCAATTGGATTAAACAGCTTCAACCAATGACCCATTGTTTTATTATAATAATGTTGAATAAAATAGATCTCTTTGGATCTATTTTGTGATAACCATGTAGAAGCTTGAATGTTACAATGAAGTTACATCTTAACTTTTTACAAAGTAATTAAATTCACTTTTGCTAATCTCATCTCATATATGTCTCATGTAGTCTGTTTCTTATGGTTTGTAAATTAAAAATATGTTTTTCGTATATATACTCTAAAACGTAGAATAAACAGCTTCAACCTATGACCTCTTGCTTGCTCAGGCACCAATAACCAAGATCTTTCTGATTCTCTATCTTTAAATCTTGAACATGTGATGCAATAAGGAAAAAGGTGGCTGATTAATTTTAATGCATCAAAAATCAAGCATCTCTCTTTTCACCATCAACGCTCTGATCCTTATCTTGACCAAATTGAAATGAATGGCTCTTGTCTTAGGCAAGTACCATGCTTTGACAAGCTTCTGGATCTGACCTTCACCCCTGATCTGAAATGGAGCACATACATTGCCAAGGTCACTGGAAAAATGGTTGGATCATTGTACCATTCCAGTAGATATCTCACTTCTGATGCAATCCTCTATCTGTATAAGAATCAAGTACTCCCAGATTAGTGTACTGTTGCCATATCTGGGCTGGAGCTGCTCGGAACATCCTATCCTGCCTTGACAGAGTTTAAAACCGGCTTTGAAACCTGGTGGGTGATGCCCTTTTCTCTTCTCTGCAGCCACTTTCCTGCAGAAGAGACATTGCTAGCCTGTTTCTGCTCTATCATTATTTCCAGTGCGACTGCTCATCTGAGCTCTAATCTATGGTCCCCTTTTATCAAACCTTCACAATAACACTCGTCTAGTAACACCCACTATCAACACTTTCCCCCACTCTCTATCTGTGCCTAAATCTAAACGTGGATTCCATGAACTAAGCTTATTTCCTAAAACTGCCCCCTTGTGGAACTCTGTTTTGCTGGCCTGCTTTCCAGGTGACTACAATATGGTTGTCTTCAAGTTCAATCTAAATAAGTTTTGTTGAGCATTTCCCTTAAATAATCAAATTATACCAAATTCCCACTAATAACGATTACTACAATGTTCTCTTGATGACCCATTAACCCTTATCCTCGAGTGGCCTTTGGACCTTTAAAATGTGGTGACTCCCTTGTAAAAGAAATTTTGTTGCCTTTCATTGCACCTCTTCTAAATTCAGAATATATTTTTGCAATGCCTCAATGATTCAATGCTCTCTTTAAATCTCCTTCTGTAAAGACCAATGTTTATTTATTTGTATATAAATTATTATGAATCCAACCTATTACACAAAAGTTAGTGAGTTAAAAAAGTATCTTTTTTTTATAACCGGAAGAAACGATTTATCTCATTTCATCTCTGTACTTACTAAGCATTAAGAGGATTGAAGACAGAAAGACTATTTATGTCTTATGCTAACTCCAATCTTCATATCTTTGACCATATGGTTCTTGAAGCTGTTGATTAATTTTGCCTTTAATGCCTGCTCAGGTAATCTCTATCAATGATTTATTCTACATATACTAATAACCTGTTTTTGCACTTTGTCTAACATGTGAACTAAACAACTTTAACATATGACCTCTTGTTTGATTATAGCAAAGATAAAATAAATTTCTTTGCATCAACTTCTTCATAACCATGCAGCAGTTTCAATGTTTCAATCACCCCTTAAATTTCTTTTTTACCAAAGTAATTAAATTAATCTTCGCCAGTCTCATCTCATATGACAGGTACCTTAGTTCAGAAAGATTAATACTATCTTGTGTAAGTGTAATGTAATATGCGTTTACACATGCGTTAACATGTAGATACTCTGGAATCAACACGTAGTAGAGTATGTTGCAAGGAACAGAGGACAAGTAATAACTCGACTCACTTTTTCCACTGCAACATTTATTTCTGGATACTTTCCCAAATAAAACGTGATTGCGTTCCTTCACTTTGACCTCTGTCCTTTCAAACATTATCATCTGTCTGTGCACACGTTCTTTTATAGTCATTTTCTTTTTACTTACGTGATGTCACTCTGCACACAGCTTGGCATTTGCATACAGCCGACATACACGTGTCTGCGTTCTGTTACATAAGGCCCCATCTTCACCACATAATTCTTGATGATGTCGATTGATTCTGTTGCCTTTTCAGATAGTTTGTTCCAGCGTCTTATGGTGCATATATTAAAAAAAAGTTTTTCATACTGCCATTCTCGCAGTTTCAACATGAATTTCTATTTGATTTTGACAATAGCAAATTATCAAATTTAGACAATTTCTAACACCATAAAAATTGTGGTTTAAGTAGGCTGTAATAACTTTATTATCCTTTTGTGATTGTAAAATTGGAGATGAATTGCAGGTCTAGTCTCCCTGATGTAGTTACCTCTACTACATATATCGCAAAAATAATTTAAGTAAAAATAAGAATTATTCATAATGAGGTAAGTGCATTTTAACATACAATTTTTATATGCAAGAGTACAAATTGTATAGGTGACACAATATTTTAACATACAATTTTTATTTGCAAGAGTACAAATTGTATAGGTGACACTATATTTTAACATACAATTTTTATTTGCAAGAGTACAAATTGTATAGGTGACACAATATTTTAACATACAATTTTTATTTGCAAGAGTACAAATTGTATAGGTGACACAATATTTTAACATACAATTTTTATTTTCGAGAGTACAAATTGTATAGGTGACACAATATTTTAACATACAATTTTTATTTGCAAGAGTACCAATTGTATAGGTGACACAATATTTTAACATACAATTTTTATTTGCAAGAATACAAATTGTATAGGTGACACAATATTTTAACATACAATTTTTATTTTCAAGAGTACAAATTGTATAGGTGACACAATATTTTAACATACAATTTTTATATGCAAGAGTACAAATTGTATAGGTGACACAATATTTTAACATACAATTTTTATTTGCAAGAGTAAAATTGTATAGGTGACACAATATTTTAACATACAATTTTTATTTGCAAGAGTAAAATTGTATAGGTGACACAATATTTTAACATACAATTTTTATTTTCAAGAGTACAAATTGTATAGGTGACACAATATTTTAACATACAATTTTTATTTTCGAGAGTACAAATTGTATAGGTGACACAATATTTTAACATACAATTTTTATTTGCAAGAGTACAAATTGTATAGGTGACACAATATTTTAACATGCAATTTTTATTTGCAAGAGTACAAATTGTATAGGTGACACAATATTTTAACATACAATTTTTATTTGTAAGAGTACAAATTGTATAGGTGACACAATATTTTAACATACAATTTTTATTTGCAAAAGTACAAATTGTATAGGTGACACAATATGTGTTTAGAAATAGGGAGTTTTACTTTGTTGTGTGTATTATTAGCTTGGAGAGCATTTGGTTGTTTTAATAGTTTGGAAGATATGAGTAGCAACTTTAAATTAAAATATTGTTGTTTAACCTTAAATGAATGTTCACTAAATATGTTGTTTCGGTAGTCTTGTTTAAGATTTTTTAAAATATCTTTTGAAGAAAAGAAAGAATTTATTTATATTGTGGTTAGAATCAAATATCATGGGTATCCAGAGGCTGTGTTTTGTTTTCTCATTTTTGTAAACGATGAAATTATTTTTGTGTAACAATATCAGCAGCCTACTTTGTTGGTGTAATGACATGCCAGAAATAAGTGAGATATGCCCTAAGAGGGAGTACTGATGTCACATCTGGAGATGTGCTGCTCAGAGTACATTTTCTTTCCTTAATAAAGTACAAAATCTGCTTCAAAATCTAATAGAAGATGATTCCTTATTTTTCTGCAGCAGTCTCCACACAGAAGAGTCGGTGCAATCTTACTTTTATTTTCACATTAGATGGTTGGCGGAGCTTAAATCTCTACTTCTCTCTTTTGAAATGTTCGTATGTTTAAAATTCTTCTTGTAATTTTGATCAAAATCAATAACATGATTTTGGTTTTTTAGAAAAATGTGTAACATTTAAGGCTTAAGTTTTAGAGGTCTAAAAAGAAAGGGAAATTTGGGGGATCTTGCCTAATCAGTATCCGATGGAAACTATGGAGAAAATTTAATACAAATCTGAAATATTTGAATTTTCCAATGTGAATTTTTCAATGTCCCTATTATGCCACTAAAATTTTTTCAAATATTCCTCAAACTGAAATTCGGAAAATATTTGTCAAGTGTTAACATTTCACAGAACACTTCACAGTTTCTACTCCATCTTAAAATTAAATTGTATTAAATATTGCTCACATGACCACTCCCTATGACGAACAGCTATATCCAAAATTCATAACTATCGGTTAATTAGTTTTATAGTGAATTCTATACATAGAAATATGTAAACATATACACATACCTAACTTTATATAAATAGATATATCATATTTGGTAATCTAATCATGTTTCCATATAAAATATATTGTCACTATATATACAGTAATGCATGAGTTTCTGATGATATTTCAATATTTTTTGAGAATACGCATAAAATATTCGCATAACTGGAAGCTATTTTATTCCCTGTGGCCGTGCCTTCAGTCTGTTAAAAACGATGTGTGCAAACACTCAACGAAAATGCTTATTTATAAGGATCGTCACAGAAATATTAAATTTCTCCTCTGCACGATATATCAAGAAGAATTAATACTCCCCTCCACTCTCCTCACTGAAAAATGGAAATATATGACAAAGTTTCCCTCCATTTACAGTAATTAGAAGATATCACATTTGTTTCTCATCTCTAATCCTATAATTGTCCCAATTATTGCGGAAGAAAAAAAAAAAAAAAGAAAATAACCGAATGCTTAATTAATAAACCAAATGCCAGAAGGCAGTTTGGAATAATGAGACATAATCATGTTGTGTTTACATCCTCTTTATTCAACTCTCTCTTTCCTGTTGACACTTGTTATGCCATTACAGAGTTCTGTCCCCACTTCATCCACCTGCTCCTCTTTTGCCACTGCCCCCCTCCCTCCAACATCATATCTTATACACTCCCTTAGTTTAGTGAAGTCTGCCAATTTTTTACCTGCTCAGAGCAAACACATTGGGCAAGTGGCCATCATGGAAGCCCAGATGGGGCCAAGATGCCAATTCACTCTGTTTTCCCTTGAATGTCCTTATCCTAACATGGAGGGCAGGTGAGAGGACAACATGGAGCGGGAAGTGTGGCGGCAGGGTTATCGTACAAAATGGTAACATTTTTCTTTTGCTCTTTCTCGTTGTACTTTTCCAGCATTTATTATTATTTTTTTTTTTCTGTAAATAGTTTTTTTTCTTCTATTTTCTGTGTAGAATAGAATAATGATAGGTTCTCTCTTTTCCCTCTCCCTTTCTGCCCCAGCAACCATTTTCATGGTTTCTATGTCCGTCTGCCACATTCTGCCTTTCTTTCTTTCTATTTCCTAATCATAAATTTTCCGTTTTAACCTTAGATTCCATTTCAACACTTCTTTTCCATTTTTATCTCTATAAAATCACTTTTGCTGCTCCTCATCCTTCATCATCCTCCTTCATCCCTACCTAATATTCTGTCTAATCTTATTTATTATGCATGACCATCTTAGATAATACAGAAACCCAAAGATCAAAGTATAGTGTCTGTTATTACACTTAATCTGTTCTGTCTTGGATGTGCCAAGTGCAAATCCATTTTGTTTCACAGAGATATTTTCACTTAGGATGTTGGCAACCTTTATGTGGTCGCTCCTGTAAATACCAAATATCTTTATAAAAAGAATCCTTACTCAAAAAATATTGGGAAACCAATGCCAACAATAAAATCATCTGATTCATATGAAATGAATGAATCTATTCTGTCTTGGCTAAGAGTAGAATAGACAGTGTAAGATGATCGATTTCCATCTTCGCTAGACTTTTGATGGCCTTGTACTTCTTAAGTTATGAAAATCTATATTTATATGTTTTTCAACAATAAATAACTCAATGTGTCTGATACTACACTTCAATTGTGATACTACACTTCAATGTGATACTACACTTCACATGTGATACTACACTTCAATGTGATACTACATTTCACATGTGATACTACACTTCAATGTGATACTACACTTCAATGTGATACTACATTTCAATGTAATACTACATTTCACATTTGATACTACACTTCAATGTGATACTACACTTCACATGTGATACTACACTTCAATGTGATACTACATTTCACATATGATACTACACTTCAATGTGATACTACACTTCAATGTGATACTACATTTCACATGTGATACTACACTTCAATGTGATACTACACTTCACATGTGATACTACACTTCACATGTGATACTACACTTCAATGTGATACTATACTTCACATGTTCTGTGATCGGTTAGTGAAGGAGAAATCCTTCTAGTCCGGAGCAATTTTTACTTTTATCCCAATCCAGAATACCTCTTTTTGGAGAGTTGGATTTTTTACAAATTAAAAAGTAACCTTGCCCTCGTGGAGAGGCAGGTAAATTTATACACGGACCTACAATCAGTGGCAAGATCCTAATTTCTGAGCTTTGGAAAATATGAAATCATGCTTTAGTTACCACTACTCCGATGCCCACTCTGATCTGGAGGGGGTAATTTCTGTTAGTTTCTATTCAACTCATAGATGGATATCCTATCGTTTACAGATTATTTTTTTTACAAAATATAAGAATATGAAACAAATTAATTTACAAACCAATTGTATATGGAAGGTGACAGCATTCAGCATAAAAACGATACAACAAGGATCAACATGTTGTAACCCCCCTCCCTGCCCCCTTATTCCACAATTATGAAAATGAATTAATATAAACAAAAACATAACTCAGTCGTGAAACTGTATCACTCCACCTGACAATGTAAGGTTGGCCAAATCTTATCTGGGAGTTACTTCTCTATATTGTTTGAAGTATTCCCAAATTTATGCCATGGAAACGATCAAAACTCTCAAAACTATTTATCTTATCAGGTTGAAATTTTTGCATCGTGGTTACTGTTTTCAAAAGCGTTAGATCCATATGTTAAATTTGCAAAAATCAGAAGTTGAAAATTTTTACCGTAATCAAATTTATCATGGTCAAAGTCGTATTATTGTCTGCAATGAGACTAAATAATATGCACGCAAGTTTCTGAAATTCCAAGTTTACTCATTATAAAATGTTATTTTGGTGAAACCTTTTATAAATAAATATGTTTATGGTTAGTAATTTAATTTTTTACACACACATATATTGTAGTAATTTTTTACTTACCAGAACTCGATGTGGAGGGTGAAACGATGGAATGGTAGTCGTTCAAGAAAGAAATCGGTACCTGCTTGATTGACTGACCTTCTTGTATGGCTGGATGAGATAACATTTGCATAGAATCGATTAGGTGATTATAAAAACACCTTTATAGTCGATCCATAGTGGTTAATTAGTTAGTCAGTTTTCCTTCGTTCGTTTGTTCGTTCACTGACGGTTTTATTTTTGTTAAAATTACAAGGACGAGTTGTCGTTGTAAGCAACAAGGTAATTCGTTGCAACTCTCAAATAAATTTACCCAAAATCGTGAAGGAGTTACCACACAAGCAGACGAGTTCATTGTTTTTCCCTTACACGTCGAGTTTGGGTTTTGGTGCTTCGAGTTGCCTAAACCGTTCCCTCCCCCATTCCGTTGGCTAAAAATCCGACTATATATATATATATATATATATATATATATATATATATATATATATATATATATATATATGAACAAATGATTAATAAAACATGTTAAAAAACATCTTGAAAAAGAGTTAAAAACATATTTAATTTTAAAAAGGAAGCACAAGATAAGTGGATAGTCCTTAATCCGCGGAGTTCCAAAGAAATACTCTCCTTCTCATCAGAGGGCAGGAATTAGCAAAATGCGGGATCGGATTTTGCATGTAAAAGTATTTAATGAAACCACAAGTAAGTCACAGATCTTACTTGGTTAAAAAAAAGGGTGAGGTAAAATTTAAAATTAAATATGTTTTTAACTCTTTTTCAAGATGTTTTTTAACATGTTTTATTAATCATTTGTTCATATTATAAGCTCTATTTCCTTTTCGGTTTTATTGAGCTTTTACATCTGGTTGAGATTATTTTACTTGTAAATATTAACTCTTTAATATTTATAATATATTTTAAGTTTACCATTTTGATTACCTTGGAAAACTTATTGTAATTTATATATATATATATATATATATATATATATATATATATATATATATATATATATATATATATATGTATATATATTACAAACTTTGTTGCAGACAGTAGAGAGCTTTATTTTTTCAATTTTCTGATAATATTTTTGTGTATAGATACAAGATATTAGTTAGATTTTTCTTCCAAAGCATGTTGCGATGTTTTGTTTTTCGTCTTTCGTCAAGACCTCATCAGGAAAATGTGTAAGGTTGGTTGCGTGGACGGGAAGATAGTCGTTAGTAGGAGTAGAATGGTTGATGCATGCAAGGTCGTTTGCATCCAGTGAAAAGGTGTTAAGGTGAGGGCAGGGTCAGAAAAGTGAAGAGGATTACGATAAGCATTATAAAATGTTTTGGCTAGATTGGAATGTAACCATATTAAGTTAAGGTTTCTGAATTCTATATACACAGTTTCTAACGTTGGTTTCATGGTGTATTATTTGCGTGTTGCTGACTAAAATTTCTCTAACTTCAGAGAGGAGGCAGTTATGTTTTTTCTGTAAATGTTGTAAATATAGCATTAAATTCTACATTATACATGATAAGATGATAGGATAGCATGGTCGTTGTATAACCGACGTAACTACTGTTATTTTTTTTTTTTTTTGCTTTCTTTTAGGAGTTACACTCTCCCAGCAACCATTTGAACTTATAGATGACGTTGGTTCGTTCTAGTGGTTTGAGGATAGGGGAGGCATTGTTTTTTACAACTAGGGTTTGGGTTTTAAATATTTTATAATATATAATAAGTCTAAGCTTATTGCTGTCATATATATATATATATATATATATATATATAAGTCCTCGTGCGAAAGAGCAGGACACAAAATGTTTTAAATAATAATAATAATAATAATAATAAAATAACAATAACAAAGACTTTCGCTGGCGAGGACTACTATTGAGCGTAACCAGTTATACAATCCTTTTGAAATTTTCATCTCTATTTTTCTCGTTATCTACTGAATATTTGTTAATGAAACCTATATGAAATATGTTCTTTATTAAATTGTAAAGATTTTCTATTCTGAAAGAAGTTTAAAAAAATTTAATCTAAAAAAGTTAATTTAAAGTTTTTGTTAAAAAAATTAAGATTTTCTCATTCAGACATGTATGACAAAGAGGGAGTTGCAAAAAAGAGTTGTGGTGTGAGGAGACATACAAACTGAAACAGAGGGAATATTCAAACCTGTAATAATACAAAGAGGGGGTTGCAAAAATGAGTTGTGGTGTGAGGAGAAATACAAACTGAAATAGAGAGTGGGAGAATTTTTATGAATACATGCAAAACCACATTCATTTTTTAAAATCCAAATTAATAAATTAAATAAAATATAACCTTAAAAAGATACGATACAAGTTAGAAAAGCTTTTCATCCAAGGCATGAAAATTGTCAAACAAAATGTTTTTACTATAGGCTTTAAAAATAAAGGTACAAGATTCAATTTGATATTTATTTATCTTCAAAGTGCACTTTTATACATTTTACGAAGTAAGGTATTAAATTTTTATACCTTACTTTGTAAAATTTATAAAAGTGCACTTTGAAGATAAATAAATATCAAATTGAATCTTGTACCTTTATTTTTAAAGCCTATAGTAAAAACATTTTGTTTAACAATTTTTATGCCTTCGATGAAATGCTTTTCTAACTTGTAAATATATGTGTGTGTGCGTGCGTGTATATTTTGGAAGCAAGCCATTATTCAAGTGTGTCTGATTTTTCTGGATATCTTTTCAATTCACTAAGCGGTCTTTTTTTTAAACTTGTTGTTTAGCTATATTCTTCTCAAGCGCTTTCTCTCTCTCTCTCTCTCTCTCTCTCTCTCTCTCTCTCTCTCTCTCTCTCTTATATATAATCTCTGATGACCTAAAGCAAAAAAAAACTTAACTATTAACTTTTTTGCTTATAGAACGGAGAATTTTTTTTTCAAAGTCATTTCAGATGGCGGCGATTGTCTGACTTACTATTTGCTTTCTTGCTTCCCTTCAACAGTTGAAATAGTTTCATCCGGCATGAACATTTTCATGACAGCATGGAAGTATATATCTATATGTGCCATTATTACAGAGGGAGGTGCATATTTTATTTTTGTTGAAAAACTGATTCTAGATGGATAAAATCTTAAACTTAAATATTTCGGTGTCAGTTGTTTTATTTCTACTTTTTCACCGGTCTCTTTGGCATACTAATGGGCAAGGAGACCAGGGTTTTGTCCTAAGTCCAGTCATACCAAAAACTCAAAAAAAATTTTTTTAAATGGTACTTGATGCCCATTTTCTAAACACTCAGTAAGAAAAGAGTGGCGCCCTCCCCTACACCTCGATGTAGTAGCTAATGAAAAAGGGAGCCTTCAGGTCGTTATTTACTATGGTCGATCAATTTACTTTTATTTCTATATTTATCTCGTTTTCATTAGCTTACGAGTAAGAGTTAATTCTGATCTCAGTTACTATTTTGTTCCCAAGCATTGCCAGATGACCTTGCTGACTATTGCGATTATAAACTTATCTTGAAAGAACGGTGAAAGCAATGTTCAAAGTGTGTGCGTTTCTTTTTCGTTTTTTTCTTCTTTTCCATTTTACATTTCATTAGAAAAAAAAAACATGGAAAATTCTACCTCTCAAAATATCCTGTTGATAAGCCTAAAGAATTGTGACTGATGTCTGAAATAAAAGTCGTCTGTCTCAGTGATACATTTGTGTTTTTAAAGATATCTGTGTACTAATACGCATTGCCACTATAATCTATATATTAATAATACCTTCAAACAAAGACGGGAGAGGGTGGGGGTGAAGAGGAGCAGGAGACGAGGTTCGGTTGAAAGAGACAGGGAAGAGAAATGAGCAATTCATATGGGTTGATATGTGAGAAAGAGGTGTTGAGACAGAGAGCGACAGCTATAAGAGTTGACTGAAAGAGGGAAACTCTAATAGAGATGTCATCAAATGTTCACGTTTTGAATGTGCATTTTTCCTTTATTCACCGACTAGCTGATCTCTTAAGTTTTCAGATATGTTGAACATAAAATCCATTTTTAACTAGCAGGCTGCCCGGCGTTGCACCATCATAAAATACACATGAGTATTATATTTTAATTCATACAGAAACTGAGACATGTGTGTATGCGAGTATTATGTTTTTTCTAAACAGTTCAATTCTTGAAAGTAAAAAAAAATACTCGAGCTGAGATCGAAACCAAAACCTAAAGATACTGAGTCAAGTACGATAGCTATTAGACCAGCTTGACACGATCTTTACAAAGTGTTTTCCAACCTACTTATTCTTAACATGAAGAACCTATCATGCTTCACGCCCACGCATGTGCATTCATGAAACAGTTGACAAACAGATAAAAATCCGATCACCCCCCCCCACACACACACACACTAACACGTACTAATTCTTTTCAATTTTGGCACTTTAGCTACCTCTTTTTCCGGATGAAAACGGATTAAAAAGTTTTCCACATGTCTGCATGCCCTATTTACAAAATTTTAAGTTTCTAAATCAAAACTTTGTTGAGTATATAGGTTGAGAAGTGTCCTCAAACACACACATTCTCACTTTTATAGATATATAGATTAGACATTTGGTACTTATGCAGAATACGGATTGTGTATCTTTTTAGATGGAATTTTCAAGTTAAATTCAATTTTTCTGATATCAGTTAGCCATTTAATAAATAAATATTTATTAAATTGTTAACTGAAAGTACAGAATAGTTACAAAAACCCCTCATACCTTATGTTATGAATGAGTTTTTTTGTTTTTTTGTTTTACTCACCTTCACCCCAAACAAGGCATATTGTCACTTGGACGTAAGGGCCTACCAATTGATACCATGCCTAAGAAAGATTAAGATGTTGGTTTACATTACATTTGAACTTCTGCATATCAGTACAGTTAGGGAAGCAGGATAGGATTTCCAAAGTCTACCTGTTCTAGGGAAGAAGCTGTTAGAGTAGAAAGCTTTCTGGCATTTAGGGACATAAACAGTGAAGGGGTGTGATTTTGCTACTATACAGGTTGGTTGGTGATATGTATGTTGAGGGGGGCACAAGTGCAATGAGTTCATCAGAACACATTCCTTTAAAATACATATAAATAGGCACAGGGATGCAACGTTGTGGCAATGGGACAGAGGATGGATCTTAGTTGACAAAGTGGAACCTATTAGATTGTGGACTCTATTTTGGACTCTATTCAAGACAGAGAATCTTGAAGCATATGTCCCAACCCAGATGTGGCACCAATACTCTATGCATGGGTGAATGCTGGCCTTGTAGAGGTACAGGATATTTTCAGGTGTGAGAAGCTTTCTAGCACGATAGAGGAAGCCCACATTCCTTGTAGCAGCCTTCGCAATTCATAGATAAATAAACTTATTATTATTAGTTCCTAAAGACTAACATTATTATTTCAGCACGCTTTGTATTTTGCATAAGTACCAGACATTTTTAAATACAGTCAGTCTGACAATATCTTTGTTGATGTTTTCTAAAGTATGATTTTGTCCAATCCTAGAAGATCCACACACCCAAGCTTTACCTTTTCTCTGAGAAGAGGTAAGTTTTGGTTGGAGCACCCCTACAGAGGAGTTCCAACCTGGCAACTCATGCATCTTTTTGTAGGCCAGTGTACATTTTGCTGATTTTTCAAAACCCCTTGTGTCTAACTTTCTGCAGAAAAGTTAAACAAAAATTAAATAACGAATTGCATATTTTCTCCTTAGAGCTTCCCTACATGACTGAGAACAAAACTGAGTAAAAATTATCTGCAAATTAGTATTTTCTTCCATCAAAAAGCGGACTAAATTAAAACAAAACTGTTGAAAAACATAGGAGGTTTATTTTGTTTAATCTTCATTCTAAATCACTGACTAATACTTATCTTATTAGCACAATTTAAAAGTATCATGTTTACACGTGTAGAGTTTATAACAGACTGCTCAAACCTCTCTCACACTCTCTCTTTGAATCATGTGACGTCACATTCGCTTCTATCAATTCCCACAGTCTAGTAAAGTCGAACCTCGAGTCCTCAAAGTTGACTGACTGAACTTTCATTTCCTATTATTTTTAACTAACCAATTTATATACTAACGAGTTTATACGCCCAATATTTTAGAGTACACTAGTATATTGTAGATAAAATGATTAAGAAACTAAAACCTATTTTCTTGAATTAGACATAATATTTTAGCGGCACATCCTAGGAATAACTTAAAGTACAACATTTGCAACATAGCATAAAAGCACTCAGTAAACCTTGCCTGATTAGATTCAAACGGATCAGATAAAAATTTGTACATTTATTTTAAATTTTATTTGCAACATCTTTTGGTTTCTGTGCTTATATACTTATCTAAATCAATGAGTATATCTTAAATCTGTGATCAAAGATTACCAATTATTAGATTTTGGTTTATTGAAAAATGTGGTTTCCAGTAGAACCAAATCTGATAAGATTTCAGATCTAAGGTTCAAAGTCTCATTAGCGTAGTTATTTGCATGAAGCTGTTGCATAATAAATGCATATTTGATGCACTTGATATATCACGGATTGGAAATTGAAATTATCCTGTTGTATGCATTAAGGGTCTCATAGTTGATAGAAACACTGAAACTAAAAATACTTAACAAACATAAATACTTAATAAACGCAAATAGTTCACAAGTGCATAAATACACATACAGTCCTGGTCAAAATCATAAGACCACTTAAGAAAGTAAGCGTTTACGCATATTATCGAATTTTTAATCAAACAAATGGTTGAAACCATTGCCAAAAGGGAAAATATGATGGAAAAAAAATTAAATCTGCTTCATTCGAAACCTTAACCCTGATCTAATAATTATTTTTTAAAAAACAAACATTTTCACCTGGTCAAAATGATACCACCACTGATAATTTATCTAACAAAAGGCAATTATAAATTACTAAAAAGGGTCTCAGTATTTAGTATAGCCTCCATTATTACAAATTACTTCCAAAATTCTCTTCGGCATGCTTACGACTAAGTTTTTTATCAGTTGCGAAGGAATTTTATCCCATGTACTGAAAACTGAATCAAAAAGTTCCTTTATCGAATCATATTGGGTTCCATCTTTGAACACTTCTTTTGCCATCCATCTCCAAAGATTTTCAATGGGATTGAGGTCCGGTGAACATGCTGGATGATCTAATAATTCTATATTATTTCAAGAAAAGTATTCTCGTGCTTGTCAAGAAGTGTGTATCGCAGCATTGTCTTGCTGGAAAATCCAATTTTTTCCACACAGACGTGGACCTTCAGTCCTGATAAAAGCATTTTCAAGCATTGAAATGTACTTCAATGATGTTTGCCGGCCTTTCACTACTTGCAACTTTAGGTTGCCAGCTGACGAGAAAGCACCCCAGATTATTAAAGACCCTCCTCCACTATGCCGAGTTGAAAAAGTCTCTTTGGCCAAATTTTTATCATGCCAATAGTGTTGAAATCCATCTGGACTATCTAAATTAAACTTTTTCTCATCGGAGAAAATTACATTTTCCCCGCTTCTCTTCATCCCAAGTCTGGTATTTGGCGGCATATTTAAGTTGGTTAGTTTTGTGTTGTTCAACCCTTCATTTTCAGATGCGTTCTGATGGTTTTAGGACTACATTCTGCTGCTGCTTGGCTTTTCAATCGACTTGAGGTCATACTGGAGTTTTTTTTTAAACTTCTTCTGATACAGCGATCCAGTGATGGGGCTATTTTTTTGGTCGACCTGGACTCTTTTTGTGCCCATATTGATCTGGATTTCTTTAAAAATTTGTGATGACTGTTTTGCTACGATTCACTTTGTTTGCAATGGATCTATGGGAGGATCCACCCCTATTAAGCTCAAAGATCCTTCCTCTCTCAAACTCTGATAATGTTTTCCCTTTTGCCATTTATAATTTAGTAAGATGTTTTTTATCCACTAACAAGTTGCTTTTAGTAATATAGCAAGCTTTTTGTATTCATATTTTTCAAAACTAACCGATTTTATTAAAGTGGTCTTATCATTTTGACCAGGTGAAAATGTTTGTTTTTTAAAAAATAATTATTAGATCAGGGTTAAGGTTTCGAATGAAACAGATTTCATTTTTTTCCATCATATTTTCCCTTTTGGCAATGGTTTCAACCATTTGTTTGATTAAAAATTCGATAATATGCGTAAACGCTTACTTTCTTAAGTGGTCTTATGATTTTGACCAGGACTGTATATTACGAATTGTCAAATATGAAGAATAATGTCATATGACAATACAGAGCAACAATAATTGGGTACTCACTTTAGAAGTGGTTAGAGTTCTACTCTGTCTCATAGTGGGGCATAGTTCCCACAAGGGATAAAAAGTACATTCTCTTCTCAAGGCTGGAACTCGCTGTCTGTGTGTGTCCCAAAGGAATTAACTCTCTGATATCTATCTAAATTGGTGTTCTTTACCCAAATTCCTCTACAATCTCATACGAAATATGTGCATTTCATTATAAAGGATGATTTTGAAGAAATCTGAGAAAATAATGCTTTAGAGTTTTAAGATATTTTTGTTTCACAAGCAAAGAGGTCAATCAGAAGAAGTCTTGAGCAGAGTTCCTTCTTGCATGAAGGCGAAAAGCTGTGTGAGAATTCTTAAGGAGATTCAGTATATTTATGGAGTTATTTAGATTTCTTATTGATTGCTAGCGGAGCATGGCTCCATTTGATTGGTCAGTTCCTTTCGTCACTGTCTATGATTAGAATCTTCCAATTTTTTGTAACATACCCTATTTATTTATTTCTTTGCGGACTGTTATCCTCATCTTCATAGTTGTTGTTTCATGACATTTAGGCCAATTATTCCTCTGGCCTTCATCAGGTGCTTAACTTTGATAGGATAGGGATGCTGAGTCTCTTAACTGTATCCTCAGTAATTACTGCCTTCCATAGTTGTTGTCATCTCACCACATTTTGACCAACTAATTCCCTGGCCGGCTTTGGGTAGGATTGAAACTGCTATCTTCAGACAATGCTCACCTGGAACCGTAGAGATTCAACACCTCTATCTACTGTGCCAATAAATGCATATACAAATTACTCATCTCAAAGGATTCCAATAATAAAATAATATACCCAATTTATTATACCAAAAAATATTCTAACAAATGCTTATCCTTATCAAACGTATCTGTAATTTGATCCCCCCCCCACGCACACACTTTTTTCTTCAGTGCAAACCTCTCACAGATGTAATGTTGCTAGTCTTGGTATTTTCTATAAATACTATTATGGCATGTGTTCTTCAGAATTGTCTGAGCTATTTCTGCTTCCTTTGTTCCAGCTCTCTTAACTCATTAGTTTAGTGGTCTCTATCAATTTGCTGCTTTGATACCCCATTGTAATACAGCTTTCCATTAAATGTTTTTTCTAAAATCTGCAATTATGTGAACTCTCTTCCTGTTGATTGTTTTCCTCTTCCCTGTAGCCTATGTCTTTTTCAATGATCATCTTTCGTTAACTGTTAGCTCCTTACATCAACTGGCTTCACACCTTCTCTGAAGCGATTTCCACAAAATATAGGGAAAAGTCTCAAGACATACAATTCCTAACTTCTTCCCCTTTTATCACCAACCTGTAAATAACATTACAATTGTACTTTCCTGTGCTATTTTGCTAAGAATAAAGTGTAGTATCTTTTCTGATACTACACTTCATCTTTTTTGTCCTCAGTCGGTAAAAGAGAAATCCTTCCTGACAAGGGTAATTTTTTTTATTGTTGTCCCAATTCAGGATGTCGCTTTTTTTTCGCAAGCTAGACTTTTCCTCATTAAAAATCGATCTTGTATCCAGTTTTGTCCTCATGGGTAGGCAAGTAAATAGGGGAACAACCAGACTCTTTAGAATAATAATATGTGCGTCATATCCTAATCTTCATTTCAATAAATATTAAACGTGTAGTCTTTATCAGGTTTGATTGTTTACAAATGTGAACATGATAAATGAGCAAAAATTAATAAACTAGATCATTTCATGGTAGGAGGTATATTAGGGCCAGTCATTAAGTCAATGCAAAACCAATAAAGAGGAATCTGAATAATTTGCCGATGTGTATATAGAAATTAACATCGCTTACCTAACCCAATATGTAACAATATTATTTTAGCCACCCCTTTTGTTAGTACTGGCCTGATGTTTGGAAAATCCTTCAAGAATAAAAGATGGCTTTTTATCGAATTAGTCACTTTTTGGGCATTTCATAACTACTCTAAAAAAAAATGCTAGGTTTTACATGTCAGTCATATAAGAATTTTTACAGGGGAAAAATTGCTGTTTTTTAATCGGAATTTTAAAACTTATTATTAGCTGTGTGTTTTTTTGTTTGTTTGTTTGTTTGTTTTTTTGTTTTTTACCTCGAATTGGTTTTCATTTAGTCCTTTACATCAATTGGCTTCCTGATTTGTCTGGAGAGATTTTCATAAAAAAGAAAACGTCTGATTAGAGAAATAAATGTTCATACATACTTATTTCCCCTATTCGTTAATCAAACTTTTTTTATGACAGGACTGAAATATATTTACAAATGAATACACATTGCTCTTTATTATAGGGCGGAATATTTAAAAAGTGTTGAGATGCCGTAAACAGAGACAACTGAAATAAATTACATCTTTCATTTTATAAGATTATTTCTACCGAAAGATTCAGACTGAAAAAAAAAAACAAAAAAACATTTTGCTTTCTCTTTTTGTTTGCCTTCTTGAGCAGACACTTTTCTCTTTAATAGACTTAGTTCTAATCTCACACGCACTACGTCCGTATTCTCTTGTCATTCAGTATTTGTATACGAAGCCTTGTTTGTCAGAATTGTGTGTCTACAAGTAACGCAACTTCATAATTAAATATAATATCCTTTATTTTCCATCCGACTCTCATATCAGCTACAAACGAGAAGCGTTAGCATCAAAAGATGTTATTGCCATTGTTAATACACGTTGTCAGCAATAAGAATGATAGACAACCCAATTCTTGCAGAGTTAAGATAAATATGAGATTCCTTACAAACAAGTGAAAAGCAAATTTACTTTCCAGAAGAAAAACAAGCGAGATGGCCTACTTTATTTTTCCTGAACTAGACAGACAGGAAATACAAATGGCCTACAGTCTCCCCAATGGCAATTACAATCTCCCTCAAGACTTCTATTCACTTCTGCATACGAAAGAGATATGTGTAGGTATTATCAGAAACTGTTTCGATTCCAATTTAGATTGAACTAGAGGAAGGCCACTTTCTTGATTAGGATCCCTGAACCTTGGATTTATATTTCAGGATACATAATAAACTAGCCTGGGTGCCGGATATTGCCCGGGTGTGTTGAGCAAAAAAAAAAAAAAAAGTGGTAATAAGCAGGCAGACTCGAACCCGTACCGCAAAGGAAGAACAGAATGTGAAAAAAAACAAAAAAACTATGACGTCTTTGCTGTTGCACCCATCGCCAAACCAGAAGTGACGTAGGTTTAAATTAAGGCTAGTCAAGTGAAAAGAGGGGATGACTTTCGAAAATATTGGCAAAAAAAGCGACCTCTCCTTGTAGAAAAGTGCCCAGTTGAGGTTGAAGAAATTAATGTTTTTAGCCAATATTTTGGTATTTGTCGTCCGACGGGTCGGCCTTTAAAACGGTACCGATCTCCTGAAAATCCGTCGCCTCTGTCGAAACTTTTAGGGATACATGCATACATACATACATACATACATTTAAACAGAAAGATGAGATTTCTATTATAGATGTACCAAGGAAGCAGCAATTTAAGGTGAAATTAGACAAGTGCTGGGTCGTTGTAGCATCATCTGTGTAAATTACTACTCTCGTCTCTTTCTCTACATGGCAACTGAAGCATATTTGATTTATTTATTTATATTTATTTTTAATAAATTTATTAAGTTGAATTGAACTTCTGGAATCAGACAGAAAAGAAATACACAATATTTGATTAGATCATTGGGAACATTGATCTGAGTTGGATTTCTTGGTCCTGGATTTGTTGCGACTCAAGCCGACTTCCTCCTTCAGAGGAAGTTTCTAGGGAACATTAAATTCACAAGCGATCCCCAGTCACATGTATATCCCACTCAGGCGAGATGATTTTAACAAGGTTAGATTTTTCATGCGAGGGGCACGGTTACAGAGGTATTGCCCTCCTCCCACATACAACACAGGATATTCCCAAATGATAACTAGTTGTTACGGTGTTATTTTGCCAGGCAGTTCTATTAAAGAATTATTGATCATAGAAGTTTTATTTAGTCTTAGGTACACAGTTGGTTGGAGGGAAATTATTGACAGTGGTTATAGCTTAACAAAATTTTGTTGTTTGATTAATAAATATAGTTTTTGAAATCTGACTGCAGATCGATGAAAAATATTTAACGAATGCATAGTTAGAAATGTCAGTCATTTTGCAAGTTAAGATTAAATCATTTTCCTAAAGTAGTTAATCCTAATTTTGCAAAGGTGTGAGCTTATAAATTGATAGTTCTGTTCTCCTGATCCTAAATAGTGAATTGTTTACAACGGTTATTGTTTTGTCATGAAATTATCCCAAAATATTTGATGTACAACAGTTGTTGAATAGCCGTGTACATACTGAGACAACATATCGTCGTTTGTGTATATCGGGATGTTGACAGATGACGGGGATACATTTATAACAAAGGAGAGATACATTTATATTGGGACGGGGGGGGGACATTTGTATTCTGGGAGAGACATTTATAACAGAGGCTGAGGCATTTATATATCACTGTTACACAGAACGAGACGTCGTTCGTATGACGGCGTAAACGGCGCCAATAATTCTATTTGTTATTAATAATAGGAGACTGAGAGAGATTATGCAACAGTTCTTGTTAACATAGATAGAGGGGGAGAGTCATTGTTGATGATGGCGGAAGGGACACATAATACTTCGAGGAAGTTATACAAAGTTCATTTACAGATGATAAACAAAAACACATTTACCTTCCAGTTGTAATGAAGACACGACAACAGTTTAAAAATATAAATGGTGATTCTTTATTCATTCAGCCGGCTGAGTATTGAATCAGGAATTCAAGCTTGTATGACTACATGGCCCCCTCTTCCCTCCTTCGCCTCGAAGGGCATCAGTTCCGACTCTGTCTTCTATCTAATTAACTCGAACCCATCTCAATATATTGAGATTCCCCTTTCTTTATGGCGTCAAGGCGTGGTCAAACAATGTGACTCCCTCACATTTCAAATTACACATGCACTTTGCACATGCATCCACACACCTCTGATATCAAAGAAATTCCTAAATCAATTGTTTCATTTCTAACCTATTTGTTAATCATTATTTCTAAACTGCATTGTTCATATCTAACTCTGACATAAATAATATTTAGTTATTTTCAAGAACAATGACAATCGTTCTAGATTTCTAGGATTTCAATATGTATTTTTAAAAACTTTTCTGACTGGGTTCGATTCTAACCTTTTGCAAATATCATTTTCAAACTTATCTAGTTTGTTCTTTTACTTACTGGGACCTTCCGCTTTTTACATAACATAGTAACAGACACACGAAAACAAACCTTTCCAAATACAGATTGTTTTCCTAGTGGTTTAATAACATGTGAATATCTTTAAACAGGTAAATATAAGTTGGTAAATAATTACTGATAATAAATTACTATAAAATTGAACAAAAAATAATCGAACACCAATTTTATTTTTAAATACGTTGAAACTATTAATTCCTATGTTTACATAAATTATTTAAATAAGTTGAAATTATTAATTGCTATGCTTACATAAATTATTTAATAATTTCTCGATCTAGGCCATGGTCTTTGATAAGGCTTGAATCTGAGGGTTTTTTTTTACTAGTCACTGGAACGATGCCTACAAATGAAAAAATTGAGATGATAAATATATTTTACTCCACCAAGCTATTTGGATTCATTCCTTAATTCCAAGTTGCATTTGGTTATATTTTCACATGTCTAAATGCCCCTATATCCATAACAGCTCTTTTTTCTCTTATAGAATGCGGCTTATTCTTTAGCTATTTCAAATATCTCACGTGACTGTATTAGCTAATCAATTATTTGCTCCCAACACATGTGACCGCGTGACCTTGGGGTCATGTTCTGTCAAATAAGTGCAATTACTTTCTAAAAGCATATTATTGGCAACATAATATACTACAGTGAAACTAGTTTTTATTTCTTATAGCTTTTTAATTTTTCAAAAAATTCTGATTAACTAGTAGTTTGCACTTTACCATATGCCATGCTAGTGCGTAGATGATGTAAATTTCAACTTACCTTTTGTCTTTTGAAAATATAAATGTAAAAATATTTTGCATTTATCTTAACTGGCAGATAAAGTTCATCTTTTATTGACAAATGAAAACGGACCTGTAATGAATTAAAAATTTGCAATCAGCAAATTCTGTGCAGTATGTGTTCTTTTTTCTTCTGACAATCATTACAGACATTATCTAGTCTTTATTTTTTAAATATTTTACTTTCACATTTATTCACGGGTTTTATCTATCAGGGAATGTACTACGAAAGATGAAAAAAACTTGCAAAATGAGTAAAAAAAAATGACTCTCAGCCAGTTTAGTGTATGAAAAAATGGAGATCATGATAAATGGATATGCGCTAATGAGAAATGACCTGCATCAAAAGTCTAAAAAACATTAGACAATAAGACATTTTGGTGCTTCTATAGGAGAGGATTCATGTTGGCCTCAATGTTTCTGATCGAACATCATAATCAGGTTTGACACGCCGGTTCCCCTCAAATCGCTGAAGTTAAGCAACGATGAGCCTGGGCAGTACCAGATGGGTGACCATTTGGGACTTCCAGGTGCTGTATGTGCTCTCCGCTTATCACGGCATTGTTTCCAGTCGTCCTGGATTTCTCCTTGCCACTAGACTCAAACAACGCTGATTCAGAAGATGTGTGGTTGGGGATTGCATAACCCTTGCCAAACAATTACACGCGCAGCTGCCCCTACAGGGGGTATCCTTTGTCTTTCGAGACTGGACGGGAGCATCGGATGTTTCTGATTTACGGGCCAATTGAAAATGATCAAAGCAGTTTATGACTTGAAATCCATCAAAAAATGTAAAAAGCAAGATAACATTAGATTGGGTTTAAGCGTTGGATTAAAAAACATGTTATTTTCCTCCAAAAAGAAAATAAATAAATAAGTTGAAAAAACTTCATAAAAATAAATAAATAAACATTATAAATAAAGTTGATTCTCTTAATGATTTGAAGAAAATTATTAAATTGTCTGGGAAAGAACGAAAAAGTTGTTTCATTTAATGTCGATACTAATTGACTGCTTGGTGATGGATTGGCTATTTCTGGTTTGTTTCATAAATCACAAGCGGAAACATCAGGACCAATATGGATCATCAGCTGAAGAAGTTCCAATATCTTTTAAGTCGATATTAACATGATGTGGAGGAGGATAATTGATTTTAACCTTAAGTCTGGGAAAGAATGAAAAATTTATTTCGATTAATGTCGATATTAATTTACTGACTCAGCCATTTTCCATATGTTTTATTAATCACAATCGGAAGTACTCAGACCGATATAGATTCCCTCCTATGGAAGTACCAACCAATATAAACAAGTGAAAAGTCGAAAGGTATAAAATAATGAAGAAGGAGGGGGGGGGCTCTATCATTCCATGATATAGCAAATATTATTTTGCTTTAAACAAATATTATTAGTTCCATTATATTATTTGTATTATTTAGACTACTGTTCTATTCTTTGTCGTCATATTCATAACGTTTCAGCCGATGTTATCTCTAAGCAACTTCAGTTGTATCTTTTTAAACTTAGGAATTTTTATGTTAAACTCGGAAACTTGTATGAAGTTTCGAACTGAACATTTTATTTAATCTTCAAATCTTCAGGGTTAGCAGAAGGGACCATTTTCCATCAGTCATCACCAGGTAAAAGCGCTAATTTATGTTATTCATCCACTGTAATAAAGATTGAACTTTGAACCTTCAGAAACTGTCATTTAAAATTGATTGTTAACCAAAGCCATTTCCATGCTATGCCATACGTAAAGTTGGTCTCTTACACCTGTGCCTATTCTCTATTTCTACAAGTTTACTATCAGACCATTTATGGCGTTCTGTTATCATATTTGAGCTGCTGAATCCTTTTGATAAGGTGCAAAAAGATATTTGTAATTTAATTGGCTCCACTTTTTCTTGTTCTCTGCACTTTGTCTCTCTCACACAGATGTGATGTTGCGGTCTTTTCAATAAATACTATTATGACATGTGCCCTTCAAAATTGCTAATCAGTTCTCTGCTTCCTTTGCTCCAGCTGGTTTGATTCATTAGTTTAGTGGTCTCTATTAATTCGCTACTTTGACACCTCATTATAATTCGTATAATAATGAGGTGTCAAAGTAGTGAACTAATAGAGACCACTAAACTAACGAGGAGCTTGTTTTCAAGAACTGCAGACTTGTGGAACTATCTTTTTCCTTCTACCTATAGCCTTGGTTTTTTGACACAGGTCAATACACATCTCTTTGCAATAGTTACTTTTCGTTCTTTTAACTCCTTACATTAATAGGCTTCATGCTTTGTCTGGAGCAATTTTAATAAAAAAATGTTTAATGTTCAGGTGGAAAATTCCAGTTTTAATTTTGGCAAACTTTAAAAAAATCGTATCTAGATGTATAGTATAACTGCTTATTAATATAAAATTAACTAGCGGGATCTGTGTAAATGTAATATATTGATATTGGCATTTTGTAGATGTTCAGTGTTAAAATTGCAAAATATTTATCTAAGCTAGGACGAACGCCTGGCAAAGCCCGGTCATAGAGTTTGCTTAAATATGATATTTTAATTCTTGCAGATTTCGTATGTATTATTATCAAGTTAATGTTTTATCGATTTTTATATATTATAAAGTTGCAATTTCAAGAATAAAAATTATATATCCATATGACTTGGGTGCATTAGCTTGAATCGAAACTGAAATAAAAACTTATATATATATATATATATATATATATATATATATATATAACTTGAGTTCCTTCGCCATAATCAAAACTAAAAACAAAACTTATGAAAAATCTTTGCTAAAATTATTTATAAAAAAAAAAAAATTGCTTGAGTGCCATCAGTTATAATTGAAATCGAAACTGAAACCAAAACTTATGAAAAATTCTTGATAAAATTATTTATAAAAAAAAATAGATGACTGAAGTGCCATCAGCTATAATCGAAACCGAAACCAAAACTTATGAAGAATTCTTGGTATTTATGACAAGAAACGGAAGTGCATAACAATTAAAGGATCCGGATGTAAGCATGACACAGAAAATAACACACACGCTATCGTATTAATATATAGATATTTGTCCTATTTCTCATATTGCAATTTTTATACTAGCTTTCTAATGTATAATTATTTGTTTCCATATTATAGTCAATCCTATACTAGGGCTATCCTTTCCATTGTCATCCAAAATATGCACAGTTTCTTTTGAGATATCTTCCCTTCCACCATTCTTTCACTATAAATTGTCATTGCAAAGATGCACCTGGATAAAGCCTGATGATACATTAGGCAAAACGTTGTGACTATAACAGCAAAGATGAGAATAGTAGAACGAATAATCTAAATAAATCATGCAGAAGTTTAAATGTAATGTGAACAGACGTTTTGCTGCTCAACTCCCTACATAGTATCCCTGCAACTTATATCTCTGATAGTAGCCCCCTACATCAAGTGGCACTGTGCCCTGTTTAGGATGAAAATGGAATTTAAAAAAATATGTGTGCAAGAAGTGTAAGACAATAAAGAAGGAGTAAAACACGACGAGAAGAAAATATATTTGGATAAGAAAGTTATTGGGGTTATTCGAAAATTTAGTTACCTTGGTGATACCGTTGGATCACAGGGAAGAGCTGGTGTTGGTATGCTTACAAAAGTTAGGAATGAATGAAGTAAGTTCAGGAAACTTTTGTCATTACTAACTAAGCGTTACCATTGTCGACCAAGACCTATCAGGCATGTGCACATAATGCTATGATGTATGAAAATGAAACCTGGCTCATGCGGCACTGCACGGAGAGAAATGATAGGAGAATAATATGATGAATGTGTAATGCGAATCTTTAAGACAGGCTTAGATCTAATAACTTCTGAGGAAGGTAAAATCTGAACAGTATAGGGAGATGTGTATAGAAGAGACTTCGTTGGTATGGCCATGTTGAAATAATGGATGAGAGTTATTTGATTAGTAAATGTAAAGCAGTTGAGATAGCGGGGTCAGTTGTCAGGAAAACATAAGAGGGAGTAATAAGGATTGGCTTGAAAGAAAGAGCGACAAATAATAAGAGAGCTTGCTAGGGATAGGTTGGTTTAGAAGTCAATTTCAAACATCATCCAACAGATGCTAGTATGTAAAATGAACGCTAAACATAATAATAATAATAATAATAATAATAATAATAATAATAATAATAATAAGTCTAATCTCGCTACTATGCTCCCCACCCCACCCCGTTGGGACCGAGCAAAAGTCGCATAGTAACGACGGTTTGTAAAAAGATTTTTCAAATAGAAACACCTATAGACTAAATCTAAAAAATGAATGAGTAAATAAAATGCAAAAAAAAAAATGAATTCGAAAGAACAACACACACAATAGTGAGATTACGGGTTGACATAGTAATTTTATTTTGTACTGAGCAATAGTGGTATAGTAGTGAGATTTGACTACTACTCCTTAATACCATAAGAGTAGACGTTCTTGGCCTTTGGGCCAAGAAAAAAATGTCCTAAACAATTGGGTGCTAAGTAGGACGTTCTCCAGTATGAAAGGGTGAATGCGGTATTATAGTGGAAGAAGATACTAGCTAAGAGAAACTTTTGTTTAGTTCTGGAGTGATAAGGATGACTAACAACCCCCACTATCTCCCCTTTTGAGTTGGCCTTGTGCCTAAGTTTTTTGTTCATGTAAATTTTTACCTGAATAAAGGATTTAATATCTTAAAGTGTAGTATCTGTTCTTCAGATGCTGCACTTCAATTTCTTGTTCTCTGTCAGTGGAGGAGAAATCTTTCACGGCTGAGACAATTTTAATTTTTATTCTTTTTCTCCACATTAAAAAACGACCCTGGTGTCTAACTCTGTCCCGTGGGGAGGCATTTTAAATAGGTACTACTGCTACTACTACTACTACTACTATTATTATTACTATTATTATTTTTTTTTCTTACTTTCCTTTCCCTCCATTTTCTTTCCTCCTCTTTTTCCCTTCATTTCACTCATTCTTTTCCCTTCGTCTCCTTTTCTTTTTCTATTTTCAATCCATGTCTTTCCTTTCTTATATTTCTTTCTATTACTTTCTTGCTTTCCTTTCCTTTATATTTTTTCCATTCCCTTCTTTACTTCCGCAGGCTAACTTCATTTTTTTCCTCATTGACTTGAAGCCTGTTTTTAGAAAGACTACAACATTTTTTTTTTCTAATCTGATATGTTTAGCTTCAATACTCAAAAAAATAAAAATAAATAAAAATTCGCATGACATTGGATCAAGACATCAGCAACTTCACATTCGAAACTTTTCAATGTCACGATTTCCTTGCTAATCCATTAAAACTGTAATTTTTAACTTTTCCTGCAAGATTGCGATTAAAAAAAAGAAAAAGAAAAATACCCCCTTTAACCATCTTCAAAGAAATAGATTTTTTCCATAAAAAATTAACTTTTAGAGTTGCGTATTTTGAAAGGACATTTTAAAATCTTTTTTGAGACTTCAAATTTCTAGTCTGACAAATTAAGATGCAAATGCTTGCGTTTCCTCTTTCGTTGATTATAAATTAAAACTATCTTAGGATTTCTCAAATTCATAATTCAATAAGATAGAGCAGTAGATGGAGACAAGAAGAATTTTAGTTAATTAAATAAGGCTTCATTATACAGCTTACTCCAACAAGTGAGAAATTTATTTTGGGGGGAAGTTATATATTTGTAAAACGAATATTGCTTTAAAAATGAATTGGTTACACAAGAGAAATGAATGTTAAGTATGGTCTGCAAATTAGTACTGGTTACCTCTGTTTATTTTTTTTAATGAGTACATTTCTGTTAGAACATTCGTTATATCAGGTTTTAACAAAAGATATATCCGTTTTTAAGGTTCGTTAAAAGGGATTATTATAGAATCACTCCCATCTTCAAACAGTTTTTTTCCTATGTATTTTGGCCGTTAAAAATGAATATCTTTTTAGGGTTATAGTCAGCTAACATACTTCCTTACTTCCGGCGTAGCGCTACCTGATGCAGTATTAATGCAAATCAGTTTCTTCACTTTTATTGTTTGCATTTCTATTGTGAAACGATTTATTGAAATAAATTATAGGAAAAGGACATTATTAAAAAGTATTCAATAAAAAACAACGAAATTACAGATAAAAATAACACAATTAGTCTTTATTGGCACTTTTAATAACACAAAAAATATAAGATTTTTATTTTACTTGAAATTTTACAAGAAATTATATAATGAAATTATATGAAAAAAATTTTATTTAAAAAATAAACGTTTTTTATTTGAATTTAAATAATAAATGTATATTAATGAAATCATAAAAAAATTGGAAAAACGTAATAAAAAAAGTATATGCACAGGGGAGATATAGGTGTGATGGAAAAAAGCGATGGAACTGATTTGCCTTGTCATTGCTTCCAGTAACGCTACACCGTAAGTTAGGAAGCACGTTAGTTGACTATTACCCTTTTTAGAGAGTGTTGAGTTTGATAAAGGAGGATTCTTCATGACATCAAATCGTTTTCAGGACACTCACAAAAATAAATAAATAAAAATAATGAGCAAATACACTCAATTGGAGACATATTGCTGATGTAATTTAAAGAAAGGATAATCTCTACCAATCTGCAAATTTAGCAAACAGTTTTGAGCCGTTCATTGTGATTTACATTAACCAGACACTGACTGAAGATGATAAATCAGTAGTGCTAGAAGACTACTCACACCTGAAAGTATCCTGTACCTCTACAAAGCCACCGTTCGCCTATGCATGGAGTATTGTTGCCGCATCTGGGATGGTGCCTCTTCCACTATCATCTTGGATGGATCCAAAAAAAGTCTTCAACCTAATAATTCCCATTTTGTTAACTGTTCCAACGCCTCAGTATTGCATCCCTGTGCCTATTTTCCAAATATTTTAATGGAATATGCTTTGATGAACTCGTTGCACTTGTGCCCATTCGACATCCATATCCCCGACAAATCAGCTTAGAAACAAAATCACACCCCTTCACTGTTGATATCCCTAAATGCCAGAAAGCTTTCTACTCTAATAGTTTCTTCCCTCAAACAGCAAAACTTTGGAATTCCCTTCCTGCTATCTGCTTCCCTTGATAGGCAGAAGTTTAAATATAACATAAACCAACATCTTATTAATCTTTCCTAGGCATGGTCCCATATAATAGACCTTTACATTCAAGTGGCGATATGCCTTGTTAGGGGATGAACGTGAATAAAAACAATGTGTGCAGACGATGGAGGGACAGGGGGATTGCTTCAAGAAACCAAATTGTGGAGAGAGGTTATCTTATTATATTCACACTTTCTCCCTTTCTCGTAATATTTCTCAATAGTAGGACTTATACTTGAGTCATTGGAGCATACAATCAAGGAGTTGGCCTCAGACATCACCAGGGCATCATAAGACCTCTGTACGAAAAATTCAGCTCAGGTTGAAGCAGTGATATATAAAAGGGGTTAGAATGGCTCCTTGCATTCAAATTGAAGCAGGGTGCATCCAATCATATTCAAATTTATCAGTACTAGGACTCATACTTAAGTGTTTGGAGCATGCAATCAAGGAATTAGATCCGAGTATCACTAAGGCAGCACCAGATTTCTGCCGTTATGGTGATTGATCGATTTCAATTTTTTAGAATCAAGATAATAAGTAAAATCCCGAACAGATAACGGAATTCGTTTATTCTCGCTGAAGTTCTTATCACCAAAAATCTTTACAAAACAGAACACAATCAGAAGTGGAAGCTGACTGATGAAGTAGATGACTAATGTTGGTATAGATGCTGATAAACCTCCTCAGCAATATCTCTCCATGCATAGAGGGGTACCAAAGCATTTCTTGTATACTCTTCTCCTTCTTTCTCTTTTTTTAAATAGTTTTTGTTGCTTGGTTTTCTCAAGCAGAAAAGATGTTCGCCGTTTTCGTTTCTTTCTTTTTTTTTAATTTGTAATCGTCTTCTGGCATTTGGTTGTGAACATCAGGACATCACGTAGTTAATTGTCCCCTGATAACAGCTCTCTATTATCCTCCTCTCCGCAATTATTTATACATAATCACTACTCCCCTACTCCTCATCTCTCACTTGTTGGCACCTCTAATGGATTACAAATGCTAATATTTACAAACAAATAGACCGAAATTCTCACAGTCAGCCGATCTCATTAACTGATGAATTTGTTTTTATACAAGTTGTGCTGTCACTTCCGTCTTGTCAACTCTTTACGTCTCTCTCCTCCCTCCATCTTTCTCGCTCCCTTTTTGACTTTTCCACTCACCTCTCTCACTCTCTGCCCTACACTCTTTCTCGTTCTTACACTCTCTCTTTCTTACTCCCGTTTTCTTTCTCTCAACTCTCTCACAAATATATTTCTCTTATCCTTCTCCTCCCACCCTCTCTCTCTCTAGCTTTCTCTTTCTCTCTCTCTTTCTCTCTCTCTCTCTCTCTCTCTATATATATATATATATATATATATATATATATATATATATATATATATATATATCCTTTCCTCTTTATTTTACATTGTTTTTGCTGTCTGTGTATATCACCCTCCTTTTCAATCATTCTCATCTTCTCTAATGTATTTTATTACTTCTCCCTTTTTTCTTTTTCTTTCTTTTGTCCTTCTCTTTTCTGTCTTTATCATCTATCCTATCTCTGTATGTATTCTTCCACCTTTCTCTCTCCCTCTCTCTCTCTCTTTCTCTCTCTATGGATATTTACTTTTTAATTCTCTCTCTTTACTACTTCCTTTTTTATCCTACTGTTCCTATGTCTTCAATATTACCCCCTCTCCTTTCTTCACTTCCTCTGTTTCCTACTCCTTCTCCTCTTTGCAACATATTCCAATGACATGGAAAAAAGTATTAGAAAGAGGGAAGGGGTGACGTTAAATGGAAAGAACAAGCCAAATTTCATTGGTCAGCATCTGTCAGCGGCACATGTATGTGAGGAGACGGTGCAATTAAAAGTCACTATGCTTATTAAGAGACCTGTAATTTGGATTATTACTCTTTCATTTCATTCAGCTTTCATTTTTATATTTATATTTATCCATTTTTTTTCTTTTCTTTCTTCGCTTTTCTCTTTATAATCTGTTCTTTTTTCTACTCTCTTTCTCTCTTTTTCCTTTTGTGTCCCATCTTTTTTTCCTCAACTTTTTTTCTCTGTTTTGTTTGTTTCTTTTTTTCTATCTTTTTATTCACCCTTCGATCTTTTGTCTGTCTGCGTGATTACCTTTCTTTTCATCTTCCAATTATTCTTTCTCCGCCTATTTTGCTTCTTTCTCTCTCTCCCCCTTCCCCCTCTCTCTCTCTCTCTCTCTCTCTCTCTCTCTCTCTCTCTCTCTCTCTCTCTCTCTCTCTCTCTCTGCCATCTTGTTCAAACTTTAAAACCTATCATTTTTCCATCCTGGATATTTCCACAAATGTCTTGGATTAACTAATTACTTTGTGATTAGCGGCAACTTCTCAGGTAGGCTTTCTCTCATTTTATGATTGAATGTTTTAATTGGATTTTGCCTTTAACCGTAAAAAATAAGTATTTTTAGTCACGTCACCTAAATAAATCGAACATGTGAAAACGGCTTTTGGCAATCTTTTTCGTTCTGGAATTAAATTTTCTCTGTGACATCGTTGAAGTTATCTCAGCCTGTAGAACGTAATACTGATTTTAGAGATAGAGAAAAACAAGACTTTACTAAAAGTAAGTAATGCATGCGAACAGTCTTATCACTATTTGTTCTTTTCAAAACTTGAACTCATTTTACATATTTTTTTATTCTTTTATTTTCTGTATTTATATATGAAGCTATACATTTTAAAACTACAAGCTCATACTTTATTAAAGTTTACATCATCATCATCATCGGTTGAACGTCCATTTTGTACGCTGAATGGGTTTTAGAAATTGACTACCGAACTAACCTATCTCTGGCTAGGTCTTTATCCCTTTTGATTTCAGGTCCATTTTATCACTTCATTCTATGTTTTCTTTGGTCTTCCACTGTGAGATTATCCAGAATCTTAACTGTTCTACATCTACTAATCCAAGAACTATCAATTCTTTCGATATGGCCATACCATCAAAGTTTCCTCTTCCACACATTTTCTCATACAGTTCAGTTTTAATTCTAATCTGAGGTCATCAGATCTAAGTTTGTCTTTAAGATTCCCCTTACACATAACCATAATCGTAAATGAAGATATTAGAATTGGACTACTTTATCGCTTTATTATTTTCTTTTTGTACATTACTTATATGTTTCAAACTGTTTTTCTCGTCTTAGTTCCATTCATTTCACAATGTTTCAGTCATCGAGCTCTTTGGCTTCTACAGGTGTATTTAGTTGTAATCTTTGGTAATTTCGAACTTGTCTCTTTATATAATACACAGGGGTAGATTGATTCTGTTTTGTATTTCAAGCCTCTTACATTTTTAGAATCAGTTATGTTTATGTTAGGTTCTTTCACGAGAAGTCGAACGTTTACATAGAATCCAATCTAATGTATTTCTTAAACTGGATAAGGCCGGAGAGTACAATGGCCGACGGGTTGTAAAAATATCAACAACGAAGATGTCCATAAATGTTTTTGATACATCATACCAATCGAGCGCACGTTCTCAGTCCAATTGGGTGGGCCACTGCAGCACTGACTGCCCTGCTGGAGTGGATATGGTTATGTACCGTCTAAGTAGGTGCATCCTCTTAGACTTCTCACTTTGATAAGACGTTGGTTTATTGTGAATCACCTGACTGGGGAATACCAATAAGACAACCCGGCCATTTTTCATCAGAGTACAGTACTTCTAGTGTGTAAACTCTTTCTATACTCCACTTTCTGCCCTTATGTCATATCTACCTATGCTTGGAGGGTGGAGATTAATACCAACAAGATGCTCGAATAATGGAAATGGAATCAATAACAAAATTTTATCTCAGAAATGTCAGATACTAATTTACTTCAGATGAAAATTGATTGTTTATATTTAAAAAGTGCATGACAGAAAACCGGTTGATAAAAACCTATGTCAAATGAGCCTTGAACAAAAGAAATAATATTGTTTTACATATCCGATTACTATCACTCTTTTTATCTCCGCAGGTTTAATATTATGATGATTTGTGAGAAAACTGTTGTATCAAGCAAGAAAATCGATTCAAATTGTCTCTTTCTCTTTGTAGTGTAATAACAAGTTAATAACCAGACTATTTCCAGTGCTGTCTGTATTGATTGATGTGTTAGATATAATGTTTTTCTTACACGAGTCTATTAAACTATACACAAAAATTGCTATCGAAATATCTTTTTTTTTTCTATTTACTTACCTTTGAAATCTGTTAAAAAAAATTTATCTCTCCCTTCTTTCTTCATAATATCTTAAGTATATATATATATATATATATATATATATATATATATATATATATATTAGTATTTCTTTTTTTTTTTTGAATAGCTTATATTTTTAATGAAAAAGCTGAAATTCTAACCTCTGGCAAAAATAACACAAACTTGATTTGAACAGATGTAACTGCACATAATTTTATGCCGAGATGGTAAATTTCTCTGTAAGCAATAAACTAATGAAACATTTTCTTTGCTTGAACATGTATTTTTACTTTCTTGAAAAGTTGAGTCTTTTTCGTTGGGTATTTTCGATTTAACTTTGTAAGCAAAATGGAACATCTCAGATTAGGTCAGGAGCAAAACATTTTATTTAAACAAGTCTCTGAAACATTAAATAAAGCTTTTATTTGTTTTTCGTTTTTTTTTTCTTTTTGATTTTTCGTTTTTCTTTTTTTGGGGGGTGGGGGAGGATATTTTTTGCATTTTCATAGTTTGCATGAATTTAATAAACATACAAATTAATGTTGGGCTGTGCTTAATAATCACCCCACTATGAAAAAAAAACGCCTTCTTAAAAATCGATTTTGCAATAAAAGTCGGTATAGGATATCTTATAAAATGTTGAAATTTAAATCTTATAAATAATTCCGAGTTTGTTTTTTCTTATAACAACGAAATAGATATGGTATGAAATTATATAATATATATATATATATATATATATATATATATATATATATATATATATATATATATATATATATATATATATATATATATATATATTATAGAAGGAACTTTGTGTGTGTGCCTGTGTGAGTTCATCCCCCTATGAACTCGGAAATGGCTAGACGATTTTTTAAATTTTTCACACAAAGCTACTTGATCTGTCTAAGAATGATCTTATGTATGTTTTGTTTTGGAATGCATCTGATAAGTATCGAAAATCGATATTTGAAAAAATAAGATAAAAGAAGGAAGTCCTATTTCAACCAAAGTTAACACTCTTATACAACCTAACATCACAAGTGCATTTGAGAAATTTTATCATCTCACAAGCAGAAAGACCTAGCTTGTAAACTCAACTGTAGATTCTTTTGTAAGAAAGGAGTGTGTTCGAAATAAATGTTTCTTTTTAGAGCACAGCTGAACCATGATACTTGACTTTTGTATGTTCAAGTGATGATTTAAAAATAATTTAATAAAATAAACAGTTGGTTCTTAAATAAGACTGAGGCGCGTTCGAAATGACTATTTCTGTTTAGAGCACAGTTATACCATGATACTTGATGTTTGCATTTTAAGCCTTAATTGAAGCCATAATTTACAAATAATTTTATAAACTCGATGGTAGATTCTCTGCAGTGCAATATAGATTACAACGTATTATGGACGAAGTCACTGTAGGGAGGCACGGGGGGAGGCTTCTTAACTAGCGCAATCAATTAATCGATTTGATTAAAAAAATGGGCGATGTCACCAATTTTGATGGCAATAGAAGTATAGGAGGTTGAAACATTTGTTGATCCTCATTCAATTCCGGACAACATCGGGTCTCCCTGCTATTATATATATATATATATATATATATATATATATATATATATATATATATATATATATATATAAACAGCTGTTACATGTCATTCTCCCATTTATTTTCAAATCGGATTGTTTCGAAGTTTGAATTAATTGGTTATTAAATTAATTGACAAAAATATTGTAAATTATAACATACATACTTGAACGAAAGTAAATTAAAAGTTATGTTCGAATGTGAATTGCCACATGTAAAAACGATACTAAATGTTGTCATATAGATGTGAAAAAAACACTAAAAAATACTGTTTAATATTAAAAAACATTTTTACATTGCGTTTTCGGTGATTGGGAGATGCTATTTATTAAAAAGGAGGATAGAATGTGACAACATACTACGACCATTAAATTAGCATCTCTATATATTAATTCAATGTTCATAGTATGGTATCACCTTCCATCCTCCTTCTTTAATAAATAGGATCTCCCGATCAAATAATTTATAATCTGGAAACCGTAACACACGTACATACGTTAAAGGTAATACAGTATTAATATATAGATGTACGTTTTTAATTTATCCTAAATAGCTCTTGAGCAAGTCATTTGTTAATAGCGTACAGTTTAAGTAAAATTTGCTGATCTTTAAAACTGACAACACCCTTTTCCCTTAAATAAAAGATTCAAAGCAAGAAAACACACTTGTATACCTCGTGACTAATTGAGTAGGAATCAGCTTTCCTGTTAACATCGCATTTGGTCTGACACGTTCAAAATGTATCCTGTTGTTAAAGTGGTTGTATTGACCTAAACATCTGAAACACTTAGAAGCGTGAAAATATACAGAAACCCTAATCTCATCTACACTTTGCGAGGCATGATCTGCTGGTGCAGTGTATGAAGCGCTTCTCAATTATTTACCACTCTTTAAATATGATGTGACATGTGTGGATTGAACATGTTGTGCCAAGGCAGGCAAGGTGTGAATGCACCATGATGGAATTGGAAGCTGTTCAAAAACCGAGCCGCATTTCCCAAGTTCTTCAATTTAAAAAAATTAGCCAGAAATATGCTAAATAGTAAAAATCTGTTTTTATGAACATCAGTAAATATTTTGCCTCGAAACTAGCATCAGAATAAATTGTCATAGAAGTCATTTTAAAGGGATTTTATGATTTTTTTTTTTAATTTTCAGATGATATAATATAAATTTTATGTTAGTCTGCTGTATTTCTATTCATTCTCTATTTTTACATTATATATATATGTATATATATGCTAGCAGACCACCTGGTGTTGCTCGGTCATGAAATATGCTTAAATATATTTTAATTCATGCAGATTATGTATTATAGAGACAATTCTCTATCGATTATTATACTTAATATATAGTAGTGAGATGAAAACTAACAAATATTTAACTTGATTGCTATCAGCTAGAATCAGAACCAAAACATACAACTCTCCACTCTCATTCCTTAGCCTCTGACCCATGCTCGTACGCATGCATATATATATATATATATATATATATATATATATATATATATATATACTTCAGAATAAAGTTATTTGACAATCAGCTAGTAAACTTGTGATTATGAGATTCACAAAATATTACTGGCAGTAATATTCTATAAGTATTATCCCATCTAAATAAGGATTGCTCGATATACAAGATAGAGCAAATAAATCAAATTATAGTGATTCAATGAATTTAAAAAAAAACTTTTTTGAAGTGAAATGTTTGAGTTTCATATCAAGGATTTTTATTATTCTAAGCAAGACAAAGAATACTTTAGAAATGTTATCTTCTTAACCTATAGGGTGTCAATGTCTACCATCTCTTCAGAGGAGAAAATATTAGAAAATATTTATAAAGGTATGTACCCCATTTGTTTAAGTCAGTGAGACATGGAAAATCAAAGTCAAAAATAATTGCTTAATCAGAAGTCATATAATATTTTCTCCTCTGAAGAGATGGTAGACATCGACACCCTATAGATTAAGAAGATAACATTTCTAAAGTATTTTTTGTCTTGCTCAGAATAATAAAAATCTTTGATATGAAACTCAAACATTTCACTTCAAAAAAGTTTTTTGGAATTAATTGAATCTCTATAATTTAATATATATATATATATATCACAGCCGGATGGTCCACAGAGTTATATATATATATATATATATATATATATATATATATATATATATATAAACATGATTATTAATTGTTACTAGCCCTAAAAAATGAATTAAAGCAACTTAAAATAGCAGCGAGTACCTGTGCGAGCGCAAAAAAAAAAAAAAAAACAGAAGTAGTAATCCGGCTCGAACACGTAACACACGCCAGAGGAAAAGGAGGTGAAAAAAAGCAAACGGCCTTATCTATGTGCCCACCACGATTGTGATGTTCAATATAACCTGTTTTATGCGATGACATTCACACGAGGCTTGAATGACTTGCAAAAATGTCGACGGTAAAAATTGACCCCTTCTTCAGTCCAGTTGAGTATGAAAGAATTAATCATTTTGGCCAATTTTTCGATATTTGTCGTCTGAGTCATATGAATATATTTCTTAATTTTTGAAATCCAACTTTATAATATATAAGAACTGATAGAAAACTGACTCTATAATAATAATATGTACAAAATCTGCATCAGTTAAAAGATCATATTTAAACATATTTTACGACCGGACTATGATGGGCATCCTTGCTAGCTTAAATAAATACTTTTGCAGTTTTAACACAAGAGCTACAATAATATCAGGGTGTCTCCATTTATGCTGAACATCCACGGAATGCCAACATCAATATATTACATATGAAAGAGTCTGCTGCGAAATTTCCACAGGTCTCACTCTTCTTCTTCTTCTTTGTATTATTATTATTATTATTATTATTATTATTATTATTATTATAGTTGCTGTTATTTCATATGTTCACATGCTATAAGGAGATATATTTTATGTATCGATTTTCAGTATTTACTTCAATAGTGCTCAGTACACTAATGGAGTAACGCTTCCATGTTTCATCCCAATTGGGAATCATAAGGCTAAAATGCATAGAATTAAGCATTAGGTGTTTTTATATATACTTCTGGTGTTTAGTTAAGATAGTTAACCAGTTAGATTCTTTGTTAATCACTCCCACGTGTTAATGTTCCCATTAGCCAATGACAGAGCATCTCTCAAAGAAAGGTTTAGCTGATTTTATTTCCTCTTCTTTTGTTTATTTTTATTTAGATGATTCGCCCCCTTTTTATTGGTATCTAATTAATTAATAGGTGACTTTATTTTAATGTGCTTGCTTGGAGTACTTTTTCTATTTCTATTTTAAGTGTTGTTTTAGTTTAGTTTTTTAATATTTTATTTTTATTATGCATTTTTATTCTGAAATAAAGTTTATACTATATATACAGTTGCTTGCTATTTCACTTCTATCGCTTAATAGGTTCGTTTTTTAAATTTTTAAATTTAAAATTTCTCATTCAGACATAATCTACATGATCATCTAAATTTCTACATGTACTAGCCTTATATACTATTTTCCACACGATTATTGACGACTTTTTGCTTTCTTTCAACTCTTATCAATGGGTATCATCTGCTGTTTTTATTTGTCATATTTTTGCTATTGATTATGAAATGTTAATAAATATTCCCTGAATTTCAGTTTCTTTTGAGTATGTTAACCCGTTTTTAGGGGCCCTAATATCTACACCACTTGTTTGAAAATTCGAACATTCCAGATTTGTTCTATACTGATTAGACACCAATGAAACAAAATTTCCTAACTTTCAATTTCTTCTTAAGACTCATTTTATGTTATTAAAATACCTCTATCTCTTTGTTGCCTTTTCTTTTTTTAATATTTATATTTCTTAAAGTGTCTTGTAGAACTTAGAATCTGTATAGATTGTCGAACACAACCTATTATTAAATTAACGTTGCACCATGCTTGTATGTGGATAAAGTGCTAAGTAATAATTAGTTCTAAGTGACTGTCTTCTGAGGGTAGAAGGTTCAATCTTACATCCAGGCAGTACAAAAAGTGCAACTAAGAATTACTAAAGACCCATACCTGGCAAAACTAGAGCAATTTACGCCTGCGGATTAAAAGAAGGGTTCAATTCAAAATTCTGTATAGATTTTCGAGTTAAAGGTCATAGGTGCATCAGCTGAAACATTGTAAGAATACCATCCAAGATGAGCACATAAAATAATACAGATGATAAAACAAAAACAAAAAAACCCCAGAAAATTCGTTTTCACTTTTAGTTGAAGCTGATGAAAAATTCTGGCATCAGGAATTGTTTTGGTCCATAATAAAAAAAAAAAAACGAATGATAATACCTAGTGTGGTATTAAGCCTGGGTGAGCTATGCCAGTTTCCACTGAAGGGGGAAATTTATATAAAATATGAAATTTACTAGCGGTCCCCAGGTGCATATGTTGTATCCCGGTATTAGGAAGATATGGTCACCCGTCTGTTATTGGCTAGGTTCTATATCGCTTAACATTGGTGTTTCAATGCGATTATGCCATATATAATATTATTCATATAAATAGACTTTCTCGATGTCCAAGAAATGTTTTCACAATCTCTCTGATTCATCTTGAGATTTTTTATCTCTAACACCTTTAAAACTCTATTGATAATGCATGAAATGCCCTCCCTCAGATTTCTAAGAAGATGATGACTTAGTATTAATAAAAATGTGTTTATTTTTTAACACCAAAATTAGAAAAAATTAACAGAATTTTCAACAGTTGTTCAAAAATTATATACTGTATATATATATATTCCAAGTTTTCAGATAGAACATAGCACCAATTCTCAAACGAATGGGAGCTTGCCTGTATTTAAGTTTGACCCAGATTAAAGCATGTGTGCACTAACGATTACATTTTTTAATATGCCGTTGTTGTTAAAAATGACTCTATAATTTATTCTGACAACATTTTAAAGTAAAAATAAGGTGTATTGCAGAGTGCTGTTGAAATTATCTTTTTTCATCCAATATAAGGTAGCAGATTTCCCTCACCCCAATCAAGTTTGGAGAGTTTGGTGATAGTCAGTCATGTATGTCTGTGATTTTCCTTTTGTCTTTCTGAAATTTGTCATTTTTGCCTGAAAACTTTTAGCCATTTTTATCATTACTCTTGGATGTAATCTTATCATTATTCTTTTTCTTCTTCTCTATCTTCGTCTTCGTCTTTTTTCTTATTTTTCTTTTTGTTATTGTTCATATTCTTATTTGCACTTACTAGTTCTCACACAGGTTATCATCAGAGATGCATTATCAGACAGCCGTTTACCACTAATTTCTCACTGGCAACGATCATTGGCCTTCACTGAAATTTGGATGACAGAAAGTAACCCCAAGGTTTCAATACTCTTTGAACTCATCCAGTAGAAGTTTGGTTCTTTACCTCCTCGGTCTTTTCATCCTCCTTGACACTTCATGACTATTTGGTGTGGTGCCAGTTGATGCTTATAACAATCGGTTGTGTTTCTTGGAGTCTGCATAATAACAAATCTTCCCAGATTTTTAGTATTCTTCACCTCTTTTGATAACTTTTGCAAATGAATTTTCATTCTCACAACAGCTGCTTGCATTGTTTTTTTTTGCTGGCAGCAACCATTGGCAATAAGCTTCTCTAAATGTCCAAGTACTCTTTGTACTCTTTCAGTGGATGGTTGATTAGTGCACTCCCTCCTCGATTTTTCCATCGTCCTTGACTCTTTACAGCTATTTTGTATCAGCCGACTGATGTCTTATTATTATTATTATTATTATTATGCTCACTAGGAGTTTTCACACAAGCCATCATCAAAGATGTCTCTCTATCAACAACCTGTGGTGTTCCCTGGCGTCTAGGTGACAACAAGTCTCCTCAGATTACCAGTACTCTCCACCTCTTTCGATAATCTTTGCAAATGAATTTGAATTATCGGAACAGTTCTCTCTAATTTCTCACTGGCAACGATCATTGGTCTTCACTAAAATTTGGATAACAGAAAGCAACCCCAAGGTTCCACTACTCTTTGAACTCATCCAATAGAAGTTTGGTTAGTTCTTCCTTTCCTCGGTCTTTTCATCCTCCTTGACCTTTCAGAACTATTTGCTGTGATGTCAATTGATGCCGAGACATACAATTTTTTTTGGGGGGGGGGGCGAGGGCTTACTTACAATTGTACAGTTTCAATTTTCTTCATTCTGTGTGGTGTTCCTCTATCTTTTTGGTTTCCTTTTGTTACAGTTTTTATATTGTTAACGTTTGTAGCTCATGTGTATTAGTCTCTGCATTCAAGGGTTTTCCGTAATATTTCAGCCGTTTTAATTATTGTTATCCATTGTATCTTCTCAACCGTCCCCTTATTTCCAATCTTTTCCAATCCTTTCTCAAAGTTTTTTGTGTTGCTCCTAGTACGTCTACGATTATTGGTGTTATCTTGACTTTCTCCATCTTTTATATCCCTTTCAGCTCTCTGGGTAGTTCTGTGTACTTGCTTCACTTCTCTGTCTCTTGTATATTCACCCTGTGGTCTGCTGAAACGGCAAAATCTATGATCTGGTATAACTTTTCCTTATTGTTAACTATTATGGCATCCAGTTTTCTTGCTTAGATGGATTTATCTGTTTGTACATTCATGTCCCATAGGATTTTGTGGTTTCTGTTTCAAAGCATTGCTACCGGTTTGTGCTTGTATCATTTGTCTGAGTGCTTAAGATGCAATTGTTTGCATAGTTCCCAGTGTAATGCCTTCCCCACTTGATCGTATCTATTCTTACATTCTTTTTAAGAAATTATTATTATTATTGTCTTTTTCTTCTTTTCCATCTACTGCTACTTTTTCTGCTGTTTATTATTATTATTATTATTATTATTATTATTATTATTATAGAACTCTTTATTTCTTTCCTCTTCTTCCCCTCTCACGCTTGACAAATTGTCCAAAAACTTACTTTTGTCCACCTTCCAATAAATTCTGGTCTGCTAATCTTACTCAGACTAATTCAGAAGCTTAGCTGCAGAATAAAGTACTCATTATTTGATCTCTTTTTGCCTTTTTTCTTTTTTTAGACACTTTGTTCTAATAAAGCGTTATGTTTGCCTAATCAAAAATTTTCTTTTTTACTTTTCAGTTTTTCCAGAAAAACAGCAAACCTTACCCAGTATCTAACTATGACAATGTCTTAGTTGAAATACTGCATTTGGGTGTGAAAGTAGCCACCACCATGGACCTTGGAAGTCATGAGCCTGAGAGATCTAATGAGGCCCGAGTCTCATTCACAGTGCATCGCTCTGGAGAGTATCAAATTTCTGTGATGGTCGGAGCCATGCATATACGAGGCAGCCCTTTTATAAAAACATTTGAACCAGGTATGTGATAACATTCTTTTTTCTCATAAAAAAATTATTCTACTTCATGAAACTAACAGAAATTTAAAGCATTAGACTCGTGTGTATGTATATATATATATATATATATATATATATATATATATATATATATATATATATATATATATATTTTCCAGTTTACGAATGTAGTTGTAGAATAAAAATTCAGAGAATTTCAACTGGATCAATAGTACTCGATAGTAAATAGAGCTATTTATATTAATATTTATTCACACAGACATATACAGACTTCACTACACTGGCATGACAGTGTTTCAATCTGTTATAATAACTATGATCATATGATATTGATAATTATGATCTCATGTGAAAAGCCTGCCTTTGTGGTGGGTTCATATTGAAAAAGAAAAAAGAAAAGAAAAACTTTATGTTGAAAACTGTATGTCAAATGGTTCAATTTAAGATAATATTAAAAACGTTTTTAGATTTTCTCTTTTGATATTATAGTTCTGTATTTTTTACATGGGGATTAATAATTCGTATTATTTGGATTCTTCAAATTACTGATCTCATCTTGAGTGTTATTTGCACAACGTTTTGGTCAATGGAATTATCGATCCTCTTCAAGTCTATCTTACCGAACTTGGAAATCTTTTTGTCAAACTTGAGAATCTGCATGAAATTTCAAACGGAACCCTTTATTTAATCCACGGGGGTAGTATGCACTCATTACGTCAGCCATGATTGGTTAGAAGTTCTATGTAATTTGCAATTGAGTGTCACCTGCACTGAAGATTGAACCTTCAAGCTCCAGAAGGGTGTAACTTTTACAACCAACTGAATTCACCAAGTAATATCAAGCCTCAAGAAGAGAACTTTTACAACAGAATAATCAAGTACTTTATCCACTGCGCCATGGATAGTTGGAAGAATCCAAATAATATACATCCTCTTTTTAATCGTCATTTACAGAATAAATAATTATTTTTCTTGTTTTTTACTATAAAAATTATTTCACTATTCACTGTTTAACTAGCATAAATTTAAAGCATTGGATTCAGAGTCGGAGTGTTTACCTATGACATCTCCCTTTCAAATCAAGATAGAATCCTCCTGGAGTGCAACAAAAATAGATGATTTAAGTAGCGATTTTAGTTTTGAACACTTAAAATATCATTGTAAAAATATAGAACCGCTTTTAGCAGTAACAACATTAAAAAAAAAAAAAACTGCTACTGCAATTAATCTTAACCAAATTTAAATTCCAACAAACTATATCTCTTTTGCAAATCGTTCTGGTGTTAAATTTGAAAAATGGTATTCCTTTATAAAATATATAATTTATTGAATAAATATTGAAAATTTCATTTTTTTTCTGAATTTTGACGATAGTAAAAAATTAACAAATGGAGTTGTTTGCAAAAAGTAATCTCCTTATAGGAGCCCTATCACATACATTGGGTGGGGCGCATAAGCCCTAATGATATGACTAAGCAGCTATATTTGGAAGCATTTAATATGTACGTTTTTATTATTTGGAAACAGTTATGAATGTATAATGCGAATCTTGAAAGACAGACTGATGACCTCAGAGGAAGATTAAATCTGGACAGTATAGGGAAATGTGTGCAGAACAGGAGATTCCAGTTATGTGACCATTTTTAAAGAATGGAAGAGCATTTTTTAGTAGATTCCGAACTGTTGAGGTAGAAAGCCAGTTGGCAAGAGAAGGCCAAACAAAACAAAGGAAGAAGTGATAAGAATGGAAATGAGAGGAAGATGGATAAATAAAGACCTAACCAGAGATATGTTTGTTTGTTAATTTCAAAAAGCTCTACAACACATACAAGCATGTAAAATGGATGTTAAATCGAATATGATGATGAGTTTGTAACTAAAATAAAAACGTAAAAAAATATGAGACAATTATAAAGGTAATATAATTGAACTATCTTCAGTCTCAATTTTCACTGTACTCAACATATACGCTTCATGCCTAAATCTCAACTCCTTTTATCACTCAATTCATATTACACTATTCTTTTTCTTCTTTCTTTCTTTTCTTTGTTCTATTGCTAGTATATTCTTTTACACCTGTCTTTGCATCACTTAAATTTATATCTAATATTCTAAATATACATCTTATGAAATATACTTGCCATTATGAGTCATACTGGAATCAACCATGACACAAACCATGAACTGCTTCGTAATGAATCAGCACTGCTATTGTTTTTTTTTCTGAGTCAAGAGCGAGATAACCAAGTCACTCAGTCTTCTTTACCATTTTTCCTAGAAACGTCTTTGGACATTCACTCTTTCACACCTGCAAAACATGATGAAGTTTTACATAGCTTTATCCTTCACCAATAGATCAAGTATGATTGGCTAACAATCAAGCACTGCTGTTCCTATACTAACTTAATCTCTTCATTGGATTTTCCTGGTTTCTTTCTCTTTAATCCATAATCCCTTATGCTCTATAATATGAATGCTGGCTTTTATCTCCTATAATTAAAACCCCACAGTCCGGTATTTTTTAAAACCTAAACTGCATAGATTTAACGTTTGATTTTAGTAGCTGGATATAAATGAGTAGTTTTATACCTTTATTCGCTAGGAATCAACTTGATAATTGCATATCTCTTTTCAAGTAAGTTTTTTGGGTTTTTTTTTAGTCAGAAAGATTTGATAATCTACTACTATAGCAATAATTTATTACATTGCAAAGATGATATTATAGGTTACATTATCTAGAAATGAAAATGACTGCCAGCATCTTTTAACAAAAACTGTTGCTTATAGAACCGACTTCTGTTTTTAAGTTTCACTCATTGTATTGTGTATTTTTATGGGATTTTACTGAAGCACTTTTATTGTTGTGAATCTTCTTATATCTAAAAAAAATATAATAAACAAAAAAGATCAGCGCATAAGCAATTCCCTTCTCATTTTGTGGGTGGAAGCCAATAGAGAGCCAGAAGCAATTAAACAAAAAAGATGGAAGAAACACTTCTTTAAATGCGTCAATGTATCTCTGTGAGAGGTCATGTCGGTCGGTCGGTTTGTCTTTACTTAAGTTTGGAATAGAATTTCTACCATGTTTCGAATTTTTTAGATTGATAATTTGTATTATTTATATTATCTGGATTACCATTCTCATGTTGGATGTTATTTTATTGATGCAATCTCCAACCTTTTTCAAGTGCGTCTTGTTGAACTTAGGAATATTTATGGCATACGCGAGAATAGGTATGAAATTTCTCATAGAACTCTTTATTTAATCCTCAGTGGTAGACTACTCTTACTCCATCAGCTATAACCAAATAAAAGTATTATGTAATTCTTAATTATATTTTTAGTCTCGCCCATACTTCAACCTCCAGAAGATTGTCACTTAGAACTGATTATTACTTAGCACATAAAGATTCCCGGGCTTAACAAAAATGAACTAGAATAAGACGGGAGAATGCATCGATAGAAACGTTGTGAAAATAGCACTCAAGATGAGAACAGCATTTCTATCAGATATACGTTTGAATTCCTTTTTGCTAATCGTTTGTCTGTTATGTTCAGATTTGAAATAGCATTTTCATAAGTCTGTCACATTTAAGTTTCTGTAACAGTTGTTTCAAATAACATCTCTGTCTGTCCTATTTAAGTTAATGTTCGAAATAGCATATCTATTGGTCTGTAAGGTTTTAATTTGAAATAGCATTTTCATAAGTCTGTCACATTTAAGTTTCTGTAACAGTTGTTTCAAATAACATCTCTGTCTGTCCTATTTAAGTTAATGTTCGAAATATCATTGTTGCACTATTTAAGTTCGCAATAGCACTGTTGCAATATTTTTTCTATAAAGAGAGAGTTTGATTAAAGAAAATTGGAAAGTTTTACTTAAGCTCAATGGACGGATATGAATCAATCAAATAGAGCTATTTTCTGCTAGCAACCAAACAGAAACTGCAATTGCTCCATAAAAATATTGAATCTTTTAGAATTTCTGCATGTAATCTGTTCGTGTCCACACGAGAAAGATCTTTTGCACTTTGCCTGTAAATTTTTAAAGTCCAAGACTTGTACAGATCAGCTACACACCGAAAAGTCTTTTGAAATTCAACATAGTTTTCAATTCAATACGCATATTTGATAGTCTGTAACGTTTAAATTTAAAATACATTTTTATTGGCCCATATCTCTGAGGTTTGAAATAGCATTTTTAGATGCATTAAAGATGATATACTAAATACTTATATACGACATAAAAAGAAACTGAGATCTTAGGCATCATTTCACTAATTATATGAACAACCGAACTCCTCTATATATTAATACGATAGCGTGTGTATTATTTTCTGTGTCATGCTTACATCTTTTTCTTCCGAGTGACGGTCGTTCACTTATGATGACCTTCCATTTCTTCTAAAAACTAATTTTACCAAGAATTCTTCATCGGTTTCGATTATATCTGATAGCACTCAAGTCATATATTATTTTTATAAATAATTTTACCATGAATTCTTCATAACTTTTGGTTTCGGTTTAAATTAAAGCTGAAGGAACTCAAGTTATATATATATATATATATATATATATATATATATATATATATATATTTGAATAAGGGAGTAGTCACCAACAATGTGTATTTTTTAACATTATTTTATTATTCCGTGTCTTGGTTTTTCATTGAGAATTATGTTTGGATCATTGTAATAATGTTTTTAAGTCATTGAAATCGTTTTTACGCGCGTTTCAGACGTTCTGTGAAGCGTCCTCGTCAGGAATTATTTTCAAATGTGTTGGAGATGTAAAAATGGCAATTTTCGTAGTTAATTTGAAGTTTTTCGAAGGGGTGGAGGCTTGTAAGTGTTTATTATTCATTGGCATGCTCAATTTTTATTACTCTTTTATTGGGCTAGTCGAGGGAGGCCGCTGACCTGGTTGTAGTCGCTCTCTTTTTCTGCTAATGTTTTTTTCTTTTCCTTTAGGGTGGGGTAGGGTGTGTATATATATATATATATATATATATATATATATATATATATGTTTTTTTTTTTTTCTTCATAAGTTTTAGTTTCAATTTTGATTCAAGCTGATGCACCCACGTCATAAGGATAACTTTTTTTTCTTTTTTTTTTTTTGGAGTCACAATTTTTTAATATATATAGAAATCGATAGAAAATTGACTCTATAATAATATACACGAAATCTGCATAGATTAAAATATCATGTTTAAGCATATTTTACGACCGGGCTATGCCATGTCTCCCTGCAGTTTTAACAAAAGGGCTACAATAATATTAGAGCGTCTCCATTTATGCTTATCATCAACAGAATGCCAACATCTATATATTACATATGAAAGAGTCCACCGTGAAATTTCCACAGCTCCTGCTAGTGAAAAATTATTTCAAAAACTACCTGGCAAATATACCCGGTGAAACAAGTGTAAGAGAGATACAAAAAATTTCACTTAAATGGACGGTTAGAATATTTTTTAAAATCTCTTGATTAGAATGTGTAAGAAAGTGGGTGAATGTCGGGCATCTAGTAGGATGCCCCATCCCTAGCTAGAACAAGCGTATAAGAAAATTGAAAAAAAAATGAGATTCTATGTCCGTCTTTCAGTCAATCTATCATTCATTTGAAAAGCATTTTCATTCGTGAAACACACAAGTTGAATGGGCGCATGTTAATATTTGTTCCTGTTTCTTTATTTACGACTCTGATATAAGATATATTATCGTGTCTATGTTATTTATCTGTAATTTAAAAAAAAACGCTTGTTATTTTGAGGAAAAATACTGCTGGGCCATAATTCAAATGTATCGAGATAAAAAAGGAAAAAATAAATTCTTTTGTGCATGTGCATGTTTATGCATTTATTTATTATAATTTCACACGAGAAAATTTATCAGTTGAGGCAGGGAGGATCTTTGAGCCAATTGAAATGGTGATCTTTCCAGAGTTTCATTATATTTCACTCTGGGTAGAGAAATAAAAGCAATTCTCCAATGAAACATGAGATGAAGGTCTGTGATGATGTTGGATAGCAATCGGCTCACTTTTCTACCACTGATAGGCTCTTGAGGATTCGTCGGTCACAGAATTAAGAGATGCTTATTCATGTAGGGTCTGAATGATAGGAGTTTTACTAAATTCATACAAAATTAAAAGAAATGGATAATAAAAAAAATATTTGTCATTGGTCTGGCTAAAAATATGTGAGAAATTGCGAGACTTTGTATTAAATCCTCGATGAATCTAATAGGCTGAGCCTCTTATCAACGAGAGTGAATATTGTATTAACAGGATCCAGAAGGTGAAGAAAGACGCCTTCTTTCTTATGCCTAGCATATCAATCCAGATACCCCGCTGGGGGATTTTCCTTTAGTATCAAAATCAACAGAGTTTATGTCATTTCTAAAACTGCCTTTTTCCCTGTTGATTGTGTTTCTATGCAGTTCTACAAGGTCCACCCTCCCTGGCTTTCGTTGGGAAGAGGTTGGTTTATTTCAAATCGCCTAATGTGCACCTACTAAGGAATGCTGAAGGGGCTGCCTAGGAAATTTTGCAGATCAGCATGTTCCTCCTCTTGGGCACTGGCTCTTTACTCTCACTTTTCGACCCTTGTGGCACATCTCACTGTGAAAAAGAAAGAATATGAGCATGTCAGTCCAGGGTTTGTCCTCAACAATCAGTCTGATGGACACTGAGTCATTGCAGTGTCTTTTTATTTGTTTGACTAGGATATTAATTCTGTAACATTGTCTGGAAACCAACACGTTGTAGCTTCAGATGCAAAGGAGACCAAGAATAGAAAAGAATTTCAACTCGCTTATTTATAGTACAATGACATTTACCACTGTAACGTCCCTCATGTAAACATCTTCTTGAACATGCTCTCGAATGGCATCCACACCTCTAACATGATCCTGAACATTATGCACACCTCTAACATGCTCTTTCTCCTTCTTATAGTCTTTCTTCACTGGTGACGTCATTTTGCATGCATTTGCATATGCACCTCCACACTCTGTTACAATTCAGAGTAGTCCTAGGAGGTCCACCCTTCCTGGCCTTGTCTTTCCTCTTTGAGTAGCAATTAGTTTATAGCTAACTGCCTGAGGTTTCCCCACCAAAAATAGTGACGAGGTTACTCAGGTAATTTTTAAAGGGGACAGAATGGACTTGCTGTGTTGGCTTATTCTCCCCACCTTCTGGCCTTGGGCCACATCATCTTGTGGCAGTCGGAATATAAATACTGAGACTCTATGAAAAAAAAGGTGCCCATAACCGTGCACTTTATTTTTTGATGACTGTATGTATCACATACTTGTCATACTCACAAGAATTTTTCTTCTGATCCTTTTATATGTCAGGAGAATAAAACGTTTCTCGAATTAGATATGACACTTGTTTTAAACAAGCTTGTAATCTCTGAATGCGAAAAAAAGACCCATCTAAAATGCTATAAAAAAAATACAGCAAATCTGTACTGCTTTTATAAAATATTTAAAACATTTGTTTGCAATGAAAAACAAATACTTGACTAATACCTTTATTTCTAACATTACGAGTAGAATACCCGTCCCAGGATGGGTAAAATTAATTCCCTAAACAAAACAGTTTTAACCTACCTTTATGTCCTCTTACAAAGTTTGAAATCAAGAACAATACAAGACGCCTCTCCAACCGCCTATATCCATGACAAATAGCACCCTACCTGAGAATTCTAACTCCTCTGCCTAACATTTGCAGGCAATATGAACTGGAACAAATACATAGAGGACATTACAAAATCTGCTGCAAAGAAGGTGGGTTCCCTCTATCGCGCTAGAAGACTACTCACACCTGAAAGTATCCTGTACCTCTACAAGGCCACCATTCGCCCATGCATGGAGTATTGTTGCCACATCTGGGCTGGTGCATCTACCACTAATCTCTCCCTCTTAGATAAAGTCCAAAAAACAGTTGTCAATCTAATCGGTCCCACTTTATCAACTAAGCTCCAGCCCCTGTACCATCACTGCAATGTTGCATCACTGTGCCTGTTTTACAAATATTTTAATGGAATGTGTTCTGATGAACTCGTTTCACTTGTACCCCCTCGACATACATATCCTCGACAAACCCGCTTAGCAATAACATCTCACCCCTTCACTGTTGATGTCCCGAAATGTCAGAAAGCTTTCTATTCTAATAGTTTCTTCCCTCAAACAGCTAGAATTTGGAATTTCATCCTTGCTGCCTGCTTCCCTGACTGTACTGATATGCAGAAATTTAAATGTAATATAAACAAATATCTTGTTAATCTTTCCTAGTCATGAACCCAAATAGTAGCCCCTACGTCCAAATGGCGATATGCTTTATAAGGGGTAAACATGAGAAAAAAAATTGTACTGAAGCTGATGTCTAGAATCTTTATTTCAGTTTTAATTGAAATCCATAATAAGATTTTGATTCTAGAAAATGTCGAAAATTTAAGGCTTCAACTTAAAGAGTTTCAGAAAGAAACCATAATTCAGAGAATCCTGTTAAATTGGTATCTAAGGACTATGGATCAAATTTAATGTAAACCTGAAATATTTTAATCTTCAAATACTTGTGCATTTATTATGCCCTGTAAAACCCTTTAAAATACACTACAGAAACCGAAAAATTTATTAATTGATGCCGAATACTTATTGATAAATTTCACAAAAATAGAAGATATCTGAATTTTCACAAAGGGCTTCCATTCCCTTTTTCCATCTTTGCAGAAAACTAAATGAAACTAAATATAGCTCACATCATGACCCTTTACGATTAGCAGCTGTGTTTAAAAATTTATAATGATAGGTTAATTTGTTTGGGAGTATATTCTGTACATACAAATATTTGAAAATATATGCACATACCTAACTTTACATACGTAGAGATTTTGTTTTGCTCAGTAAGAGTTCATAAGAAAGACACAAATCGGTATTTTGCGAAAACAAAATATATTGAATTTAAAATCAAATACAATAAATAAAGAGTATGGTTATATGTCCGTCCTACTTCCGAGTGTGCATACATAACTTAGCGCCGAGGGTCATATTCTGCTGGCCTTTATTGTAAGTGAGAGAGTTCATTGTTATCCTTGAAGTGGGCACCACAACACAGAGAATATTGTTACTATGCAAATTTACAAGTAATTTTCAATTTGTGGGCAATTTCATTATATACGCCAGCATTATATTATATGTTAATAAAATAGATAATTTAGCTTTTATCATCAAATATTTATCATTGTAAACATTTTCACCACTTAGCTAGAGGCACTCGAGGATAAGGACGATTATCGCCATCACAAGAAAAATGGAAGCAATGGGTGAAATTGACAGAAGAGTACTTAAGAGAATGGCTCGACAAGTATTTGTATACATTATACTTGAAAACAACAATACTGTAGTTGGTTGGAAAGCAGATGCATGCTATATTGTTCCACAAATTGGGTGTCCAGGAAATAATCCTTTTCCATGGAAGTTTTGTTTGGTTTTTGGTAAAGAAAGAGAGAAAGGAATTTTTTTTTTGCTGTGGTTGTAGCTCGACGAGTTCTTGTTGTGAATGTCTTACATGGAGGCGGAGGTTATGGATTGGAGCTCAGTTGAGCACCTAATATGGGCATAACGATACAGTAGTAAGACACTAGCAATATCGCTTCTGTAATAAAAACAAATAGTTGACATATTACTCACAGACAATCCAATACTGCTTAATCAAAGAAAAGAAAATTTGGATGCGATGGAAAAAACAACTGAGTGTAGTTTTGAAATCAGCCAATTTAAAGCAAAATCAAGTGAAAAATCGGATTCTAGAAGAATTGAAAATTACTCCACGATGCGATCGATATTTTCGATAAAATGTAATTTTTACATATTTTGAGGATTGAACTGATTTCCTCAGCCAGAAATTCCTAGAAAGACAATTTAAAATTAAAATGTTTTAGCATGAAATGTTTGTTTTGTTATGTGATATTCCAACAGCATCTCAACTCCTATTAATTGGAACTGTTGACAAGATGGAAGCAGTAATATTCATGCAATTAGTAAAATAAAAGACAGGCATCAGTTCCTCTGGTAGGAAAACCACAGATCCTGCAATTATAAAATGTCTGGAAAGAAAGATTGATTTTCTTTCTTTCTTTTCTTTGGTTTAAAGGAAAAATAAAAGCTCAGTTTATATGAACCAGCACGTTAGAACATTTTTGATTGACTTGATTCTATAGTTTCCCCTAATGGAATGAAGTATTCACTATGTTGGAAAAAAAAAATACGAGAACTCTTAACTTGGAATGTTCACTGGCACATACCCAGCAGCAATGTCAATACGAATTCGAGCAATAAACATCGACATGGACTCAACCAGTAACGTCAATACGAACTCGAACAATAACCATAACATGGACTCGACCATTAACGCCAGTACGAATTCGCACAAAAACTTTGGCATAGACTCGACTAGTAACACCAATACAAGCTCGAATAATAACGTTGAAACGGACAAAGAGCGACCTACGAAGTCACTAATGAATGACTCTGGTGTCGCCTTATATTGCTCCTGGCCGAGTGCATTCTCTTATTTTAAGGGGTGTCTGGTGAAAGCCTGCACACATTGTTCTCGGACACTTCTGCTTATGCCCGTCACACTCACAAAAGTTGTCACGTGACGTTATTGATCCGAGAACACTCAAACACGCTATACAAAATTGTCAGTACACAATATTCACTTCACTAATTCTAACACTTTCTTCGACACCCTGATGCAGAATTCACCCAGAAGTTTCTGCTCTTAATAACATTGTGATGAATTGTTAACTATTCTGCATTTTCCAAATAGATTGTTAACTATTCCGCACTGTCAACTCATAATTTTCGGGATTAAATTTGACGCACTGCTATCAAAGCTCGCTACTCCCAAATCCAAATCAACTCAGGCTTTTTTTTTTATTCAAACCGGTAGCATCTCATGAGAGGACAAGAAATCCCATTATTTCACGATATCATCAGCACACAAATCGAAGCAGTAGGCACCTTTTCTTTATTATCTTTGTCTGTTAACGGACACTACAAGCTGAACAAAATCAGGTTTGCACCAACTTTTAAGCATTTAATCACAAACACTTGATGGCTAGAGAAATCGTAAAAGCAGTTAAGTGAAGACATGGATTAAATGAGTGGATGGACATGAAGCTAATATCTGCCTCTACCCCCGTGTTTTTGCTATTCGTCACTGGAATCAGGAATGGCTTAAGTGTACCAAAGACTCAGCTGTCGATATCTACTTCAATGCCAAATAGTAACAGTAAAATATTAACATTGAAACATCACAGCTTGCAGTATTTATTCTTTCATAGGACAACACTAATAAAGAAGAACCCGTACATTTCACTTTTATAATTTAAGAAATAAGTACTTATCATAATTTTGTATTATTTGGTTTCTTCAGACTATTGTTCTCATCTTGAGTGTCATTTTGACAACGTTTCAGTTGATGTAACCTCTGACTTTCTTCAGGTTTATCTTTGTCGAACTCGGGAATCAGCATGAAGTTTCGAACAGAAGCTTGAAGTTTGATCCTCAGTATGGGTGACCGAAACTACAATTGCAAATTACTTGGGACATTTATCTAGCCATGGCTGATGGAACAAGACATGCTACTCCCACGAATTAAATAAAGCATTCCATTCAAAATCCCATGCAAATTTCCGAGTTCAACAAAAATCCTGAGGAAGGTCGAAGGTTACACCAACCGAAACGTTGTGAAAATGACTCAAGATGAGAACAGTAGTCTGATGAATTCAAATAATATGACTAATTACTGCTCATCTAAAAAAAATCAGAAACGTATTATCAAAATTTGTTAAAAGCTTTCAGAGATTTAACCAATGAAATGACTGAAGAATCCAAATTACTAAAACTAGAAAGTTAACTGTCTTGTCACAGTTGTTGAGCTATCGTTTCTATGTGTTGATAAATTGGTATTATTTGAATTATTCGGAATGCTGGTTTTTATCATGAATGTTATCAGAACATTTCAACCAATACAATCCCCGACTTTCTTCAACTGCGTTTTGTCAAACGCTGGAATCCTTATGTTGAACTCGGGTATCTATACTTGGGAATTATAATCAAGAATAATCGTTGAAAATCCATGTATTATGGATTTTTTTTCTTTTAATTTTTGTTGGATTCATAAATATTGTAATTTCTTCAATTTTTATTTTCACCATCAATTTTTAAAAATATTTTTCATTGCTCTATTTAATATATTAAACTTCCTATGATCTTGATAGGATATAATATAAAGATAATATTTATTTCTGCAATTTTAATTATGTGATATATATATATATATATATATATATATATATATATATATATATATATATATGAGAGAGAGAGAGATAGAGAGAGATGTATTTTCCTGCCTTCATGTAAAAGTTAGCAAGTAAAGCACTGCCTTTTCTATCCCTCCCCCGCAAGAAACCATTTCAAGTGGTGATGGGAAGTGAGACATCAAATAGCAAGTTAGACAACCACCTAAGTTTTAGCCCAACAAAAGAAAAAGAAATCCTTCATTCAGTAACAAAAGAAGTGGACATTTTATTTTTCTTTGGGTCATCAAGAATGATAATAATATATATGAAAAATTAAATTACTCATGTAATTTTATTATATGAATATTGTAGTAATATATCTAGATAAATAGCAAGTGCAAACACTGATGAAGCATAGTAATTTTTTACTGAAGGCATAAGCTAGTATTAATATAATACATTGCAGAATGTCAATTGCTTCTCTCTTTTGTGTTTAATAATTTTTTTTGTAATGTCTGCTTTTTGACAAAGGAAACCTTTCACTTATTTGTGTCAGTAACCTTTTAATAAACTCTGCTTTGAAGTAGTACACAACATTGGGGAATACAAGTAAAATACCACAACAGTTTGCTTTTAATATTTGATTATTCTGATACTTGAATTGCGTTCATAAAGATAGAATTTTATTATCACTTACCGCCATCGGTTATGTGTTCTTATGTCAAAAAGTATCAGTAAGATACAGTGAGTACTGTTTATAAAAACATAAGTCCACATTCATTATTCAACAATTTTACTATGTGCATCGTTTGATTCTTTTGTTTTGCCGTATATCGACCCTTTTCGGGTTATTTTATATTGAATCCAATAAATTTTGAAAAAGTTTTTGTGTTTTAAGTTCTTTTTATCTTCAGATATTTATTCATATTGTTTGGTTTGGTTGTTTTGTTTTACCGCAGATCAACCCTTTTCGGGTTACTTTATGCTGAACCCAATAATTTTGGAAAAACGTTTTCGTGTTTCAAGTTCTTTTTATCATCAAATATTTATTCATTATGGTTTTTTATTTTGCAATATTAGAAGTTTTCTAACATGATAGAGGGATGTTATATTTTTGTGGCTGACTCAGCAGTATCTTCAATGTGTTTATTCCAATTCATGTTGCCTGTGAATGTTAAGGTTGAGGAGTCTGAATTTTGGACTCTCAGGAAAGGTGCTATCAGTCACGACAATCGATAATAGAAAGGTTTCTGATAATTGTTAAAAAAAAAGTTTGTCTTGGTCGCATTAAATGTAACTATTTTTGGTGCCATGTGATTGGTTAGTTGGTTGTTTTTGTCTAACGACATATCCATTTTCGAGTTATTTAATGCCAAATCCGTTAATTTTGGACAAGTTTTTATACTTCAAATTCTTTATATCTTAAAATATTTATTCATGGAGTTTGGTTTGGTTGGTTTGTTTTGCAGTATATCAACCATTTTTCATATTATTTAATGCTGAATCTAGTAATTTTATAAAACGTTTTTATTCTTTAAGTTCTTTATGCCTTCAAATATTTATTCATGGTGTTTGATTTTTTTGTTTTGTTGAAAGTAAATTGTTGCTTTTGTTTTTTGCTTTGCAGACCATGATTGAGTTTTGCAAAGGGAAAGGAAAAAATAATAATATCAATGTTTGGTGCATTTTTGTTCAGGAAGCCAATATATTGAAAAAGTAATACTAGATGTCCTAGCAGGTATTCCCAATTCGGGCCAAAGTGGACCTGGAAGCGATGGTAACAAAGGAGCAACTGTACATTTATAGATACCTCCAACTGAGGCCTCGTCACTGGATATCTTTGAAGGTCATTTACAGGACAACTATGTGTATCTCGCACAGCTAAACTTTAAATTTACCATTTTTGCAGTGTAGATTATTTCAGTATCTTTAATAATGGTAGTAATAGCTCAGCATTTTGTAATGAATAATGTGTTTATTAATTAGCTAAAATGATCTTGATTCTAGAAATTTGGAATATAACTGAAATTCAGGAGATTTTGTTTAATTTGTGTCCAATGACTATGGATTAAATTTAATACAAATATGAAATAGTTGAATTTTCAAATGGGGAATACGCCTGTATTGTGCCCTATTCTTAAAATACTCCGAGAAAATTGAAATTTGGGGAATATTTATTTATTTCTAATCCTTATTGTTAAAATTTCACAAAAAATTGTGTATATCTGAATTTTTACGAAGGGCTTCCACCTCTTCATATCTTCTTTGTATAAAACTAAATAAAACTAAATATAGTCCTCATTTGGACTTCTTACGCCTAGCAGTTGTATTTCGAAATTAATAATGATCAGCTAATTAGTTTAGAAGTTATCCTCTACATACAAATAGATAAACATATATGCATAGCTAACTTAATATTAATTTATGTGTCTTGTTTATAGTTAGGCTTGTCTTCTTTGAAATATAAAATATTTTGTTGTGTTAACTAATTGTTTGACATTTTGTAGTTAATGATATTTCCATTAATTGATAAAAATAATTTGGATCATAAAAAAACGTTCGGCTATAAGCTTGAAGCAGCCACATATGTATTATTTTCTTTTGTTACAAAAACATAATTTATCCTTGATTATTTTGCCCAGCGACCAATCGGCTAGCTTGGAGTTCTTTTTATTTTAGGGTTACCACTTATCAAGGCCTAGATGCTACTCTAGGATAAAGCGGATAATGAGTGTCAGGTAGACAAGGAGATAGCATCGTGACGATCAGTAATAGTGGAACTTGGGAAAGGTAAAAGATGACGGTTTAACAAGAACTTTTTACATTACACCTGAAAACGACTATGTTATAGTTATTTGGGAAGCTACCCATGATATTGTGTTCAACAGACAAAGTATGAATACAGTTTATTAGACTGATCCTTTGAAACACTTCTGTGAGTTGTTTCCCCCCAGTAGTTGAACTCAGACAGGTGTACGAATCAGACGTGCGAAAATCGATCCCTTTAAGCCTCCAGACATAAACTGAAATTTATAAGGATGCGTGGTAACCTCCTTTTTTTTTAAAGATAATTATTGTCTGTTTTTTATCCCTTTTCAAAGCTGCTAAAATAAATGGTATTTTCTGTTAACAAACAATGTTGTAGTGTATTTTTTCTTTTGCAAATCAGAAGAACATTCTATGTTTCAAACATGAAGTTGGATAGACCGTCAACCGCAACTAAAACTTTAAATATATCGTTATAAGATGATGTGTTCATTTCGTCTTCTTTTAAACTTTTTTTTTTTTTATATTTGTTTCGGCTTAACTGTTTTTCTAAAATAAACCTTCCAAAAAGAAGGTGGCTGCGATTTTTGCTTGCTTTTTATACCTACTCTTTCTTCCATCAGCGCACATCGTGTCCTAACTGTCGTTTGTATTCACTTTTCATGCTATTGTCTTTCTCTATTATCTACTATACATTTTCAATCGAAATAATTTACTGATCCCAATTATATGGAATATAAGAATATCTTCCTGTTTACGTTTGTTGTGCAGTTTCAACATCATTTAATTTATGTAACAACAAAATACTAACAGTAATAAGGAACTTCAGAGAACTTTTTCAGAACTCGAAATCTATTTTGCAAATTGAAGGGACATCCTATTTGTTTTGAACATGAAGTCAGATGGACCGTCGACCTCAACTAAAACTTTAATTATAATCGTTATGGATGCCCAATTAACTCTTATTCATTTACCAATTATATGGTCTTAGGAAGAAATTAACATTCAAAGAATCTTGCTTACTGTTTTAATACTTATTTTCTAAAACTTGGTGTTTTTCATCAAAAGATGTATTTCTATTTAATTGATGGACTGCATCACATTATATTCTAGCTTTTGTTAATCTACACACATGCTTTAAAAGAATGCATTAGGCTATTTTTTTATCTTTAATTTATAATATATTCATTTGTTTAAAGAAATTCTGGTATAAAACCATAGCAACCTTTTTATCTCCTATTTTATTTTTATCAAAACTTGTTTCAATTTCTAAGAATAAAAAATGAAAGTCATTCTCCTGCAACAATTACCATTGTTTCAGAATCCAATGTACATATTGTAAATTGACTCTAGAATATTTTCCAGTAATAAACTCCAATTATTCTTCTACAAAACAATTCCCATATTGATGATCCAAACCAATTTCTTGGCATAGATACCTTTCCTAGTATAAATCGCATTAGCACTCTAAACGTATACAGGGAAACAGTACTGTATGTGGAGTGGATGGCTATATATAAAAAAGTACTGTATAAAACAGTACTGTATGTGGAGTGGATGACTATATATAAAAAAGTTTGTCTATATATATGCACAATTTTTCTTTGTTTTTACATAAACAGTAATATGTTGATACACAGTCATGGGCATGTTTTGGTCAGCTAGTTACCAGAAAACTAGAGATCTCTTCAAGCGATACAGCTTATAAGAAAGCAAAATTGGCATTGAAAATATCAGGTCTTCCATGTGACAGGGAGTTAATGTCGGGAGGTTCTGTTAAATGTCGTGAAAAATAAGATTTGGTTGTATGTAAAAAAGATTTAAAAGGGTGTGAATTTGAATCCTATTTACATACAACCAAATTTTAACTTACATATAAATGACGATTATACCCTGTTCTACTTCGGTATTAAGCACTCTTGTATTAACCTCATTAAACTTCATTATTACTTAACCTCTGGAAAACAATAACCTCAGATTATATATATATATATATATATATATATATATATATATATATATATATATATATATATATATATATATATATAAGCAAAAAGTTAATAAAATATGTTAAAAAACACTTTGAAATGAGTTAAAAACATATTTAATCTGAAAAGGAAACACTAGATAAATGGATAGTCCTTAATCCGCGGAGTTTCAAAGAAATACTTTTCTTCTCATCAGAGGGTAGGAATTAGCAAAATGCGGGATTGGATTTTGCAGTTAAAAGAATTTCCATTTGTACAAGTAAAATCCAAGGAAATCCCGTAATTGGAAGAAGATGGTCCATAATAATCCAAAGGCAGAAATCCATGGAATAATTCACAAAAATGTGTACAAGGAAAAAAGAACAGATTCCAATAATATTAATAAAAGAAAAATAAGATATGCTTTTTACTCTACTTCTGAGACATAAATATAAATAAGAAAGATCAGGGAAGAGAAAGAGGAGAGATTTTACTTGTACAAATGGAAATTCTTTTAACTTTCTTGAAGTTTTACATTTGGATTTTACCGTCACTGGATTATTTATCTTCCACTAGACTATCCATTCACGTGTAATCACCTTTTTCTTCACCATATTCCCTCTGCTTCACTTTTTTGTTTTCAAGTAAGATCTTTGACTTGCTTGTTGTTTCATCAAATAATTTTGCATGCAAAATCCGATCCCACATTTTGCTAATTCCTACCCTCTGATGAGAAGGAAAGTATTTCTTCGCAACTTCGCAGATTAAGGACTATCCATTTATCTAGTGTTTCCTTTTTAGATTAAATATGTTTTTAACTCATTTCAAAGTGTTTTTTAACATATTTTATTAACTGTTTGCTCATATTATAAGCTCTATTTCCTATTTGGTTTTATCGAGCTTTTACATCTGGCTGAGATAATTTTATAAATATTAATTCTTTAATATTTATAATATACTTTAATTTTACCATCTTGGATCATTTTGGTAAATTTAATTGTAATTTTTATTTTATATATATATATATATATATATATATATATATATATATATATATATATATATATATATATATATATATAAAGGTCATATCCAAAGTAAAGTCTCCTCTTTTCTAAACTCAAAATGTTGAAGAACTACGAAAATGGGCGTGGTACCATTAAAACGATATATTTTTTTGTGCTCCAGAATTTATTTTTTTATATAATCACGACCATTCTCAATGAACGTTTGCCAGGAATTCAATGACACATCTCTGCTTCTAATGCACGTCCGTAAGAAAGGATGCTTGCTTTTTTAGAATCTCACACCGCCAATATCTGTAATAAAGAGATTAAGCTTGCAATGCAATTTTCAATCCTCTCTGATCTATTCGGGCAAAATCAAAAAAAAAATAGGACACATTACTTTTGACATGCATCCTATATATATACATATTTGTAGCAAATTGTTATAGGTACACGTCTTCTTAAAGACTATGAAAGTTTCTCTTTTCGTTATTTTTTTAATTATTGTCTCAACTAGGAAAGCAAGTTTCTGTGTCTCTAGTAATAATTTATTGAATATAGATCTGTAGTTCTTTTTCAGCCATCTCAACCACTTTCAATCTTCCTGATCATCTTTAGGAATATTTTCTTTTTTTGTTATGCTTTTGCTGTTATTTAAGTTGTTTTTACTTTTAATTTTCTTTCATCAAAAGTACCGAGCAACATATCTGCTATCTGATTGTGCTATTGACAAAATATTGATGACCTTCCTTCTAATTTGTGTTGTTGAAAGGCTTAATATAAATGAAATGTTGTCTCAGAAACGTATGTACACAAATACTTTGCTGATGTTTAATTTTTGGAAATATTGTGACTATGTCATAATTTTGTATCTTTCTGTTGCCACACACACACACACATATATAGAGATATATATAGAGAGAAACGTTGATAAACACACACATATAGAGAGATATATGTATATAGTAAAAGTTCTAAACTGCATGGAATTTGTGTTACCTGGTGTGTTGTTTTTTTTGTTTTGTTTTTTTTAACTAGCTAACTAATCGAATTTATTGTTATTCCTACACATGAGTTTGTTTTCATAAGCTGTGGGCTAAATTAAACATCACATGTATATATAAAAACATCGGCAACACAAATTCCATGTATTTTAAACTGAGTATTCTTTACAGAGATGAAACACGGAGGATTCTGTCTTGTTTAATTTCCATATATTTTCATAACGTACTACTTAGCCCTCCTGAGGTATTGAGCACTATTGAAGTAAATACTGAAAACTGATACATAAAATATTATAACTCATTATAGTTTTTATGTGGATACATAATATAATTATTATTAGACTTATGCACCCCATACCTATCGCATTGCTTTTACGTGTTGTATGATATAAATTGTGAAAAAAAATTGATACAGTCATCCACAGATAACTTTCTTTTGTTTATGACTTATCGGTGTAGTTTGTTGTAACATGTATCGATGCTAAGATTTGAGACTCAAACAGCCAGTTTCTATGTGATCCAGTAATCCAAGTTCTTAACTCCTGAGACCAACGGACATCGCCGTTGATAGTAGAGGAATTTCAGGCGCCATATATTTAGTTTCTCTGTTTAAATATATTTTTATGACACTTGTCAAAAATTTGATAAATCTAGTTTTTTACAGAAAATTATTATTTTAGGCTAATGGGAAACCATTTTTACCACTACAAGAGAGCTTAACGGGCATACATGTCTATATAATAAAATAAAGTCGATTTTCCCCTGTAATTCAGACATTATGGCTTAACAACATTATTTCAGTGGCATTTGAATTTGCTTCATGCTTACTTAATAGCGACATGTACACAATAATATTTTCGGTCACTAAACTAGAAAATAACCCTGTCACTATATATTTTAGCTGAAATTTTTTGATTAAACAAAACAAAAGCAATTGGGCAATTATTTAACTTCACCAACAAAACAAATGCAGATTCATTTCAGAGAAAAAACAAACTTGAACGTAACATGTGATTACTTTTTATACACACACACACACACACACACACACACACACACACACTTATTTTAGATATCAGTTAAACCGGACTAACACAAACACAACTACTTTTGAATTTACAATAGAGGATAAATTTCGCTTATAACTTCAACATAAGATGTTATTTTATTCCCTTACAGAGTATTTGAGAATAAAGACATTTTTACATTATTTCATTTCCTGATCATATTCTTGAAAAAAAATTGGTGACTATTCTATGTCACGAACAAAACAGATATAATAATATTTTCGGTAACTAAACTAGGAAATAACACTGTCGTTGTATAACTTAATCGGAATTAAAAGTAAATTACAAATCAGCACTTACTCTGTATCATCAACAAAACTATAGAAAAAAATGCACACACTTATGGTTAGAATTTAGTAGTTTCGCATATAGATTTAACATAATATATTGTTGATTCTTATTTCTTTTTTTCTTTTTTACTTACTAAATATTTCAGAAAATATAAATATATAAATACTAGCTAGAAGATCCGATGTTTCCTGGGATTGGATGAGGATCAATGTAGATTCTCTTACCTATCTTGCTATAGGGGAATACACAATCACACACGCATACATACAAACATTGAATTATATATACTTTCCTAAGTAACGCCGGGATGCGCGTCCTGTTAGTATATATATATATATATATATATATATATATATATATATATATATATATATATATATATATATATATATATAAAAAATTTATTGTCACCCGGAGAAAGCTATTTCATTGTCTATGACTCAATATATCTCGATCAGCGTTTCTCATTTGGGGGCCCATGGCCCCATTAAGTGGGTCAAGAGCCTTCGATCTGAGAACTATAAGAGAACACTGGAAAAATGTAATTCAAAATGCAGAAATTTGCAATGTATAAATAAGGTTTAAAGACTCCAGCGATGAAAAGAAGTAGAACCTCTAGATACAGAATTAATTAGTTCAGGTTGGTTTTTGTATGCTGAAATGTTTGTATCCTGAAAGATTAAATTTGATAAGGTTAAAACCAGAATGAAATAAGACCAAATAGTACATAACCTACCCGTTAATATCTGTAAATGAAGTAGATATTAGAACCTACAGCAATAATAAATTTAAATATTCTTAATATGAAAATATGGAACCTTACTTTTCGAGTGAGGCGATGTCCAAACTTTATGAAACGCTGAAAATTATTTTTTTATTTTTTCAGTTTCTAATTTCTAAAATATCGAATGTTCGAAAATGTGATGACAGCTATATTAAGTTTGGATTCACGAATGTTATTCAAGATGGCGTGGAATGCGTGCAAAGTCTGCATTGCTTAATAGTGATGTCAAATCCTTCCAAAACTTTCAAACGATTTCGACAAAATGCATCCCTGAAGGAAGATCACTAGATTTGATGCTTTGTCTTAAAAACGTGCATGATACGACCGTGAAGAAATACTCCTAAAATTTGGATTCTGTTCAGGAAAACCTGCTCTACAATCCAGCTACAAAGTGAAATCTCGAACCATGGAGTATAAGAAACTACACTCTATTGCTGATGAATATATAGAGAAAATGGTGGAATTGTTGATCGAACCAGAGGCAAAAAAGAAGATTCAGCAAATGTCACTTTTAATCGATTACATGGCCACTTCTTGAATTGGAAGCTATGTTTAATTTCTGAAAAGTTTTCGATGGGTAGTTATTCTATACGTCCTAGAGATGAAGAATGCTCTGTTTTGTACAAGTTCTGGACTTTACATTTTGCAGCCAAAGAACAAAAGATCCTTCTCATGTTGACACGAAAAAATTATGTGCTGTAATGCTAAAAGATTTCATTTTTATGGAGCGAAGGTGATCAACTATATTACAGATCAAGTTGATCACGTTCGCTTACTCTGAGAAAGAGGGAAAAATGAAGGAAGAATTTTTTGTTTTGCCAACCACAACGATAGAAACAGGCGTCAAAGCCATCGTGGGCTCTTTTTATGTTAATGGATTTAGTTGGGAGAATTTCAAGCATATCTACATTGATGGTTCTCCAGCAATGATTAGCATTGGATGAGGGGTCATCACAATGGTCAAGTATGAATGACAACACGTGACGTCTTCCATTATTCATTACATTGATATGCTCTTGTATTAAGAACACTATTGTCACGGTTGCTGTGTGTCGAGGATGTCATAGTCAAAGTGATCAAGTTCATTCGTGTGAAGAACAAACTTATCAGCTCTTCCAACGAAATAGGAGTGCAACATATGAGACTTCTGTTCTACATCAAAAGTTGTTGGCTATTGAGGAGGAAAAGCCACTCTTGATTGTATGAACTTTGTATGGAAGCAGAAATCTTTCTATAAGAGAATGAAAAAAACTCCATATCCTCTTCAACAATGAAGAGTGTGTCATGACGCTCGGCTACCTGGCCAATATTTTTGGTCACGTCAACAAATGAACCAGTCAACTTATGATCCTGATAGGAAGTTCAATCCTCTATGTTTGCAAATGCTCATCCAAGAAAAAAAAAAAGAACAAGGTTGTGGACTCGGTCTTGATTCATGCCTTCCAAATTGCAATACAAGGAAATAGTTCAGCAAGCTTATTTTGAATGTTACTATCATATCACGGTCTTTAAGGACTGGTTCATCTGAACTTTTTTTGTTGAAGTGCAGGGGACCATAAGTGTTGAGATACTCGGTAAGGGGACCACTGGTCTCCAAATATTGAGAAACACTGATCTAGACTCCCAGAATCAAATTAATGGATATATGTATATACATGTTGTATATACTCGACGTTGCCTGGCCAAAACAAATAGTTACATACTATTTAAGTGACGACATGTTGGATTTAGGGAAGTATAAAACACATCCATCTTAGTCTATGAAACTTAAATGCAAAGCTTACCCAAAAAACAAATCTGACTTTACCAATTTCAAACTGAATTGTTTCCAAAGTAAATTATTCACTTCAGTCGATTAAAACACTACTAAATACAATTCAAAAAGTGACATTCGTTTTGAATTGAAGCATATTTAGTTGACAATTATTGTTATGGTAAAAAGACAGACTATTTATTTTTTAATAAGAATTAAATGCCTACAATTCTGGATAAATTAATCAGAAACATTTGTTTTAGTTATTTACAACAATGTTTAGTTGAAAATTACAATCATTTTATGGAGGAAAGGAAAGGTCATTTTTTCTCAATAGTATTGACCATGATATGCACTTATTATTTCAAAAGGAATATTATTATTATACAGATTAATGTAGAAAGCATCGTTAAATTTCTACAGAGTTTCATTAGTCTGCATAATATTAATAATAATAATAATATTAATAATAATATTAATAATAATAATAATAATAATAATAATAATAATATTAATGATAATAATATTAATAATAATAATAATAATAATAATAATATTAATTATAATAATATTAATAATAATAATATTAATAATAATAATAATAATATTAATGATAATAATAATAATAATAATAATAATAATAATAATAATAATAATAATAATATTAATGATAATAATAATAATAATAATAATAATATTAATAATAATAATAATAATAATAATATTAATAATGCAAGTACACCTTCATTTAAACGCACATTTTAATCTTGCACACATGAGATCGTCCTATCATCTGGTGTCACTAAGTGCCAAACATTTAGATTTTACTCACTTTAAAATTAATTTAGAAAGATTCTACACCTAAGAACAAATTATAAAAGTCACACGAGATTTGTCCTCGTTGCACAATGGATAAACTACGAGGTAAAATTCATTCATAAGTTGCACTCTTCTGGAGGTTGAAACGTCGATCATTAGTGCGGACGACACTCAAAATACGATGACAAATCTTTTAGGACTTCTACTCAGTTATGATTGGTGGAATAAGAGTATGCTACTCTATAAATACAATAAATGATTGTGTTTGAAATTCCATACAGATTCCCAAGTTCGGCAAGATACAACTGAAGAAGATCGGAGGTTACACCGACTGAAATATTATGAAAATGATGCTAAAGATGAAACAAGTATTCCGAATTATTCAAATAATACGGGTCAAAATGAATTGTTCCAAAATCGAATAAAACGTCATCAATACAACTCTGCCATCGTCATCGGTTTGAAAAACCCATTCGTTTTATTTTTTTCAAAGGATATTCAGCTGAGAATTATCACTATGTTTTAAAAAGGTTTAAATTGTTATAATAAGTAAATTGAAATATTCTTTTTTATTCATATGAGAATTATATAGCTGACAAATATTTTTACCCAGTAAGAAGAAAGAAAACAGTGGGTAAGCTACCGTGAAATTTCCACAGGGTCTTTTTCATAAAATAACATTGTTGCAACAGAATCAATGTTGCAGCTTGAAATTCGATAAAAATTATTTGTAAATGTCTGCTATTCTAGCCAGAGCAAGTCACGTTCAGATAGTAATAATTTAAAGGTCAGCCTCTACTTTAAATGAATATTGTTTGGCAACATGCAAAGGTTTTTATAATGGTAAAGGCAACCGAGCTCTTTCTTTCTCTCCTCTTCCCTCCCTCCAAATAATCTTTTCATAGTTATAAGCATGAAAATGGATATTAAACTCTTTCTAACAAATAGGTGTGTATACACAAGTGTGTAATACAAATTCGAAATTATGGTTAAAGACCGCAGGGGTGTTGAGATGTTCCTTTTAAATATGTACTCTTCTTATATATATATAATAAGATATATAAAAAATAAATAGTGATTGTTACACGGCGAATAAACCAGTTTCTGCTCAGCAATTTAATCAGTTTATAGGTAGACTTTTTTGTCGGACAACCTTGTAACCCCTTCCTTCCCTATTAGGCACTTTAAATAGCTGGCTCACTTTTTGGCTAGCTTGTTTGCAATCCAGTGGGTTGAACGCTGGTGTTGAAATTACTTTTAGGCTTGTTGATCTTGAAGTTATTCTACCTTCCTTTCTTTTTTTATTATTATGATCAGTTCTTTACATTAAGTAGCTTCATGCTTTGTCTGGAGTGACTTCCTTAAAATATTTTAAAACGTCTTCATCAATGTGATTACTGTCAACATAAAAATATAAGCAAACAAGACGTTCGCATAGATGACCAAGTGATTATGCCCATTTGTCTAGAATTGAAAACCCATTTATTATTGAAAGAAAACTTCAGACAGCAAAGATAGTGTTATATATTACTTGAGGTAAAATACGTTTAAATTTAGGTCAATATAGAATTATAAGGTTCAATTGACCACTGGTTTGACCTAATGACCGATTATGGTTTCTAAATGCAAAGATAAATGTTTGATTGGTTGGTTTTGTCATGTGACTAGACAGAGATCAATTTGAAGATATAGACAGTTGCAGTTTAATGTAACTAGGAGAAACATCTTTATATATAACGATATTTAGATCTCTTAAGATAATTAGAGGAAACTGATAGATAAGGGAATTAATCCATAGATCATTTAATAAAGTATACGTTTTAATTCAAAATTATTGTTGTTTTTTATTACTGTATAAATATGTCCGTTATCATCCATGAAAAAAGACATCTCTGACAACAAGAGGTGAATAACATCCATGAGCCGTTTGACAGTGCTATATACCAAAAGATGTGCATAAGATAAATAAGAATATCACTCCATTACATAGACCTGAAATTCTTAAGAAATGCATCATCTGAACCCCAGTCATGTGAACTATAATTTTCTATATTTTGTTATACTCATTAAAAATGGGTAGATCTTTATTTTTCTCTCTTCCTCTTAAGTCCATCCTTATCACTTACTCCAATGCTTTCCTTGGCCTAACCCTACCAAATGAACCTGCTATGTCTCCTGTTCTACATTTAGTAACCTAAGAACTCTCACCTAATCTTTCAATGTCGCCATATCTGCAGTCTCTTGTTCTGCACACACCTCCCTATACTGTCGAGACTTAGTCTTCCTGTAAAGTTATCAGAGCCAAGTTCGTCTTTAATACTCACCTTACACACCCGTCCTATCATTTTAATATCATTGCTCTCCATGCAACGCATATCCTCAGCCTTCACTAACCAGCTCTCATTTCTATACATCATCACACTGTATACATATAACTGATAGATTCTTCTTTAAATTGACACTAGTAATCTTCTACTGGTTGATTAATTAATTAATTACAAGACATAGTGAAAATGAGAAGTACATTGATGGTCTAATGGACGCCAGCAGAGACTATGGATTTGGCTCATCTATGTTCAAATTTGATTGAATTTATCACGTAATTGGTCAGATAATAAAATATTTGATGATTTGATATAGTGACATCAGCAAAGGTCATCTACAAATGGGAATACATCTGTTGTTAAATAAATACTCTAGGGGGTATGATTATATTGGCAGAAAAGGTAAAATCCCAGAATAAGCGTTTACAGATCGTTACATGGGTGTCCAAAAATGCTATATGAACTAGTCCAAATTGAGATCAATAGATTCTGTTAGCTAGCAAGTTAGAAAGAACCCTCATCGATTCCTAGACTTCCTCTTACCCTCTCCTTTACTCAACTCATTTTCCATAACCGAACAATCAAAATATATCATATTTTTATACATTAGTGTTTGTCGTCACCCTTTTAAGAACAATAGTTAGCACTCTAACAGTGATATATGACGGAAACTACTTCAAAAAAATTTCTTCAATCTTTAAAATAATTTCAAATATCAAAGGGGTTTAATTATTCAACAATAATAATCCAAAAATATTGAAAGATTTGTCGTTCAGTTAGTTGTTATGAGAGAAAATCAAAAGGAAAACTCCAGAAATATTGAGCAATTAGTGAATGTGATTACTTACAAGGAAATAAAATTGTAGTTAATTTCAGCAAGAAACTTACTTCCATGCGTTATAGCAAATAAGGAAAACACTATTGAATATATTGAATCTGGTTTATCGATTTGTTTCTAAAACGTTTGTGTAATGTTGATAAATATGATTTAGTTCTAATATACTTTTCAAGTTAAATGCAGGTGTGATTAGCCGGTGCTGTAGACGAGACAGTATAAGTGACACGGATAACTTTAGAGTAAGCTAACTCTATAAGAGAAATAGATATAGCTGGCATAATGATGTGATAGATTTGAAGTTGGATTTCAGTTACTGATACTAGCTTATTAAAACCTTTGTGGAGAGTGTGAAATCAAATTGATAGTTGCTAGCATAAGAGTTCCAAATATTTGATAGGAAAAATTTTGCTTGAATGAAGCAATATTTATACATTAGATTTTTACACTGATGGACTAGCAGCTAATCAGAAACCAGAGAATAGTCTTGCATATTTAAACATAATGGAACGTTCCAATTGTCTTATAAACTAACTTTTCAGACTTCTATTGCAGTTTGTTTTTTATTCAATTGGTTAAACAGTTGAGTACTGACTACTAAATTGAATAGAGAATAGAAAGTGGATCTCTATTTTACTTTTATAAAACTCATCTGTTGCTTTTCTCCTATGTTGTTCTTTAGTTCTCACCATCAATAAGCAATGTTTCTGACAAAGGGGGAAAAATTGCTGTTCTCTAAACCAGCTGTTGTTTTGAGTGGGTGTTCAATTCCTCCATCATATTCATCTTTATTCAACTGTCAATTTATCCATCTCTTTAACTCTAATCTTCGATGGGGTTTCAGCCTTGATAAGTAGTGGCTCATGAGTAAATAATCTTTTCTAATGGATGGATGGAAAGATGAGAGTGCTTCGATTCCTTGTGGGTATAGTTAAGCCAGAATCAACTCCTGGTTATGTAAACGAAAATAAGGTAATAAAAGTATCAACAATTATGTGAGCAAAGTATGTCTAGAAGGAATGGTGAAGGATGCAGAAAAAGAAGCAAACCACCAAGATTTTTTTTTTTTTTACAAGGTGATCACCACTTATCAAGGCCCACAATCCACTTGGGGATAAGGGTTATTGCGTATACAGTACGTTAGTATTGGAGATTTGACAAAGTGTCTTACTTAAGGGGGCGGTTCATCAGGAATTTGTTTATGTTGGACTTGAAGACATCCAGGTTGTAGTCAGGTGGGAAGCAGGCAAATGGAACAGAGTTCCACAGGTGTGCACTTCTAAGAAAGAAGCTTTGTTCATGTAATCTACGTTTTGGTTTTGGCACAGATAAAGAGTGGGGAAAATTTTTGACAGTGATTTCAGCTAGACGGGTGTTTTTTATGAAAGATTGGCAAGGGGGACTAGAGATTGGAGCTCAGAGGAGTGCTTGCCATGGAAGTATCGATAAAATAAAGACAGGCTCACAACGTCTCTCCTGTGAGAGAGAGGTTGCAGGGAAAAGAAAAGGGCATCCCTCACTAAGCCACAAAGCCTCTTTTGTACTCTGTCAAGGCAGGATAGGCTATTTTTAGCAGCTCCTGCCCAGATGTGGCAGCAGCACTTCGTCCTTGCACATACTTGGCTTTTATATAGATAGAGAATTGCATCAGCAGTGAGATAACTTCTGGAGCAGTAAAAGGATCCTACCATTTTTCCAGCGACCTTGGCAACTGACTTGATGTACGTGTTCCATTTCAGGCCAGGAGTAAAGGTCAAGCCCACAATCTTATCAAAACATGGAGTTCCCCTAGATGAGAGCCATCCATTTCAGTTGATGCCAGATAGGGATCAGAGCGTTGATGATGTAAAGATAGAAGCTTGGTTTTAGATGCATTAAAAGTAACCAGCCACCTCTTCCCCCCACTGTACCACTCGCTCAAGATCAGAGGAGAGAGAATCAGAGAGAACTTTGTCATTTATGGCCTTTGATGTGTTGCCGTAGATGGTCGTGCCATCAGCATAGATGTCAACGAATGATTTAAGTATGTGTTTTGGGAGATCATTGATGTTGATCAGGAAGAGAGTTGGGCCCAGAATGGACTACTGGGGGACTCCAGCATTAATATTAAGGGCCTCTGATTTCTGCCCATCAACCATTACTCTTATGAGCCTATCAGAGAGAAATGATTTAATAATTGAGAAAATATTTTCAGTTATACTGTAGCTGGAAATCTTGTGAAGTAGGCCCTTATGCCATACCTTATCAAAGGCCTTTGATATGTCAAGAGCAATTGCCCTAGAAAGGAAGCCTTTTTCAAAAGATTCACTAATCCTATGAGATATAACCGTTAGTACATCTGCTGTAGATCTGGCAGAATGGAAACCATATTGCATGTCACTAAGAAGTTATTTCTGCTGAGGTGGTTGATTACTTCTCTATTTAATATGGATTCCAGCAATTTACTTATTGACACACAAGAGACTTATTGTTCTGTACTGAGAGGGAGACGACTTATCACCTGAATTCTTAAATACAGGGCATACTGATGAGGGTTTCCAGGGTGTTGGGAAGCACTTCTCCTTAAGGCCACGCTTAAATAGTTTTGTAAGTATGGGGGCAAGTTCTGGTTGAAGCTTTTTCAGCACTATAATTTGAATGCTGTCAGGGCGAGTTGCTTTACTGGAATCAAGGTTCTTCATTAGTTTGGCGACCTCGTGCACAGATATTTGTATGTTGGATAGGGTGTTGTCGTTTGTAGGAGGAAATACAGGGAGTTGATGCCCTTCGTCGCAGAGGGTAGAATTAACTGCAAAGTTCTTGGGAAATAGTTTGGCCTTGTCTGATGCTGATGAGATGACCTCATGGCCATTGATGATGATTGGGATAGAACGCACACTGCTCTTCAGGATCCTGTTTGCTATTTGCCAAAACTGATGGGAACCAAGCCGCTGCTCAGCTACTTTGGATTTACCGGACTGAGCATATAGCTCTCTTACAATTTTTATTACTCTTTTACAGACTTCCAGATAAATCTAACAAAACTAAACACAAAGTACTGTGAGAGACATCAAGTCTTCCAAAACATAAGAGATTGTATTCTACTTTCTTCTTTATCGTTAATGTGTCTTTTGCCCATAGCAGTATCGATATAGAGTTTTCCATGAAATTCTATCTTTTACATTGGTTTTCATATGCCATTGCTTGAGGTAATATTTGACTGAATAATTCTAAGTCTCCCTTAGTTTGCCTTTTCTTCATTTACCCTGTGTGTACATCTGTTAATCCGATCACAGCAACCTGCAACATGTCCATACTGCAATAGATAATTACAACATAAAACTAACCAGTCTGGGCACTATTCAGCCTCAATTGCAGAGCTAACCCTGCGATTAAAATGCACATCACAAATCCCCAGAAAGAGCGAGTTCATGCGAACCCTGCATTCATTTGTATATAGCATGTGAATATAAATAACAGTTTAAGCTGGAAAGAAGCTCATTAAACTTGTTTCATGCAGGTTATATGTAGAGATAACGTTTGATAATGATATAAAAAATCGTCACTATACAATGTAAAGTCAGTCTTATCAAATATTTTAAAATGTATTGATGTAATAAAAATATAATTATTAGAGGGAAATAATTAATGTCGTATTCAAATTTAGTGAAACTTTGGATTCTGAATTTAATTACTGTTTACTAATAAAAAATGAGAAAAATGGAAATTTCAAATAATCTTTCACAATATTATATTCTTTATTGTAAACAATTATGAAAGTAAAAATTGATAAAGATTATTTATCACAGAATCTAGTGTCCTTCATAGTTCATCTCAAACTTACCACATGAAATAAATTCAAAAATACATCCTTTACTTTATAAACGATTTACTTGATACTGTAACATCTACAGTGGAATTATTTATTAATTATATTAAACTAGGCTGAGTGCCTGGAATTGCTCGGGTATTTGGAGGCGTGTGTTGAGCAAAAAAAAAAAGTGGTAGTAGGAAGGCAGGCTCGAGCCTGTACCACGAAGGAGGCAAAGAACGTGAAAAAAAAACCTGATGTCTTTGCTGTTGCGCCCATTGCCAAACTGGAAGTGATGTAGGTTTAAATTAAGGCTAGACAATCGAAAAGAGGCTATGACTTTCGAAAATATCGGCGAAAAAAAGCGACCCCCTCCCTGTAGAAAGGTGCCCAGTTGAGATTGAAACAATAATTGTATTTGGCCAATTTTTTGATATTTGTCGTCTGAAAGGTTGATCATCAAAATAATACCGATTTCGTGATTATCCGTCGCCTCTGTTGAAATTTTTAGGCAAACATACATACACACACACGCACACACATACATACATACATACATACATACATACATGCATACATTTAAACAGACAAGTAGGATTTATATTATAGATTACTTGTTCAATCATTATCATAGAATATAGTAGAAATAGATTTTGATCTTTTATCATATTAAGAACATACATTGAAATAGAAGTTTAATCCCACTGTTGATTTTTCTTGTATTATAATATGAAAGATTTATTTCCAAATTCATTTTAGAAAGTAGGGTGTGTCTTTTGTACGATGAAATCGAAGTAAATATGTTTATTAATATATATGAACCATTCCCTGTTTTGTTCAGGATATCCAACAGTTTGAAAGAATTCAGAGTCTTGTGACAAGCATGGTATGTGGGTTCCACACAAAATCCTTTGAACAACGATAGGAAGCCTTCAACCTGTATTCGCTGGAGCAGGTGATTACATGGAGACCTTATCCTCACCTTTAACATTATATGTAGAAGCTACAGTTTGCCTTGTGACCTCCTCTGAACACCAGTTCCACAGAGAGAGCTTCACTGAAACTCAAGAGAAACTGTACCTGAGACGATTTTGGCTAAATTGTCAGAAGGCATCTTTTTGGTTGAAGTCACTGCACCGTGGAATAAGCTGCCAAAAGCAGTGGTCAGGTTATAGATGTTCAAATATTCAAGACAATGTTGGATGCACTATGACTGCTTATCTTTGGATAATTACCCCTCACTTGGGCAGCATAGGATGCATGGGAAAACATTACTGGCAGAAAATATAATTTAACAAAATTTAAATATACCTTTTCAGAAGTTTGTCACTCGAGTGCCAAATCATGCTCTTTACGGCACCTAACAAAAGCCACTTTCGTCTTTTAACATAGTAGAGACCTTACGTAGGATATGAGTGAGTTAGCTAATGTGAATTTTGACAAGGGTCACACTAAGTTCCCAGATCTGTAAAACAGAATGAAAGATGAGTGTCATAAGGTTAAAGCAGGGGGTAGAGATCAAACGTCATGGACAAAACGAGAATGACGTCATGTTTTCGAGCAGAGATAAAAGCTATGGTTTTCAGATCAGTCTCTCAGGGAAGCCCTACGAACGAGACATCGCCAATAATGTAGGAAAACTTGAATTTAAGGCGAATATTACTGTGGTGTCTGTCCGTGCGTGTTACCTTTTTAAAGTTAGAAAGTTAAGTTTAGGAAATAAATACTAGGTAAGATAACATTAATCTCTCTCTACTAAATTCATTCTTTCCAAATAAAATCTTGAAGAAAACTCACCGAGCGTCTCTTTGTTTTACCTTCTTCATGTAAATAGTTTTATTCATCTTAGTTAAACAGATGAGACGATCGACGGCCACACATGAAACGCGGCGAAGAGAAATGGAAAAACTTTTATTTTTCTATTGTAATTGCTAGCGTTATTAGAAGAAAAACAGCATTCTCTGTTCGTTTTTTCCGCTTTATAGAACATCCTATCAGAGCTAGTGATAATGCTTATCATATCCAAGTTTAAAATTGCCTTGAACAAACATTGAGATCGTATGTAGACATACACATTCTCTAACTGTTCTCTTCTATGGTTTGTTGCACTTTAATATTTTTTGCCATTAAATTGGATTTGATTGATTTGATATATAAATAAAATAAATACACGTTAGTCCTTATTATTGTAGAGAAGAGTGAAAAATGAATACAAATTAAACAACTGGAGAATCAAAAATATAATTGGGGAATGCAATTTGGGAATAAATTTTAATGATTAATTTGAATCTCATAACCATATTCTGACATTTATGACAAAAGCAAATAAAATGATTGATTTGGTTAGAAATATTTTTTCAAGGAAAACACACATAATAAATATATATATATATATATATATATATATATATATACTATCATTACATAGATATTATCCGCTGATAAAGTAGTCATATTTATATCTTTAACTGTGCAAGTTTATTTTTCAGTGTTTCCATGAAACTGGAGGTATCGATGGTCAGCAAAATAATGTATAATGTATGAGGTTGGTGCAAAAATAATGTTGTTTTTTTGACGTTCCACTATATATATAAAAAAAAGGACATTATTTTTGCACCAGCCTAATACATTGAATAAATATATATATTTCTCAGGTCGAGCATCACAATGAAAGTGGCGGTGTGTATTTATTTAAACATACACTGTAGATATCATTTAAAAATGCTTCTGTCGTGGCCTAATGCATAGAGCTGCCGACTGTCACCTAGATGATTGCCGGTTTGATCTCTAATCTAGCCACACTAAAGAGCTATGATACAGCAAAATAGTCTGTCTGTGTATAACTATATATATAAGAACATTGAACTCTATCCTGGGAACCAGTAATTAGACATTGGAATTGAAATGTGATATCAAAATTAGGAAGCTTACAAGGAAAATTGACTAAATTAATAAAAATGAGTAAAAGATGATAATTATTATAAAAATCAGTTTGAATCCTTAAGTTTAACTACTTCACTACAAAGAATAATGGCGTTAATATTTCATGAGTATTCTGTATGTGCAAGATACTTTTCAATATCTATCCTCATACTGGAAAGTTATTGATGGAAACATCTTAAAAATTAAATTAGTAATGTAGATTTTTTCCTAATAGAATAATGAATGTTTGAAAGAATTATCCAAACAAGTTAAAAATAGCACGAGTGTAGAAGAAATGGTCAAATAATTAATTTTTATCAAATGGAAAATATCAAAGAGTATTTGTATTTTCTTATATACTCTGTTAGATTGTAGGTGTAGATAACACAAAAAAGCGTCCTGACTGCTGATTGCATAAGGCTTGGCAATCTGGTTTCGAATCTCAGTTGGAATTAATTTACCACATTTAGTTACACTGGAGAACCGTGATACGGCAAAACAGCTATCTATCTCTGATTTTTGTGAAATTCAAACAATAGGTATTGGATATCAATTTAAAATTTTTTGCTTTTATTCACTCCAAACAGGGCGCAGTGCCACGGAGATTTAAAGGAGTACTTAGTATAAGAGGTCAGATTTATAAGGGGGGGGCATCCTAAGTGAAGAGTTTTACAGTGAGATATTTGTTCACATTACATTTAAATTTTTGCATGTTGTTGCAGTCACGGAAACAGGGGGCAGATAGGGTATTTTTAAAGATGAGCAGTTCGAAGAAAAAAGCTATTACAGTAGAAAGTCTTCTGGCTTTTTTTTGGGGACCGCTGCAGTGAAGGGGTGGGATTTAGCTGATTGTTGGGTTAGTGACGGTAATTGGGTGAAGAGAGATGCATACTATGGAAATAATAAATAATTTTTAATTAGAATAATCAAGTCAAGAAAAAAAACTTGTAATGTTTCACTTTCTGGTATTTATTCAACAAAAGGCGGCTTAATATATAATTATATTTTCAGAAATAAATTTATAATATTAGAAACACACACGCACACACACACATGTATGTATGTATATATATATATATATATATATATATATATATATATATAACTGTATAACTGAAATTATATAAACATCAAAAAACCCTATCAAGATTAATCAGTGTTTCGACGAATTTATTCGTCTCATCAGAGGTTCAATGATGATTTTTTGCATGTTTTTTTCTGATATCTGTATTATTTCACCTATAATAGCTCTATATGTTCAGTGATCACTTTTGATATATATATATATATATATATATATATATATATATATATATATATTCTTAAGATTATGAAAAAGTATATATTCTGAGGAATATATTCCATAAATTATATTTCGAAGTGTAACAAATATTAAGCACAATGAAAATGAATTTTCACTTTCAGAACATGTATACCATTAGTTATCATTCCGATGCTAAAAGATGGAATCACTTTTTTATTATTTTTGTATGGGAAGGGAACATGCCTAGATATTCATTGCATAATAAACACAATTTAGGTTAAAAAATTACAAATTTAATAAAGAGTTAGAACTTGATTCGTGAATTGATTCCACTTTTTTGGCATTTGGAAGAACTAATAATATATATATATATATATATATATATATATATATATATATATATATATATATATATATATATATAATGTGCATATGAAGATGTGTAAAAAAGAATACGAAAAATATAAAAGTTTATAACTTTTCTTTATTCGCTTTCTGTTAGTCACAAAATATTATTATAAAGAAATTAAAGAACTTTTTTTACATATATATTATTTTTCATCGATCCTTCAGTCTTCATCAGTGTAGTGAAAGTTATGTGCATTCACGGGGGGGGGGAGAGAGAAAGGAAGAGAACGGAGGAGAAGGTATAGCCAATCAAAAGGTTCCACGTCAGTCTTAAATACATATACATATAAGTACGCACATACACACATGCACACAATACATACACATATATAAAAGAAAAAATTAAACAGTAAATAAATATAAAGAAACGCGCATTTAACTATCTAATATTTTGAATTCCAACGATAGTATTTATTCCGAGAGAGAACAAAAATTCAAAGGATATAAGACGTTATAAGAAGAGACGCTGTAAAAAAAAAATAAAAGTACACAGATATATTTATGCATTCAATAGAATTTCTAAATCTGACTGGGTGTTTTCTGTCTTGGTAATAAGAATAATATGGATGTAGAAAAATGTGAGAGAAAGATGTAGTTGTAATTTAACGTCAATACTGGTGCCAATAATTTTCAAATCTGGCAGTCACTCACCTCTAGCTAATGCCTTTAGGGGAAGTCATTTTCTTGAAAACTATTGCGTATATAATGACATTCGTCCATTACAAACGCCACTGCAAGAAGTTCAAAACAAAATGAAGCCAAGACGAATTACCCTTTAATATCGTAATGAGATAACATCACTTGTTTCTATTGATCACAAGGAAACATATAGTTCTAATTCGTCAAATGTGTCTATGTTCCTTTGTCTCCCCACGAGGGCACAGTTAGACACATGATTGATGGAAAATCCAGTTCCTCCAAGAGGGGCACTTTGAATTGGGACAAAAAATCAAAATTGTCTCAGTCTAGATGAATTTCTCCTTCACATGTTGTCCACCTTACGGATAACATTGAACTCTCCCTCTTACTATAAAGACCGGGAAAATATGCCTCTCAGCATTATGCACAAGTTATGCACACTTTAATTGTTGTATTTGTTTCCACTACATGTTGACTTGTGTCTTTCTTCCAGCCCATTGTGGGTCACAACACTGGCAACGAGGAATATGAAAAAACTTTTATTCAAGAACCTTAAAAAGAACGCCACAACACTGACCGAGAACAGAAAAGATGAACTATAGTATCAGAACAGATACTATATTTAGAACAGTGAGAAAGTATAGATAAATATACATCAGGGGAGATTAGAATTTAAGTTTAGTTTTTATAATTTCAATAAACCCTTAAGTGATTTTTGAAGAAAAAGTGAATATATTGCCATTTATATTTTTATGAATGAATAAATTCGACATATATCTATATAAAATATACACGAGATGCACTAGTAAATTAATTAATCGATTATTATGAATTTTGGAATCTGGCTACTTAGCACAAGGGATCATAATGTGGACAGCATATAGTTCAATTTAGTTTTATGCAAAAGAGGCAAAATGGGGTGGAAGCTGTTTATGAAAAATCAGATACCTCTGATTTTAACGATGAATATTAGACATCAATTAATAAATATTTTCCAAAATTTAAGTTTCTTTCAGGTATTTTGAAAAAGTTTTAGGGGATATTATATAAGCATAATCTCCCATTAGAACATTCAAATATTTCAGATTTGCTTTGAACTTGATCCAGAGTCATTAGATAGCATTTAGACAAGATTCCTTGAATTTCAGTTTCCTCTTAAGATCCAGGAAGCGTAAGTCTTTAATTTGAGACATGTTCTAGAATAAAAAAAAAATGTATTGGTTAGATAAAAATTGAATAAGAATCCTAGACATAAGGTTTAGCAGCATTATGTATCTTGCTTTTAATCTTTTTCAGAGGACATAAAGTGTTGAAAAATTGTTTCTGTCATTTTCCGACGGGTATACTACTAGTTTTAAATAATAAAAGGTTCTTAAGTGTGTTTTATTGTATTTTATGGAAGACCAGTTTTTTTTTTATGTATTTCCTATGTTTAGGTTTGGATTTTTCTCTGATTTTTATTTTGTGTTTCAGTTTCCAGAACATAGGTTTGCTTTACAGTTTATAAAAGTACATATAAAATAAAAATTAAAATTAAAAAATAGTTTTCACGTTAAATACAAGAAAACAAAGTAGAAAACGTTTCATCACATCAAATATGACTTATTAATTCATAAGAACTATTGACGTAAGACTATGTTTACAGAAAAGAAAATAATGAGTAGGAATGTTGACAAGACATAAAACAAAAAACTATTGATGAGAGGAAGAGTTAGACTCTTGACATAAATTCAGATTTGCCCAGTTGTTTGTTTCTTCTTGATTGAGTCAGTTTATATCATTTCTGGCTATAAAAGTTTATACATTTATATATAAAATAATAACACTGAATAAACTGGTCTTCGTGTCCAATATGATCTACCAACTATAAAAACGTTTCATTAATAAATATATATATATATATATATATATATATATATATATATATATATATATATATATATATATATATATAAAACTTATGAAAATATATATGGCAGTTAAGAATCGTCAGGTTAAAATTATTAACTTAATCGTCATATATAGTTTCATAAGTTACTACTAGTAAGCACTGTAGGAGTAAATACTGAAAATCTATCCATAAAATATAACATTTTATGCGGTGGAGAGGGGGTACATGAAATATATATATAAGCTAAATTGAATGTAACTGTTTAAACAACTTATACCTCATTTGATTCGCCTTTTATTCTTCTATAATTGTACCTGTGATATTTGATTTTTAATTGAAGTATCCTAGTGTTCACGTCAATTTAAAAAATCCTGGTGATAATGGCTAGTTTGGGAATTAATATTATGTATTTGTCTGTACAAGATGAAACTCCCGTAGAATTTTATAAAAAATGCTTTACATATTAGTGTTGTAGACCCGGGCTAGAGGTTACAAATGAACGAAATCACAAGTATTGTAAAGTGTATAAAATATATGTATTTATCATAAAGAATACAAGAGCCAGTAAAGTGGTATGAAAGGAATGTGTTCTTAGTATACGGTTAAACATGGTATGAATGTCTCCATTTAGTTTCTGAAACTAGTGGTGTTCATAGGACTGGTTGATTCCACTTAGTTCTCAAATAGGGGTGATTTGTACTCCACAACACTTATATACTAAGGATTTACGTGTATTTTATTATTTACAGCTTCTTTAGATAATGACATTATTTTAAAAAAATAATGCTGATATCTGTCGTTTTATGCTATTGGTACTAATGAAATTAACTTTAACCAGATAACGGAGAAGAATGATCTACTCCCATGGATTAAATAAAAGGTTCCGTTTGAAATTTTTTATAGGTAATCGATTTTGAAAAGACAAATCCAAAAAATACATTAGCCGAAAGGTTGTGAGAATAGCATCCAAATTGAGAAGAGTAGTTCGAATAATACAAGATAATCGTAATAATTCGTTGTTCCTAAGATTCTCTTTGTTCATTTTCATAACCGTCATTTCTTTGGTGTTTTGCTTAGCAACTATAGAAAAATGTCTTCGAATCGATTTGTCTTTTATGGTCGTCAACTGCCATGAAAAACGTTCGTTTTGAAGGGTAAAACTGATTAAAAATGAAATAAGGAATAACATGCGTCAAAACAAATGAAACAACCTCATTCTAAAGAGATGTGTGATATATTGACATTTCCTGTCTCATCAGTTAAGTTATACTAAATCTTGCTTTAGTTTGAGTGCTTTACAATCATAGATTTTTAGGTTATTTAATTCCAAAACAGAATCCGACTTATATTAGGTTGGTGCAAAAATAATGTTTTTTGACGTTCAACTATACATATAAAAACGACACTATCTTTGCATCAACATAGTAATAAGTCAAGAGTGATAATCAGGCTGAATGAGAACATGTGTGATGGCAATGTCACAAATATGAGATAAGATCATGTTTCGCTTTCTTCAGTGGTTGATTCAGTGGTTCAACAGGGGACGATGTGTAATGCTTGATCCATATAAAAGATGTATATATTTTAATTTTCTTCCCTTGAAGATTGTAATGCTGGGTATGGGGCAGCCAAACCAGCTGCCAACATTGTCCTGCTTCTTATTGAAACCAGCCGAGAGCTCTTTTTAGTATCCTCGTTGTTCCTTTAAGTGCAATTGTCTGGATCTCGTTTACACTTAGTTCACCAGGAATATTAGTTAGGTAGGACTCCAGGTTCTTCTTCATAAGCCCTGTGGCACCTATGATAACTGGTATGATTGATACCTCCTTAATATTCCAGTTTCTTTTCATATCATACATGAGACCTTGATATTTGGTCTGTTTCTCCCTTTCAGCTCTGTTCAGACCTCCATAAGTGTGTGTGTGTGTGTGTGTGTGTGTGTGTGCGTGCGTGCGTGTGCATGCGTGTGTGTACATAAAAAGGGAAAATATATCCTAATGTATACTAAATAATGACACTGACATTTTATGTGAAAGAAGTTTTGAGAAAAATTTATATTTTTGAAATATTTGAAATCTGAAAACAAGCTAGACAGCCTGTCTCTTATTATTATTTTTTTTTTTTGCCTTATTCAGTGTTGTAATATATTTTATCCAAGCTTTTATAAAATTTTCTTCTTCTTCTTCAAATCTTAAACAAAAAATGAAAAATCCCCACCCCGTTCGCTCTTCTGCCCCTTCACCACCATCAAACTTGAAAAAATACTAACGATTACATGTCTCGCTGTCTAAGAAGTGGGTGCTCATTTTACGTTAAATTTATATAGGAAAGTGAAATTCAAAAATGGCGTAATAAAAGATAAAATAAAAGGTAACTGCCACTCTTTATCTGTGCCTAAATCAAAACGCGGATTCCATGAACAAAGCTTCTTTCTTAGAACTGCACGCCTGAGGAACTCTGTTCCGTCTGCCTGCTTCCCACCGGACTACAACTTGGATGTGTTCAAATGTAACGTTAACAGATTCCTAATGAACCGCCCCCTTAAGTAAACACTTCATTAAATCTCCACACTAACGTAATGTACTTGCGATAACCCTTATCCCTGAGTGGCTTCCGGGCCTTGATAAGTGGTGATCACTGTGTAAAAAAAAACAAAAAAAACTTCTCTTCCAATTTTCGGATTTTGTAATTATGCCCAAATGCATTTTATTTTATTTTAATGGATTGATAGTTGCTATTTCTTCTACCGAGTTCAAAGCAGAATAGATCCATTGATTGGTGTAATAATTAAGTGAATGATTTTGTGCTACGAAACAGTCGTTGTCAAGAATTATGAATGTCAACGTAATTAAAAGAATAAATTGTATGATGGTCAACATCATGAAATTCGGAATATAGACATTTGTCATTTGTTATATATATATATATATATATATATATATATATATATATATATATATATATATATATATAAATTACTCCCCTCTTCCCAATAATTTATATATATGATGGTGTCCTAAAATTGGATGCGAAATTAATTGCTTGTCATCCATTTAGAGCATAGATGGATTTGTTCTCATGAGAGGGCATTTCGTTTTAGTTGATGTGGATGTCACATCATTTTCAGGTGTAATCAGTCTCAGTGGTGAACGTCACTGACATAATGAAAACCACTGACATGGATGTTGCCAATGTATTCCTACATTCACCTACTCTTTGAAATACTCTTTCTATTTTTTACAAACCCACATACATTCATATATATATATATATATATATATATATATATATATATATATATATATATATATATATATATATTAGGTTTGTTATAATTCATAGGTGTATTATAATATTTTTCAGCTTTCCAATATAACATTTTCTGTAAGAATATTTGACTTCAGTCATCCATCAAATGACGACGAATCCTTCACAGAGTTTGTGCACAGCAATGATCTCTTAGTGTGGCCAGAAGAAAAAAGATTATAAAAAATTAAAACCAAAGATTACTGATATGTATTTTGACATAAAACTCGCAAAATGAATTTTTTAGATTATCTATTCGGTGTATTTCAGTAGTAAAGCATCTGAAGCTAATTTATACCCTTACCAGAGTCCGGGTTTCATGTGTGTATACCTTCATAAACAGATTTACTACGTTTAGATTCATCAATTAAGTGGATTGTTGGTCTCCCGATTTATCGGAGAGTCACCTATGTTTTCAGTGGCGTCTGTGCGTCCATTAGTCCAAATGATTGCCAGATAACCGTCCATTAGTTTTTCCTGAAATTTTGCCACAAATTGTATTCCATTAAATAGATGTGCACAGTAAAAAAGTTTTGTTTTTTTTTGCGAAAATTCTCAAAAGAGGTCCAAAAGTGCCCCAAAATGGCCAAAAATGACACGTTTTGCCCCATAACTTTTGATCAATCAATTAAGCTTCGCCAAAATGTGGAGCCTATTTTTGTTAATATAAATCCAGTATGGGTGACCTTGGCAAAATTCCGGTTTGCTTCTCCCGGGGACTTTTAGTTTTTCATGGTGGTCAACCCAAATATGCATGTGTTAGGGCCTAAAACTGCACCGTCATCCATTTGCACTTGGATTCGGCATCCCCAGGCTCTCAAAAGATGTCAAAAATTACTCAAAATGGCCAAAAAATGACACTTTTTGACCCATAGTGTTTGATCCATCCATTAGATTTCCTGAAACTTGGCCAAAATGTGGAAACCATTGTTCTTAATATAAATTCAGTATGGGTGACCCTGGCAAAATTCTGGTTTGCATCCCTCTGAGACTTTTAGGGCTAAAAAAATATACTTTTTTGGAGTTCTTTTTTCATCTTACTCAAAGTCTTGATATGTATGTCTATATAGTGGTTTTCCATGGTGCTGAATTCAAATATACATGTCTTAAGGCGTGAAACTGCACCATTTGTCCATTTTCACTGGGATTCACCGTTTCCAGGAGCTCAAAAGGGCTCACAAATGCCCTAAAATTGCAAAAATATGACAGTTTTTACCCCATATCTACTGCCACATCTATTAGATTTTTCTGTAACTTGGCGAAAATGTGAAGGCAACGTTGGCCCTTCACACTTCTCAGATTCATCATTTCTTCACTATTTTTTGTGGCGTCATCTCACATGCAGCACCAGAGGGGGACCACATATGCGCGGCTAGTTTGACATATAATACAGACTTACATGCGAGTGGTGTGAGTATATCAGAAGCAACTCAATGAATGTCATACTGAACTTTGGTATATGTGCCAGAATTCGAAAAGATGCACCTGAAGAAGGGTGGAAGTTATATCGGTCAATACTTCATTAAAATAACAAGCAAGATGAATAAGCTTGAATAATTTAAAAAAAAAAAGAAAATACATATTACATGACATTACATATAATTGGTTTTAAAATTTTAGTTACTTATTCAAAAAACATGTGAAATTGAAATCAATAAAATTGTAATACATTTCTATTATTCCAACTCATTTTGTTTCTTATATTCACAACTTTTCAATCGATGCAACATTTGATCTTCATGGGGTGCATGTTTTTTTTAACTTGTTGAAGTTGATAACAGAACACTTTATTTAATTTACTTAATGTGACACATTGATTTAAATTAATAACTTTTTGTAAAATGACTTGTTCCTTAACCTTTTGTCTAAGAGCAAAGTGTAGTATCTGTTCTAATACTACACTTCATCTGTCTTTTCTGCTCTCGATTAGTGGAGAACTCTATCTAGACTGAAGCAATTTTGATTTTTGTCCCAATTCAGATTGGCCCTTTTTGGGGAGCTGGATTTTCCCCATATTAAATCGGACTGTGTCTAACTTTGCCCTTATGTGAAGACAAGTAAAAGAGAATATTTCAATGACATTTTTTTTAATAAAAGTTCTATAATAATGCACAGTATGTGATTCACATATTGTAATAAATATATTGCTGCAGCTGTAATATACACATATAAAGATAAACATGATTATTGTATCATAACATATATACAAGGTAATTAGTATATATGCATATACTTTTGTTGCTAGGAATAACATTTTCTTTTTATTAATCAGAAAGGAAATATATGCTTGTTACTGTCATTAACTTTTTTATTCTAACTAGCTTATACCTTGAACGTTGTTCGTACAATACCGGGGGTATGATAATTTTCATCTTTACTTAGCTTCTACCATTTATAGCTAGCATGAAAAGTATTTTTGAAATATATATGCTGCCTGGTATTTACACGAGAGTGAATATCTACGATGAATTTATTTATTTATTTACATATTTTTTTTATCGTAAAAAATATTACAAATTATGTTTTTAAGCAAAAAATAATTCATATAAAACTATCCTTTGTCTGTTTCTTTTTTTCTTTTTTTTTCAAATTATAAAAAACATACGATTTAAAGCATATTATGTAATGCATTTTAATGTTAACTTAATTTATAGAGTAGACGATGACAATAATTCTCTTGATAAAATTAGCTTTAAGATTTCCAAAAGTTATACTAGAATCGTCCAAATTAACAAGTGGCTTAGCAGGTAAGATTGTTGGTCAACAATCAGTTCTAAGTAACAATATTTCAATGGTTGAACATTACTACAGGTGATGATAATTATAAATAATAAGAATTAACACTTCTCACCGGTCATGACTGAAAGAATGAATTAAATAAACGATTCAGTTCAAAATTCAAGGATACAGTATATTCTAAATTTACCTGGATAGATCTTGAATTGGAAAAACGTACACCTGAAGAAAATTGGAGGTTACATCGGCTGAAACATCGTAAATATAACAACCAAGATGCGAATAGTACTCTGAATAGTGGTTCTTAACCAGGGAGAATTCCCCTTATCTGAGGGAATTTCAGGTTTTTAGAGAGGGAGATGTACCTATTTACTATGCCTCCCCACGGGACAGAGTTAGACACCAGGGTCGTTTTTTAACGTGGAGAAAAGGTACAAAAATAAAAATTGTCTCAGTCGTGAAGGATTTCTCCTCCAACAAGAAATAGAATAGCATCTGAAGAACAGATGGTATTTATTTGCTCCCCCACCGAGCAAATTAGGCACAAGGCCAATTTTTAATGTGAGGAGTGAAGGGAGGGGGAAGGGAAAAAGGGGACCAGCTCCTGAGAGGTGGGAAATGGGAGCTGGTTAAAGGTCAGGCATGTGGGGTTGCCCCCACATCTGGTCTTTGCTAGTCATAGCTAGTCCTAGCTAGTCATAGCCTGCAGTATCTGCCGGAACAGATACTACACTTTGATCTTGTCTCGAAGGCCAAGAGTGAGGGAGATGTAATTAGCATCACAGATTCACAGAAACAAAACAAAGTAGATTCGGGGTCACAAAAAACACAATCGCTCATCGCTACTGGAAGATTATGTTGGATTTTTTGAAAGGAGGGAAATATCATTTTGATACATGATGAAAAAGTAGCCTAGTAGAGGGTGCCCTTTTCTTTTCCCCGCAACCTTTTTCTCACAGAAGAGACGTTGCGAGCCTGTCTCTGCTTTATCGTTATTTTCATGGCAAGTGCTCGTCTGAGCTCCAATCTATGGTTCCCCATCGCCAAACATTCACGAGAAACACTCATCTAGCTGAAAACACAACCAATAATTTCCTCCACTCTTTATCCGTGCCTAAACGTAGATTCCATGAACAAAGCTTCTTTCTTAGAATTTCACACTTGTAGAACTCTCTTCCGTTTGCCTGCTTTCCAACTGACTACAATATGGTCGTCTTCACGTTCAACGAAAACAAGTTCTTGATGAGCCGTTCCCCTTAAATAATCTAATTTACCAAATTTTCACTATTGACTACTGTACACTCTTTAACTCTTATCACCAAGTGATCTTTGGGGGTAAGTGGTGATTCATTTGTAAAAAAAAAAAGAAGAGTTCACGGGCTAAAAAAAGGTTTGGAACCATTAGAATAATCTAAATTATCAATCCTCATCTCAATAATTCTTAATAGTTCAGAATCTGATAAATTCATTCTTCAACTTAACAAATTGGCTGATCATTTTTCCAGTTATTATTATCTTTTAAAATAATGGATTGATTTTTGTTTGGGCTTTCTTTTTATCTATTTATCCAGTAAATCACTAGCGTAACATATTAAATGGCCTTCTACAAATTTGAATGTTGGATGTTTTAGACGCAAGTGTTCACAGTTTAGTTTTTTGTTAAAAAACTCTGACTTTGAGAGAAATCTTTGTAACTGTGGTACCAAATCGCTATCTGTATGTACTCAAACTTCCTCCTTCCCAAATTGGAGAAGGGGTTGCGTTATCGTATTCGAGAATCCCGTCTTGCTGAATAATAGCTAAGACAAAAGACCTATTCGATTTCCTACTTTTGCTCCTGATATCACTGTCGCGTGAGACTTAACACATGTCCCTGTAACGTATATCAAAATATACAACACATGCATTGACGACCTTGTTGTGGAATCTTATACCTTAGGATGACATTTATTTAGCTTCAGAAACAGATTTGTATTGTACACAAAGAAACGCAATAATTTGTCAGACCAGAACCCTTTTCTACAGAATTTAATAGTCATGAAAGTAGATTGAATCAAGAGAAGAAAAGAAATGAGCATAGTAGAAAAACAAAACTCGAAGAAGATAATTGGTTGAAAATGTTTTAATGCATTTTTACTTTTTCTTCTTTCTACAATTTCTTTGCTGCAATTTACTCATTACTGCTTTGCTTACTGACTTGTTCACATCTCATTTTTTTCACGTGTCACTTGCTGTCACTGTCAATGGCAATCATTTTAATTGAAATAAAAATGTCTAGCAACGATTCTGCTCTCTATTTGTTCTACTTCTCGTGTCGGTTCGATACGTTGCTAGCATTTCACTTTCCCATTGCGTCTTTTGACAAAAAGAATGCCACCGAGAATTATGCAGTCTCAAAATCTGTCAGTTTTAATCTTGTGATCCATGATAAAATCCAAATACCCAACTTGGCAGACAAAGGATTTTAAGAAAAAAAAACAAAAAAACAAGAACACAGTCGGATTTCTGCCTCAAAAACGGCACCTGAAAATGTGATATGCGAGGGAATTGACAAATACATAGAGACGGTTATGAGGGAGGCTGTTCAGAATCAAATGATGACATCAGTTTCTCTCACCCTTTGTGTACCTGGTTCTTCTCACAAGGAATGGAAAGCCACTTATTTCCTGCCTTCTTCACGACTGCAGGCTGGCAACCATGCCTCTTTCTTTCCTTTCTTCCTCTTTATGCCGAAAACCAAATGGAACTTATATGAACGGAGTTCCTTTCCACTAACTTCCCAGCTGTGAAACACAATGCAATGAGAGTGACTACTTCCTGACTATAATATAACGACAATATTAAAAGAACCAGGAAACAACATCTATGCCTATGTACCCAACGATTCAGTTATACAAATAAGAAGTAGAAAAACTCTATTTTATTAGTATGACAAATTGTCTCTTAAAAACTTATATCTCAGCTTTCTATACAGGCCGCCTGGCGTTGTCCGGTCGCAAAATACGCTTAAATATATTTTAATTCATGCAGATTTCATATTTATTATTATTGTGCAAATTCGCTATTGATTATTATTTGGTATTGAAAGAGTAATGACTTTAAAAGTTGTGATATCGGTGCCATCATCTGGAATCGAAACCAAAATGTTCAACACCTCAGCCTTAGTAGTTATTTAGCGCTTCAGCTTTCATTGTTACCATCTGAGCAATCGCCGGAAGGATAAAAAAAAAAGGCTAAAAATTAAGCGAATTCAAGCTAAAGATAGATATGCACGGTAGTTGATTTACTCTTAATTTTAACCCATTAGAAGCTATTTTTACAGGCTAAAACCTAAATCAAAAATATTCCCGAGATCCAAATACCCTATATATCAAGTTTCAAGTCTGCAGACTAAATATTTAGAGATGGGTTTGGTAAAAAACTTCCGCATACACCGAGACACACTTACTTTAATAAACAGATCCCTGTGCAAGAACGTTTTTATCTTTAATTCTATGCAATTATGCACGATGTAGAAACTATGAATAAATATGATTAAGGATAATAGTTTAATGAAATCAATTATCAAAAAGAAATCCTAAAAAAGAATAATTAATGACGCTCGTTTTTCCAAGGAATATGCAAATTAGTTAACCTTCATGAAGTTGCTCGCATATTCATAACTGAGTATATTACGAAGTTCGTTTTAATAATTTTTAAATAGAAAAAGTAGGGGTATAATATCAATGTCAGTCAGAGTGAGAAAAAAAACTTAACTTATAAAGTAATATATACATATATGCAAATATATATATATATATATATATATATATATATATATATATATATATATACATACACACACACACACAGAAAGAGAGAGAGAAAGGTAACAAATTATTTAAAAAAGGGCGTGACACAATTATAAGTAATAAAAAAGAATAGAAAAAGAATGTCATTGTTGAATAAAAACTAAATGTTCTGTATATGAACTAATTATGTAATGAAAGAAAAAATATCCAAAGCAAAACTAAAGCCATTAGAAAATACTAAAATTGAGATGATCCAATAGGTTGTACGGAAAATGACTTCAAACCTACAAAGTGTATGATAATGCTATGTTGTCAAAATGCAACCAGAAAATACACGCAACACTGGAAACACGCCAATAATACAATCTTTTACATCCATCTTATAGAGCAGTACAATTTTTTTTCTGCAAATCATATTTTCTTTTGAAATTTTTTAGATGATTTGTATTATTTAGATTAGTCAGACTTACCTTGGTTACTTTTTTCACGTTTTTTGGGAATTCTTCAGGTGCATCTTTTTGAAGTTGGGATTCATTTTGTCGAACTCAAAATCTTGTATGGAATTTGTAACTGAACCCTTTATTTTATCAATGTCAGCTATGGCCGAGCAGAATTTTTAATTATTAGATTATCCTCTGTTCTTATGGTGATCTTTCAGCCTTCCACATCCGGAAGACTATCGCCTAGAACTAATGTTAATTTACCTCCTTATCGGTTGTCCCACGAGTTCAGGTGATAATAATTAAGAATAATATAATAATTAACACCTATATCCTGTAATAGGTGATGGTTCTTTTTTGTCTTGTTTTGTTTTGTTTTACAGCATATCAACCACTTCCCGGTCATTTAATGCCGAAACATAAATTGTAATGTGTTAGATGTTGGTTAGTTGTTTTTGGTTTTTCTTGCGCAATCTTTTGTTATATTTTAATCTCTTTCAGGAATTCAAGAATTTTTTCTGGGTCGATTTTGTTAAATATCTCCCTTAGACTATTCTTTTGATAATACTTCATTCGGGCCCGTTTCGAGTCCACACATCCCGTCAGTATATGATGTACCGTGTAGCACTCCTGACACGTCATGTAAATAAGCACCTCTCCTCCTTTTAGTAGATGTGAGTGAGTGACATGAGTGTGACCTATTCGTAGTTTAGTTATTACTTCTTTTCTTGACATGTTTGGTGTTGCTTTGAATAGTTCATTCTCTGCGCATGAGTTCCAATGTTCGTGCCATTTTCTTTTTTATATGTATATTTCTTTTGGGGTTTAGGTCTGTGACAACTTATGAATGTTTAAGGGCCACTCAATGATAAGAGTTAATGAGTTTATCATAAGAAAAATGATGATTGGTAATGATGGCTGAAATTGGGCAGAATTTGATTATATAAGAGGATTTTACTGAGAATCTTAGTATTATTTATTAGTTGTTATAATATTCTCTTCTAACAGTTTGTTCTGATAGATGACATATTTTTTTTTAATTCAATTTTCACCCCAAACAAGGCACAGTGCCACTTTGAAGCAGGGGGCTACTATCAGGGACTTAATTAGCGGGGTCATTATGAAGAGAGATGAGTAGAAAGATGTTTGCTAACATTACACTTGAACTTCTGCATATCAGTGCAGTTGGGAAAGCAGAATCCCAGAAGGGAGTTCCAAAGACCCGCAGTTCTGGGGAAGAAACTATTGGAGTAAAAGGCTTTCTTGCACCTAGGGATCTCTACTGTAAAGGGATGAGACTTAGTAGCTTGTCGGGTTTGTCGGGGGTAGTTACGTTGGGGGAGGTCCAAGTGTTTGCAGTTCGTCAGAGCATTCACCATTAAAGTCAGAGGGATGCAACATCTCGTCGATGGGACAGAGTCTGAAGCCTAGATAACAGTTCAGGACCTATCAGGTTGGCAACTCTCTTTTGAACCGTGTCTAGGAGTGAGAGACAAGCAGCAGATGCACCAGCCCAGATGTGACAACAGTACTCCATACATGGGCGAATGGTGGCCTTATAGAGGTATAGGATACTGTCAGGCGTAAGTAGTTTTCTAGCACGGTAGAGGGAGCCAACCTTCTTTGCAGCAGCCTTGGCAATGCTCTCGTATAAGTAGATGAGAAAGCGTGATTTTATGATAACCAATGTAAAATGTTTTCAGTTTATCGTTATTCATAGAAATACAATTTTCAAGTTAACTACATCAAATTAAATTCATCATTTTAAATATGGTTATTATTTTTACTCCTTTTTTTTACATAAATAATGTGTTTATTTGAACTGATTACCTTATTTAATGAAATATATTTGACACTTCGTTTTTATTTTACAAAAGAGATGTAGAAGAAGAGATAGAAACACGGGGAAACAAAATAAACGAAAAGGGATTTTAAGTTGTTGGTTTATTGATGCAGAAGTAACACGTTTGACTGCCGTGATAATAGTTGCAGTTTATATCGGTATGAATATGATGTCTCCAGCTGCATTGATGATTGATAAATGATGAAACAGCTGACTATATTACATATATATATATATATATATATATATATATATATATATATATATATATATATATAGGGCGACCCCTCAAAAACGGGCCCCAACTCTAATTAGGCCCCGTTTCTTAGGGTTTTGTCCGAATGAAATGAAACTTTGGCCATAACTAGTTTATTATATTCAAAACATCACATCAAAACACTAGGGTCTTTGGCCTTTTTTCCTCCGTTCTACAGCATATGTTCTAGATGGCCTCCATTTAGCTTTTGTTTTTTGGGGGGGTCACCCCCTCTCTCTCTCTCTCTCTCTCTCTCTCTCTCTCTCTCTCTATATATATATATATATATATATATATATATATATATATATATATATATATATATATATATATATATATATATAGACTATTATAAAAACGGCACTTTGCATGTGTGACTTTCTTCTTCATAGTTTCCGAAATGGGGGAGCCTATCTTTTGCAAATTTCACACAAAGCTAATTTATATGTCTGGCAGTGTTCTTAGATATGTTTTGTGCAGAAATTCATCTGATAAGTATCAAAAATCGAAAAAAATTCGATCTTAAATATAGATTTTCTCTTATATATAAAAAAAAATAATTTTTGCAGTTAAATATTTTATGTTACATCGGCCAGGTGGGGGGGGGTAATAAAATTTCAGTAGATTATGTTTTCTTAAAAAATAAACAGATTTATTATAATCTGGAGATATAGCTTAGTGATAGAACATTCGACTATAGATCGAATGATCCCCTCTTCCAGCCCAGGTGTACCTCATCATTTTATTTTAATTTTTTTCATTAAGTAGATCAATTTAAAATCGCCGCAAATCATTTTTTGTTTGCATATTTTAAAACTACCCATTTATCAGGTGACTTTTTCGTGGCCTTCATCGTCAAACCCAAATATCAGCTGACGTTATATTGTAAACAAACACAGACGGAATTTGATGAACAACATCATCATTATTAATTTTTCATTTTTTATTTATTCATTTGTTTTGTGAATTAGTCCACCGGGCAAATTATTCTTCATATTATAAAATAATTCATAGAGAATTGGTTCTATAATAATACATAAGTGATCAGCATAAATTATCATGTTTAAGTTTATTGTACGTCCGTATATAATATATGTGTGTGTGTACGTTTCAAACATTCAATTTTAGTTAAGCTCCAAAAGAATCTTTATTGTCCGATTGTATTTGCTATCACTTCTCAATCTAAGTACATTATAAAACAAGGATTTTTTTTAATCAGATCACACGTTTAACTAAAATTATAATCTGTGAAAACATTAAATTAAACAATGGACAAAAAATAAAAGCAAATTTTTATAGATCAAGGCAAAAATAAGGACCTGATCAACCGAGAAAAACAAAGGAACAGATTTCGATCAACACTGGTTTGACCTCGACCTTTGCACACGCACATGGCCTCTGTAAATAAATATAAAATAACAGATTTGTCTGCGTTTTCACGACCAAGTTTGATTTTTTTTATGTAGAGTGCGTTTTTTTTTTAATATATATATTTACAAAACTTTTAAATAAAACTATTTAAACTAAATACAAGATAAGTTTATAATGTGAGGAACAAAACATTTAAACAAAATATTTTTAAATAAATCAATATTTTTTATTTTAAATAAAATTATCAATCGAGATTGGTTAATTTTTGGTAGCTGTTCCTCCAAAAATGGAACACCATGAATTGGAATAGCGAGATTTTCCTTATTCAAAAAATAAAATGCCAACCATAAAAAGTTTGCTTTAAATATTTTGATTAAAAAGTTTTGGGTCAAAATGCGATATAGTACTAACTACAGACATACTTTAAAAAGTTTATTTGTGTCTGTTTTGAACGAATATCACATTTAAAATTATCGCTGACAAGTAATTTTCATGATATTAAGACTAATCTGTTCCCTATTGTTTTTACTGGTTGCGATGTTTTCTTTTGCATAGATGTTCGAAGCTAGGGAGTATGACGGTTTTCTCCCTATCTCCTTCCATTTAATGTTGAAGGCATGAATAAGCTTGATAGTTTTTCGGTTTATTATCATTGTTTAATTTCATAATTTCAGAAACCTGTAAAATCTGATGAAGTTACTGGATCGTTGATACGATTCGGTTACCGAAACTAAGCAGATGAAACGGTAATATATATATATATATATATATATATATATATATATATATATATATATATATATATATATATATATATATATATATATACTAGCAGGGAGACCCTACGTTGGCCGGGGTTGAATGATGATCGACATATTTTTATTGTCATAAAAATCGGTAAAATCGTCCATTTTTCAATCAAATCAATTAACTGCACTAGACACGGTTTTAAACCCTTACAAATGATAAATAGAAAAACAATTATTTAGAAGTCATTCAGCATAGTCCGTGCTAAGAATCCGACGTGTCTTTTTTTTTTATTATTGAAGTGACCCAAAAATAAAAAAAAAACTGGAAACATTCAGCATTTCCATCAGAGAATTTATTCTTGAAAATATAAGAATATAAAATGCGTTCAAAATGTTTAATCCGAACTTCTTACTTAAAACCTAATAAGCTACTTGCTTTGTTAACTGATAATCTATAATATTAAATAATTGAGTCATAATACTAGAAACCCTGTCTAACATCAAAGGTAACATTCCGTTAACCCGAGGTCCCCTCAAGACACGCTTTAGCAAACTAAAAATATGACCGACAAACAGAAGTGCGACAATGAAAGAAAAAGAGAAAACAAAACAAACAATATTACTTACAACTCGGCTTACATCTTACAATTCATTTTTTTTTCTCGAGTTTTTCCTCTCAGTTTGTATAGTTCTTTCTTGCTTTCTCAAAGTTTCCATCTCTGCTTGATCCGTTCTTGTCTCCTTCTTTTGCGAATTCGGAATAAGATTTTTTTGTCTTCATTTTTACCCTTTTGGTAAAAAAAAGCCTAGTCTTTACGGCGCCAAATTATCTTCTGTAACATTGTCTGGGAGTCAACACGTTGTATCCTCAGTCGTAAAAGAGACCACGAATAGAAAAGAACTTCAACTCGCTTTTTGTTGTTGTACAACGACATTTATTTCCCCATTCTTTCGTCACTCTAACGTGATATCAAACGTTATCTCCGTCTCTAACGTGATCACCTCTTTAATGACTTTAATTTTCTGTACCGATTACGTTAATTCCCATGCATTTGCATACACATGTCCGTTCTTTCGAGTAGGCTTCCAAGATTTCTCTATATAGATATTTATATGTATAAGATAATCTACTCACTTAATGAACGGATTATTATTAATTTCAGGGATATATATATATATATATATATAATATATATATATATCCCTGAAATTAATAATAATCCGTTCATTAAGTGAGTAGATTATCTTATACATATAAATATCTATTGGTTGACGTCTACATATATCTCATTGGTTGACGTCTACATATTCGGACATTCCTGATAGACCAAATCATCATTCAAAAAAGAACGCTACAGAGATTACCACAAACATGGCTTCCCTGAGTAGAATCATTACATATTAAATACCCTGATTACAAACTTTGTAATTTCGAAAAAAAAAAAAAAATGAATCGCACTACATTATAATTAATATAATCCTTACCACTACGAAACATATTACTTGTTTTATTTCTTATTTTTGTGTTATTTTAACAAACGCAAATTGGAGTTTTTTTATTTTCATTGCTGTTTACATTTATTCCATTTATAGTGACAAATAATTATTAATTATATTTTATTTTAGTAATAAAGATAACGAGACAGTAATTCGTTTGTACTAAACGGTTATTCGGGACGCTTGAGAAAAATATTTTGTTTCATTTTGTTTTTGCGTTGCCGATTCGATTTTTTAAGTTTTCATTATAACTGCTTCACAAACTATAACCGGCTAAATTAAATCACGCTATTATTTCACATGTTAAGATGAGTTTAACAATTATTTTTAATTAACCTTGTTTTTATTAATAAAGATACCGCCATAGTATTTCTAGGAATGAACGGGATAATATTTTGTTCCATTTGGTTTTCGAGTTTCCGATTCGAGTTATATGTTTCCATGTTTGTTTATATATGCAAATTATAAGTGAATAAAATTATATCGCGCTATTATTACACATGTTAGGATGTCATTAAATTTTAATTTCACTTAATCACGTTATTTAACAAATAAAAAAGGGGTAAATATGAAGATTCTTTCAACCTTTAACCAATCCTTTAAAATTTCGACTTATATATGTTTTCCAGGGTGCTGAAAACAAAAATCACGTTTAAAATTCCGCCAAACAAGTAGTTTAACATATATGAAGAAATGTTACTTTCAAAAATGGTTTTCAGGAGTGTTGAAAATAAAAATAACGTTTAAAATTCCGGAAAACAAATATTTTCACAAATATTAAATACTGTTAGTTTCAAAAAAAGTAGGGGATCACTTGTATGTAATAATTTAACGTAAAATGAACACTCACTTTATGGCCACCTTTTGTTTGGGGGAAGAGGTCACTATACAATGAACACAATTTACCATAAACTGAACACCCACCCTTTTGGGAGGGGGGGCTAACAGGCATTAATAATCGATTTAACATGCACCAACCCCAAAACAAAAATAGTGGGTGCTCATTTTACATTAAATTGTGTTCATTGTACTTTGACCTTTGCCATGAAAAAAAAAAAATGTGGCCATAAAGTGGGTGTTCATTTCGTGTTAAATTATTATAAAAAAGTGATTCCCCACTTTTTAGAAACTAACATTTATTCATATCTTGGAAACTACTCGTATGCCGGATTTTCATACGTTATTTTCATTTTCAGCACCCTCGAAAACCTTTAAAAGTGGTAATTTTAAAGGATTCTTTTTTTAGGGTGTAAAGATTCTTCATATTTACCAAAAAAACAAAAAAAAGAAATAATGCCAGATGAAGTTTTACACTGAGTAAATGTGCTTCATTTTATAATTTATAATTAAAAGCGTTGAACGATACAAAGTACAATTTTGGGTAATTATTTTTACATTGCGGATGGGAGGGTCTTTTGTAAATATTCTTCTACCTTACGATTGAATAAAAAAAAATAATGTGAAACTTGAATTTAATCTGAAAGCACTAATTACAAATAGCACGGTATCAAAAATGCATAAGCACCAAATTTTAAAGTAGATATTGATTTCGGACACATGTGATGGAAGAGCGTGATACCATATGCAACTATATGCCAGCATAACTTGATGCTTATAAATTTTTTGGTATCATGCAATTTTGAAATAGTTTTTTCAGGTTAAATTCGTGTTTTACGACATTTTCTTTTTCTTACATTGTAAGGCTGAAGCACAGATTAGTTACTAAACACCCTCCCCATGTAAAGAATGGTTTTCAGAATAATAACATTATTATTTCAGCTTTTCGCATGATTACATTTTCAATAATAATGTGATTAAATTTAACCCATTAAAAGTTTAAGAAGCAGATCACTATCGTTTGTTATTTAAATAAACCATTCTGTTTATAATATTTACTTTTACAGCTTAATTAAAACGGTCACTTTCTTAAATAGCGTTTACATTTATTTTTGATAACGTACAGGTGACTACATAAATTTCGGGTTCGATAGTTTTTTTGTCACCATAACTCCAATCTTGCCAACTAAAATACCTTGCCCTGAACTTTACCCTTAACCATACCCTGAAAAATACCCTGAAATTCCAGCTCAATTTTGTGAACACCCCACTCCCAGGCACAAACTGGGGTGTCTATTTCGAAAGCCATTTTTAACATGAGGAGGTTGGGGGTTGGCAAATGACAAAAACAACAACAGCTGTATTTTAAATTTTTCCCGGTTAACGGGTCCTGCCAGTATATATATAAACGTATATAAACGTGCAGGCATCCATTTCAAGTATTAGTAAGATTTAGAAAGAAATAGCATGACAGACAATCTACAATCTATATAATGAGAAATTTTCTTTAATTTTTTTTTTTTTTGCTTTTGTTATCGACATATTTCCTGTTCTTAAAGTTTCCTGTTTGAAACGTTTTCTTTTTTTAATTTCATCGATTCATAGACATATACGTATTTAATTTCATTATGTGGTTTAAACTAAATCTATTTTGTATAGAGTTGTAGCTACATACATACACCAAAGATTATATCTGTATAAATGTGCTCATATGTTTATGCACATTTCTCTATATTTCTCTTTATATATATATATATATATATATATATATATATATATATATAATGTGTGTGTGTGAATGTATATATATATAATGTGTGTGTGTGAATGTATATATATAATGTGTGTGTGTGAATGTATATATATATTATGTGTGTGTGTGAATGTATATATATATTATGTGTGTGTGTGAATGTATATATATAATGTGTGTGTGTGAATGTATATATATATATAATGTGTGCGTGTGTAAATGTATATATTTATAATGTGTGTGTGTGAATGTATATATGTGTGTGTGTGAATGTATATATATATGTGTGAATGTATGCATATGTGTGTGTGTGTGTGAATGTATGTATGTGTGTGTGTGAATGTATGTATATGTGTGTGTGTGAATGTATATATATGTGTGTGTGTGAATGTATATATATATATATGTGTGTGTGTGAATGTATATATATATGTGTGTGTGAATGTATATATATGTGTGTGTGTATGTATATATGTATACACACATATGTATATATGTGTGTGTGTGTGAATGTATATATATATATATATACACGCATATGTATATATATGTGTGTGTGTGTGTGAATGTATATATATATACATATACATATATATATATACACATACACATATGTATACATAGGAAGAGAGAGAGAAATGTTTTCTTTGTAATATTCTGTACTCATGATTACATTTGGGCAAACTACAATTCAATCAACTATCTGTTTTCCCCTTTGCAAAAAAAATAGTATATTTTGTATTTTCATGAGAAATTTTCTGTTAGTCTGTTCTTTATTCTAATTCTTTGTTCATTTCGTTCTTGCCTATTTTACTCCACGTAATACCACAGCAGCAAGCATGAAAGGCTTTGATTGGCCATGATTGCACTTTCGAAGACCCGCTCACTGGCCACCTGATTAGTTAGAATCTTCAACTTACAACCTTTCAAGTCACAAGCATTCAGAAATGAGAGCAGCAATTTATTTCGTTTTTCAAATCTGAAATCTTCTTCCTCAAATTAGTCTCGCCATTTATCTATCCTTTATGCTGGGATTTGGTGTGGCAGCAAAACTCTTCATGGTTTTAGTTGAGCTGTCTGAAAGGGTTATGTCTGTCCATGTGTCTCCTATAATGTAAAAAGATTCCATGAAATATGATATTTTATAATAAGAAAGGTGGTGGCTGTTGTAACCAAATCTAATTTCAAAATTTATCTTTATTTTCAAACAATGCAGATTGATATACATAAATATTAATAATGCTGTGTACCTCTATGTGATCTAATTCATACACTTTTTAACATGAAGTGGTTTTATATATATACATACATAACGGGGCCCGTGGCGCAGTTAATAGAGACGTTGAATCTCTACAGTTCCAGATGAACATTGTCTGAAGATAGCGGTTTCAATCCCACCCAAAGTGGGCCAGAGGTTTACTTGGCCAAAAAATATGGTGAGACGACAACAACTACGGATGGCAGTGATGGCTGAGAATGCAGTTAGGAGATTCGAAGTTCCTATCTTGGCCGAAACGTGAATAAACAAACCAATAAAAAAGATGAAAAACAACAACTAATAAAGATGAGAATAATAGTCCGAAATAAAAAATAAATTAATATATATAATGCTCATCTCAAAAAATGAATTCCAATGAAGGAATAATATATATTCTAGAAGCTTCTAAGCATTTTACCATGATAAACCGTCATAAAATTATTGAGAAATCTAATGAATTTGATATGTGTTGTAAACTTTTGCGTTGCTAATTATTGAATTTTCTCTTTGCGTTGTGTTAAATTGTTATTTTTTATTTTTCCCACTATTCCTATCTTAGTTTCAATACATTTTCTATGTATATAAAAAGTTTCATTACCATTTGGAAGGTATAAATACAAAAACTGACAGTTTCAAATGTGTATTGTAAACTTTTGCGGGGCACTGTATATATATATATATATATATATATATATATATATATATATATATATATATATATACACTAGTGTTTGGACGATTAATCTGAGTCGGAAATCGGAAAGATCAGAACTTCTTGGGATATTAGAATTGTTATAAGAATTGGAAAAATGTGTACTTATTTTCTGATGTTAAAAATGATTCTTCTAATTGTATTCTTTTATTTGTTTTCATTCCAAACTTAATTTACCATTGCTGGAACTAATGATAAGTGAAAAATATTTATTGATTTCAAACTATAGATTTCAGACTATAGATCACCACCCATGTATTTTTTTTTATATATTTTCAAAAATATATGCATATGGTTTTATGGTAATCTGAAAATTAACAACTCTATAGTAAAATACGTAGAAATTTTAAAAGAATCGGAATCAGTACTTATATTGGAATCAAAAATTTAGACTAGAATCTGTAATTGTATTGTAATCCAGGTCAGTTTACATCCACAGGGTAAAACCCCAGTGAATCTTATGAATACAGCTGATTTTAGAGCAAAATCATATTTGTATAAACAAAATGTTATGCTTTATAAATTATATATTTAACATGAAAATATACTTATGCAATGGAAGTCACATGTACATTTCTGTGTATCTTGTTTTGCCGTTAGTATATTTTAATGTTACTTTTAAGCTCTATGTGTGTATTGAGCATTGTTAAAGGAAATGGTTGATTGTTAGTTGGTTGTTTTTGTTTTACAGCATATCAACCCTTTTCAGGTTATTTAATGCCGAATCCAAAGATTCGGAAGAAAATTTTTTTAATAGAATATATTTGTTGTTTTCAAGTCGGTTTCTATTCAACCCATAGTTGTGACCCTAACAGGTACTACCACTCCGGGTTAGAGTGGACCTGAGAGCAATGGCAATTAAAAGGGGGCTCCACACTCCCCAAAGCCCTCAAGCTGGGGCCTCACCACTGGATAAAGTTTAAGGTCATATCCAGGACCAGGAAATGGTTGAACATGTACATATGTTTTGTAGACATAATATAATATTTGATAATATTCGGATATAATATAAAACAGTAATTTATATATCTATATTATTGGCCTGGAAAGGCCACAGGGGAGATAACCAAGCAAAAAAAAAAAGGCACTAAGCAAAATTCATCCCAAAGCAGCAAAACTAAAGCTGGCTTGCCAGAACACTATATATACAAATGTAGGCAAATTTAGGCATATTTTATTGGTTTGAAAATATAGGTTCTTTTTTAGCAATTATCATAACATTTTAACCGTAGAATAGTATTATAATATTAAAAATACCTGCAAATTTTCATGTAGTTTCGTCCCATAGAATCAAAAATATGAGCATTTCAATATTCAATTTGGCTACTAGTATATATATATATATATATATATATATATATATATATATATATATATAAAGAGAGAGATATGATATCTCTTTTGCCAATTTTATGTTTGAAATATCAGCAAGTATTGATCAGAATTTAACAAATAAATGCTCGTTGGAAAGCTAATGACCTGAATTGTATAGTGGGCTATGTGACATTTGCTTTAAGGTCTCACACATTCAGGGAATTATCCATCATCCATAGCCTATTTTTGGCACTTTTTTACAGCCATAAAATGTTTCAATCATAGTCATTTGTTTTCCTAGTTTTGCATATAAATTACTAAATATCTGATATTTCCTTCAAACCTCTGGTCTTGAAGGAGAGACTAAAACTTGCTGCTATCGTTTCAAATGATCTGAAATAACAGCAAACAAATATTTCTCATATGTTATATTCCCCCTCTTTAGTTTTCATACATAAAGTAAATTTCATACTGTATAAGGATTATTTGATACTGGAGATATTCATAATCGTACCCTAATTTCAAAAAGACGGGAGATATACTGTATTAGAAATATTTGGAATCAAGGCTCCCCTTTCTCTTATTTCAGATCATTTGAAACGATAGCAGCAAGTTTTAGTCCCCCTTCATCAAGACCAACGATTTGGGGGAAATATATATATAATATACCTTATGAGTGTGTGTGTATGCGTGCATGCACAGAAATGTCTGTACCGCATTCCTCTGTCAAGTTTTTGACTACAGACTTGAAAACTTGATATATAGGGAATTTAGACCTGTAGAACAAATTTTATTAAGTTTTTAGCCGGTAAAAACAGCTACTAAGAAGTCAAAATTAACAAATTGGAACTTGGCAGGCATAAGTCGACTTTATTCGTGCCCTGTATGCATGCACAAATATACATTTATACATTAAATTATCGCTAATGATAGTTGGTGATTCGATTGACCACAGTGCTCAAAAGGGGATATATATCGTAATCCACAGATGGACTATTTCATCACATCACAGCTCTTTAGATGGGAAACTGCTTTGAAAGAACTATGTAAATGTTGAATTGCTCAGTATTATGCATGTCTAATTTCATTGTTTTATTTTGATATATATGACCAACAGATTTTATGAAAAAGGCATTGAAAATACAATGAAAAAAATATCAACTAAGGCTCTGAATTTCGAAAATTCTGAACAAGATGTTAAGGGTTTTTTAATTTATTTCTCTCCAACGGTAGGAAGATTAGACACAAGTTACGAAAGTAGGAAATGCCCTCTCGGAAGAGCATCAAGGGGCAATAAACTGATCCTTTCGCAAAAGATAAGGAAACAAAGCCTGAAAAGGTGGACGTTCTAGAACTACACGGGTTGATATCTCAGACTGACAAGGACAAGCCATTCTCAAAAAATGATAGAACTTTGTATCATCTGGAAAATTTTTTACTTTTTCATTGTTTGTTGACAATTACTCTTTGTTTTACTGACAATCGTTGTAAATGTGATTCTGCATGCATAAGAAAATACATAAGGTTTTAAAATTAGAAAGACAATTACTTCTATTTCTCATCCATTTAGAATTCAAGGTTATAAACTTCAGTTGTTTTTTCTCTTTGCTTTATTTTTTGTTGTTTTCTCCGGTTTACTCGTTTTCATGTTTTTTTAAAGTGAAATGTATGACAAACATTACAAATTTGACAATTCCTTAGAAATCTCTAAATTTACTGAACATAAGTATCTGTTCTGTAGAATTTTGTCACAGAATTGTTTATTCTCCTACAGCTGATCTTCAAATCGGTCAGATTTAATTTTTATATATATATATATATATATATATATATATATATATATATATATATATATATATACTAGACTATCTGTATTAGTATAGCTAGCTAAGGAATTGTGAGTATACAGAATTAATGTACAAACTCGTGACGGAAAGAAAATATGTTTCGCAATTACGTAAATGGATCAAGAATATATATTTTTTGTTAAATAACAAAAATATCGTGTGAAAGTATATTAAAATAAAAAAAATATAGATAGATTTTTTCTGAATCATTTCAACAATTAAACCTAATTATAACTCCAGTATATGTGTGTGTGTGATTATCTTCACTCGATTTCATATACATGATGAAAAATTATTAATTGACGAACGTTTTATTGTTTTTTTTTTATGATAAGGTGTAGCGAACTTTGTATTATGGTATCCGTTCGCTGCACAGTTAAGAATTAATACGGATTAATCACCATAATACTACATTAATCTATAAGTATGGCGGCTTTCGTTAAGAGACACACTTCTTTGTTTACAAAGCCATTCAGCCGAAGTGACGTGAGACAACTTTTAAGGTACGAATGACCAACACTGTGTATGATGTAGCTTTTTTTAAACGAATGTAAAAATAGAGGTTTTATTCCGTCTTTATTTGAATTTTTATAACAAAATTATAACCTTTACAATAAAAATATGTCTATGCACTTTTTTTTAATCAAACATGTTGTTAATTTTTTTTTCACATCAATCATAAAAATAGAACTGTTAAAAAAAAATATTTATGAACTGTTTTTGTTTTCCCATAATATGTTTATGAACTGTTTTTGTTTTCCCATAATATGTTTATGAACTGTTTTTGTTTTCCCATAATATGTTTATGAACTGTTTTTGTTTTCCCATAATATGTTTATGAACTGTTTTTGTTTTCCCATAATATGTTTATGAACTGTTTTTGTTTTCCCATAATATGTTTATGAACTGTTTTTTTTTTCCCATAATATGTTTATGAACTGTTTTTTTTATTTAATCAAACAGAAAAACAGTTCATAAATATTGTTTAAACAAAATCTCGTTGGAAAAAAAGCAATCAAAAATATTTTTTATAACAGTTATGTTTTTATGTTTGATATAAAAAATATTACCAACAACTCTTAAAAAAAAACAGTTCATAAACATATTTTTATTATAAAGGTTATAATTTTGTTATAAAGTTGAAATAAAGGCCGTTTGAATAAAACGTTGGTGAATTTTTATTTAGTTTCCACCTTAACATTTTCCTTTTAAATGCTAAGTTTTAAATGTTTTCGGGTATGCTAAAAACAAATATCGCATTTAAATTTTTCGCAATTAAGTAGTTTTCTCGATATTACGCAATGTAATTCTTTATGTTAAAAGTGGTGGTCATTCTTGTAGATGCAAGCCCGCATCCAAAGAATAATCAAAGTGATCCAGATGTTTATAGGCCGCTCATCCACCCGATAAAATTTGTGTTCCTGGTAGAATCCACAAATTAATTATTGGGATCGTTGAACGTGACTCGAACCTTTGTAATATAACTAGAGTTGACAGCAGGGATCTGGATACGTTATTCTTGATAATTAATTTGTGGATCCTACCAAGGACACAAATTTTATCAGATAGAAAGTGTCAACGTGACGAAATTATTCATGAAAGACCCGATTGATCCCTCGATACGCACGCAAACCATAGAAGGTTTATAGTCCCATTGTAAAAACAAAGGAGAAAAGTTGGAAACAGAAACCTTTGGAGTGCATATGATGGAATTCATGTGGCGAAGGGAAAAGGTGGAAGTCTTTCCTCGTATAATCACAAACATTTGTGAACAATATTTGTTTTAAAAACTTCTATTTATATTGTTTCAAATTATAAAATGTTATATTTATATTGTTTAAAATTAAAAAAGTTCTTGTAATAGGATGCTCAGCTAAAAGGAATTTTATATATATATATATATATATATATATATATATAGAGAGAGAGAGAGAGAGAGAGAGAGAGAGAGAGAGAGAGAGAGAGTTAGTTAGTTATCATTCCAAAACTAGAAGATGTATTTAATTCACACTTATAGAATTTTATTTATATTTTTATGTACTACGTCTTACAAGAGTTTCGTTGAATAGCGAAAGTCCACTAAACAATTCATTAGAGGCAGATGTGTGTTCCTCAGAAAAACAGTTGGAGAGTTTTTTTTTGTTTTTTTTTTTCCTTGCAATAAAAAAAAGATCAGTTGAAGAAAAAAATGTTGATAAAAGAGAAATGGATATATTTTAAATTCTCAGGATTATAGCAATATAAATAAGTATAAGGAGTAATTGGGAAAGTGGTATTATTTGATGGCTATCCTGTTTTTAGATTTCCGAAACAGCTATATGGTAAGAATCTGATGATCCCTGTGTTCTATTTTACAATTTAAGTTAAGTTTTTTTTTTCCACCGCTAGTTGAATTTTCTTGTATAATTTAAGATTTTCTAGCAGAAAGTCGGCTTATGCAGTCTAAGTCTGTGATATGTTCAATTTGTTTTTTTAAGGAATCTAAACTGCATTTAAAAATGTTATTTTGTTTAATTATTCTATTTTAGTATCTCTTTGTAAAATACTCAAAGTTTCTTTAGATTATATATATATATATATATATATATATATATATATATATATATATATATTAGTGTGGGATGATTAATCGGAATTGGAATCAAGAATCGGAAAATCGGAAAAAATTTGGGAGTATCGGAATCGAAAAAATTGATGTCTATTTTCCGATGGCAAAACGATTCTTTAAATTGTTTTTTATTTATTTTTTTTATTTTGTTTAAAGTAAACTCTTCCATTGTTGGTAATAATGATAAAATGAAAAATATTTATTGATTTTAAATTACCAGTAAAGCTAAAATCGATAACTCACTTTCCGCAAGTGTAATTTGACGCTTAGGAAAATATCTACATGTGCTTTTACGAAAATCGGGGAAAATAGCAATTTTATAATTAAATAATTACAGATTTGTACAGAATCGGAATCGGTAATTGTATCAGAATCGGTAAAAATATTGGAATCGTCCTAACTGTATTCTTTGTCTTGCATACAATAAAATTTCTATATTTGAAATTTAATTGTTTCAAATCACAAATTTTAAATTCCTTTAATAATAATTTATTTGCTCTATATAGCATATTGAGCAATTTTATTAAGCTGGGATAGTCTTATAAAATATTACATCCAATAATATTTTGTAAGACCGATAATCTCTGGATTTGCACGCCAGTAGAGTTATTGTATTTCATTATTCCGAATTATATGGAGAATAACTGTCCAAGAACAGGTAAAATTAATTCCCCGAACAAAACTGGTTTGCACCACATTTATGTCACCTTACTAGGATGAAAATAAAAATATAATAATACTAAACCTTATGTCTAGAATCTTTATTCTAATTTTAATCAAAATCTATTACATGATTCTAGAAAATACCTAAAATTGAAGGCTTAAGTTTAACTGAGCTTAAATGAAATTGGAATTCAAGAAATCTTGCTTCGTAAGTGTTTAATGACTATGGATCAAATTTAATGTAAATCTGAAATATTTGACTTCTCAAGTTAGAACAACTGAAGCGGCGCTCATTCTAGAAGGGTTGAACCAGCTTCATCTGAAGGAGAAAGTATTATGAGAATATCAGATTCTCAAGCGATCTTCAGTTGTAAATTTCCTGCAGGCAAGATGATGCAGTTAGGTTTTGACAGTTCTTGCAGATAGGTGTCAACGTCCTTCTACATACCGCACCTAGTATTCTCAAATGGTTACTCATCTGGTACTAACCAGACTGAAAGTAATTTAATTTTGGTGATCTAATGAGAACTGCTGCATCAACTTGATTGTGCTGTATATGGGAAATTATCCTCATTATATATCTCTTTTTAAGAATGTGAAATATGAGTGAATATACTTATTTCATGAGCATTATGTATTGTTAAATTATCACAAAAATCAGAATTTTCAAGAAGGGCTACCACCCTCTCTTTGTCCCAAACTAAATTAAACTGATTATACACACTTACACCTAGCATTTGTTCTTCAAAAACCTTAATGATCCGTTAAATAGTCTAGGATTGAATTATGTACATACCAATATCCAAGCATATAGACATATATAACTAGATATAGATAGGGATGTACAGATGAGGAAAACAGTTGTAAACGTGTAGATAACCTAAATAAGAAGAAGACTTCATCATTTCAGATGTAAGTATCATCAATCATAAAAATAGCATGTCTTTCTTGTCTACAGGTCTGTTCAACATTTATTTCATTATGCGCGACTAAGAAGTAAATTAGTCTTTATGAATTTTCAGCAATTTCTTTTCTAACTCAAACAATGATTTACAGCATGTCAGAGTTATAGTAGCTTAAAATTGCCTTCTGATAGGTGAGTGTTATTTATTGTTAGTACTTGGTTTTTATTGCTTTCGAATTTGATTTGACAGTTTTCACATATAATATTGATTATTGAATTTTTTCAAAATTGAATATTGCACACACACACACACACACACACGTGTGTGTGTGTGTGTGTATCTAAGTGTGTGTATATATATATATATGCCGACTGTCATCACGACGGTTCTAGGTTCGATCCTCGGCTTGGGAGAGGTGTTAGTCTAGCGGCACTGATGAGTTGTGAAACAACGAAACAGGTCTGTATGTCGATGACTAAAATATATTTTATAAAGCTCCCCTCTTCGGTAGAGCACTCTCGTAAATTATCTTACTCGCTACTTAATTTAGCTGAAATAATGCGTTGTTTACAAACAAAACGTTTGAGCCCTCTACGAGTAGCGGACGGATGTTTATTTAAAATACGCATTCGGACAGTTTAATTTCGGCCACCGATTCCGTAGTCAGGGGGTAGGACTGCCGACTGTCATCACGACGGTTCTAGGTTCGATCCTCGGCTTGGGAGAGGTGTTAGTCTAGCGGCACTGATGAGTTGTGAAACAACGAAACAGGTCTGTATGTCGATGACTAAAATATATTTTATTTTATATATATATATATATATATATATACACATGAAGTGGTTTATGAAAATATGTGGTTTATTCCTAAGATTAATTTTTGCCATTTATAATTTAAGTACAATTCCGGGCATATGGCCCCCACAGCTCATGCATACATGGCATAATCTAGAGGTAAAATTTTTACAATTCTACACATTAAATCAGGCTGTATTTCGACAATTACGCAGCTACTGTTATCTTCCAAGTGGTCTATTGTGTCTAGTTTATCAGCGGAGAAATGAGACTTTATATATTCTCAAAGAAAACAACCTTATGTGCTTAAATCGTACGAAAAAAGGTGGCCAGTTAATAGGTCCATTTCCTAAAATCATTCGTTCATCAAATGTTTCTCTCAGTAAATTGATCGTATCACATACTGTGTGGCATCTGGTTCCGTCCTTCTGAATCTACACGATTAATTGCTAAACCAAGCTGAACTCAAAATAACCAATAGTTGCCAAACGAAAAAGAATTTTAAAGAAAAGAATTGTCTATTTATAGTTCGCAGTTTCTGAAAAACAAATACCGTATAATATATGTATGTATATATGTATACATTTATGTATACAAATGTGTGTGTATATATAAATAAGAATATATATTATTAATATTTTCAGATATAATATATATAATGCATGTGCACACACACACACACACACATAATATATATACATAATTGAAAATAAGTATGATGGTATGGCATTATGGGAAAAAAGAAAAGAAAAACCTATAGCGTTAGGAAAAATGTCAACGTTTCGTCTTCATTTTCGTGGGACTTCTTCAGGATCATAAAATGAGCGAGGAAAATTAAGTTTAAAGAACGGTAACACAAAAATCTTTTCGGCTCATCATGGTTTTAACTTAATTTTTCTCATTCATTTTATCATCCTGAAGAAGTCCCCTGAAAATCGTGACGAAACGATGATATTATTCCTTATGCTGTATGTTTTTTCTGGAATATATATATATATATATATAATCTGTGTGTGTGTTCATATTATATTATAGAAATTAGAAAGCCAAATAACGATGTGTTTGTGTTTTTCTTCAAAATAAACTATTCATCTTAAAGAATAAACAAGCTTTTGGCTTATAAATAGTTTTCCTCCCTTTTGACATTTTTTTTTTAATTTTTGTAAATTATTTTTTCCGTTGGTGATAAAAAATCCCTTGTGGATAGTAGTTCGTGGAGGTTTTAGTCATGGTTGGTTTAAATGTCTCTTGTGCTACACATAACTGCCTGTGTGTTATGGGTTAATGTCAAACCTGAGGAAAACTTTTGTAAGCTGAAAGTTAGTTTATTCTTTAAGATAAATAATTTATTTTAGAAAAAAACACACCGTTATTTGCCTTTTTTTTCTATAATTCAAATTAATATAATTCAAATACGAAACGATGTTTTCCAAGTGCAAATACTTTTCTTATTAACCCACTAGCTGGCATCCTGGCGTTGCCCGATCGTATTTAATAGTAGATAATAGATAAAGATAACATGAAAGCAGTTATAACTGAAATAGATTAAAGTATGGTATCACGCAATAAATAATGATGTGATTTTATTTTTATTATTTGCTCTCTATTTATTTTTATTATAATTTTAGCTAAACTGGGTGTAGTGTAGTAAAATTTAATCGTTTGAATTAACTCAGAAATTATAGGCAATTCAGGAATAGACATTTTTATTATGGATGAGTTTAATTAATGTAGTTTTAGAAAAATTGAAAGTGTGATTGAAATCTAATGTGTTAGAGAAAAGTTTGTTTGCAGTCATTTATTCTTGTAGCAGCAGGACTCAACACCAGCCCACAAGTTCAAAGAGACCCAGGCTTGATTTCAGACGGAGTGCAATGACTTTTACCCTTCTCTCACTGGCCTCCCCACCTCCCCCAACCTGAACCTGCTGGAAAACTTTGCTTGATCATACGTCGAGGACATTACCAACATGACCTCCCACAACACCAAAGCCAGCCTGATCACTGCCATTCGCCGAGTATTCGCTGAGTTCCCATCGGTGCTTGTGGAAAAAGCTTGCTCCCAGTTCTGGGCCCGTATCAAGGCAGTGATTGAGGCTGCAGGCGGCTACTTTGAATAAATGTGAGCTCTACTACAGAATCAAGTTACCTGAATTGATTTTTTCAATAAAAGTTTTAAAATAAAGCTGTAGTGTTGTTTTCTGTAGGGCGACAATTTTACCGTAAAAAACACATGTATATATAATGAAATATTAATTGATGTTTTTACACTGAGTCGAGACTGAGAAAATCCAGTGGTCGGGATTTGTTAGTTTTATTTTTGTCACCTTAATTAAAATTTTGTTGGAAAAAAATTATAAAAACATCACTTGTAACAGTAACAAAACATTTTTTTAAAGGAAAAAAAAAAAGCAATTGTGCAGGTGCTTTAATTTAATTTAAATTCCATTAACCTTACAAAATTTTTTAAATTGTTGAAAACTTGTATTCTTTATAAAATATATCATTTATTGAATAGATGCTGAAAATCTAATTTTAGTGATTAAAAAAATAACACTAGTTTATTTACAGAGTGGAATGTCCTACTAAAAATCCTGCATCATAAATGTCAGGTGGACTCATTAACCCCGAGTACAGAGAATGGATACATTAGTGATTTTACAAAGTGATTTTATCTAAACTAAAAATGAACATAAATTTTACAAAATGGATGGATGACGGACGAGTTCCCTAACTCTTCAGGGTCGTAGCAGTACTGCATTATTTCATGCAGCATGTCTTAGGCAAAAAGTAGCATATGGCACCCATCCATCTCCAGGTTTAAGAGTAGACACAGCACTTGGCATTATCAAATGGTCATCAATTTTGGTACTGACCAAGCTCAACATGGTTTATCATTGGTTCTCTAATGGGAACTGGTGTGTCGACGAGATTATACCTTATATATTTACAAAATAGTTTCAACAAAGACTATATTTACAAATTCACTTTTTGTTTTAGGGATAAAGTAAAAATGCTACAAAGTCATCCTTTGTATCATTTTTGGTTGGTTGGTTGTTTTTGTTTTACGGCATATCAACCCTTTTCGGGTTATTTAATGCCGAATCCAAAGATTTTGAAGAAAATTTTTTTTTTAATAGAATATATTTATTTTCACGTCGGTTTCCATTTAACCCATAGTTGGGACCCTAACAGGTACTACCACTCCGGGTCAGAGTGGACCTGGGAGCAATGGTAATTAAAGGGTGGCTCCACACTCCCCAAAGCCCACAAGCTGGGGCCCTCACCACTGGATATAGTTTAAGGTCATATCCAGAACCCCCATTGAGGGACTTTTACCCTCTGCAGGGGGGCAGTCGGCGTATTCTAATGCCCCACCGATAGGGCCCCTTTGTATCAAACATGAAAATCACTTTTCAACGATTCAGTAAACTGAAAAATCTTCATCCGTTTTTTATTGTATTTTGGGAATGATTTGGTAAGATCTGATGACCTCTAGTCTATTACCTAACAGGAAGTAAAAGATTGTTAAATATTGAGTGAGTAAACCTACAAACCTATGAGACGATCAGTTGAGACCACCTTGCTAAACTCAAAGTTAGAATTACCAAAGCTGTGGAAGTTGATAGACACGGATGAGACATCACATGACTCAAAGAGAGAGTAAGAGAAGTTGATTTGTCGTTGGGAACACTACATGTGTCGACATGTGTGGACATGTAGCTTTAAAATGCACTCATAACATATGATTAAACAGTGATTATCGATGTGTTTCTGTTACTCCCATCCGACTGGCCAGTGATTTGAAACAAAGATTAAGTCGAATAAACCTCCTTTGTCTTGAATAGTTTGGTCTTGCTTAGGTCCTTTTTCAAGTTATTAAAGAATTTATTTGCAAGCGCTGTTTCCTCAGTCTGGAAAGATTGTGTAAAGGGCGCTTACAGGAGAAAGCAATTAACAAGGTATTATTGTGAACTTTTATTCATGTATGCCCCAAGGTTGAAACATAAAAATATCGTAAGTTGAGAGGGGAGAGATGTCTGAACTTTTATGAACAGGTTCGGGTTTCTTGGCTGGAGATGGAATTACATACTTATTTTTTTTTCTTCACCATCCATTAAAATTTGTCCAGGATTTAACTATGTCATTTTCCTTCAAGACTATGAAGAAATCTAAACACAAGTTTGACTGATTAGTTTAAATAGGTCACACTTAACACTACAGCCCCTTTTCCTCCACATCTTACATTTGGATACCTTAATGTCGACACCACTTTTACAACAAATGTAATAAGGGGAGACACGGGGAGACGCAAATCTGTGGATGTCATCACAACAAGAGTTGGTAGATGCGTTTGATCTCTTTTCCGTTAGACAAAAGTCTGATATGTAGGCATGTTGAGGACACTTCTATAGAGCACTCCTCGCCTCTGATCTGGTGATAGGGAAAGCGATCGATACAAGTAAAACCAGCGGTTTTGAACTTCAGCTTATGTCTAAACAAGAATTCTTGGACAAGGTTTAAATTTTTTTTGTTTTTTATTTGGGGGGGGGGGGTCATTGCTTATCAAGGCCCAGTTGTTACTCTATGATAAGGGTTAATGAGTGTCAGGTAGATGGTGAGACAACACTGTGATGATCAGTCATGGTGGAACTTGAGTAGGATTGAATTATTTAAGACAGCTCAGCAAGAACTTATTTACATTATACTTGAAAACGACTCTGTTATAGTCAGCTGGGAAGCAACTCCACGATACTGTGTTCCACAGACGAACAGTCCTAGGAGAGAAACTTTGCTCATAGAGTTTTCATTTAATTTTAGCATAGATACAGAGTCTGAACTCTACATTATTGTCCGGTATTTACAACGTTGATTTGTGACCGCACAGTGTGAATTAAAGATGACGAATGTGCATGTTTGGATATTTCTAAAATATTTGTTCAAAATACTTATTTTCAAAATCCATCGATTTTTTTTTGGTTTATATATGTCTATTTTTTATTTTATTTTAAATAATCGAATATATTAATGAAATGAAGCAAAAAAAATATAGTGTAGGTTTATGATTCTATGATTTCCGTCTTACCAAAACAAATAATTAAAATATGAAAATTGAAATAACATGATTTCTTAAAGTAATTATTTTCATTTGATTACTGAAATATAAAATGATCCCTACAATTTCAGCTCCGTTTTAACTTGAATAATTACTTTGAGATTGCATAAACATATTTTTCTCCTGCAATTAAATAATTCAAATAACACTTAATAAATATATGGCAATTATATTATAAATGATTGAATTATAAGCAACCTCAAATATATAATAAAGGGAGATGTGTGTACATATATAAATATTTTAGATATACAAACACTAAACTCCAAAATCATTAGAACAGGCAGTATATATATATATATATATATATATATATATATATATATATATATATATATATATATATAATCAAGGAAAAGTTTAAATTAAAGAACCAAATATATATATGCGCCGATCATGATGTTAAATAACATGATCACTCTTGGTCTTCTTGTATAAGTATATTACGGTTTATATAAACTATATTTTCGCTGTGGTCAACAGTTTGCTCCTTGAGAAAAAAATACTTCTTAGAACCCTATCCAAGAATTCTATTTTAGATTTGAGTTGGAGTTCAAAACTGCTGGTTTCATTTGTATCGATCACTTCCCTATCACCAGACCAGCAGGATGAGTGTTCCATTAGAGGTCAGAGATGGCATTGTGGCCGGGTTCGAATCTCCCGACCTGTAGTAATCATGACTCCCTGATGATTCCTGAAAGGATGAGACACTAGTGTCTGGAGGCATTAAAAATAATTATAGCAATAATTATATAATTTATTTTAATTATTTGTGGACTATTATCCTTATCTTCTAGTTGGTGTTTCACGATGTTTCCACAGCAATTACCACCTTCCATAGCCGTTGTCGTTTCACCTAGGTTTGGTCAACTAATCCTCTAACCAGCTTTGGGTGGGATTGAAACCGCTACGTTCAGACAATGCTTACCTAAAATCGTAGATGTTTCACATCTCTATCCACTGCGCCACGGGTCCCAAAGGGGAATCAAGGTTGGAATTTTTGATCTTATAAATCTACATTTTTTTTATATTTGTTCTTCCAATTGTTGGGTCCATACCGAATGTTATATTATTGAATTAATTTGGAATTATTTTGAGATGAGTAATTTATAAAATTTATTTTATTTCATTGCGGACTATTATTCTCATTTTTTTAGTTGTTTTCACAACGTTTCGGACAATTATTCCTCTGGCCTTCATCAGATGATTAACTGCAATGGGATAGGAATGTCGAATCTCCCAACTGTATCCACAGCAATTACTGCCTTCTATAGTTGTTGTTGTCTCATCACAGTGTAGCCAAATAATCCTCTGACCGACTTTGGGTAATAGTCCACAAATAATTAAAATAAATTATACAAATTACTCATCTCAATAAAGAATTCCAAATTAATTCAATAATATAATAATTATATATATAATATATATATATATATATATATATATATATATATATATGAATGAAACTTTTTAGTTAAAGAATTAAAACAATTGCATATATATATATATATATATATATATATATATATATATATATATATATATATATATATACTAGCAAAAGTACCCGTCGTTGACTGGGTCCAAAAACAGCCTACAGAAAATGGACTCTGATTTACGAAAGTATGATAGGTTATGAAAAGGAAGGGTTGTAAAGAGATAGCAAAATATGATGAAAGTAAAAATAAAATAGATAAACCCCATAATTTATTATACCATACCTGTTCACACTGAAACACTTATCACAATATTCTGTGGATCTATATTAAAAAACCTTGTTAAACTTTGTGACATATTTCCATTCTATGGAGGTCAGGTGCGAACGAATACCCCATAATTTTATTATACCATATTTCTTCAAACTGAAACATAATTATCAAAATATACTTACGCGGATAGATATGAAAAGTCTTTATTAAAGTTTGTGCCTATTTCCATTCTATGGAGGTCAGGCGCGAACGAACACCTGATAATTTTATTATACCATATTTCTTCAAACTGAAAAATAATTATCAAAATATACTTACGCAGATAGATATGAAAAGTCTTTATTAAAGTTTGTGCTTATTTCCATTCTATAGAAGCCAGGCGCGAATGCAGACCCCACAATTTTATTATATCATCCCTATTTAAGTTAAAACATATTTATCAAAGTATTATTATGTTCATCTATATAAAAAATACTTGTAAACGTTTTTTTTTTTTAATTTTTTTATTTCCATACTTTATGGACCAGGCGCGTATGCAGACCCCACAATTTTAATGAACCATCATTATGCCGGATCAAACCTACCCATTCCTGTGTCTCGATACATCTTCTATCATTATATGTGATCAGTTTTTTATAATAGTCAACCATATAGGAGCCTATTCGTGACCAGGCACACACACACATTCAGCTTTATATTATATATGAAATACAAAGGAAAGGTATAAATTAAAGAACCAAAGCAATTGCAATATTCCCAAGTGACCAGATAATACAAAATTAATATATGAATAAATCAGATCTTATGAATCCCGAGGATATATAAAATATTCCGGATTAAATTAAGCTCAATGGTTAACATGCTATGTCAATGGTGTTGGTTTGTAGGTTGATAATTATTAAGACAAATGCATTGGTATAATTAACAAAAGTATATTACAGAAGTATGCATCATGATTGTAGAGTTATAACTACCACTAATTGTGACTATGATGATGTATGGAAGTGAAACCTGACCAGTGAACGCTGAGGACAGTTGTATAGAGAGGAATATGAAAGTTTTAAAGACAGTCACAGATCTGACGAGCTCCGAAGCAGATTAAATATGGTCAGTAGATGCTGAAGAAGAGGTTGTGATGGCATAACCACATTGAAAAAATGGGATTAGGGTTCCTGGGTTAGTAGATGTAGAAACATTGAGGTAATATGGTCAGTCTACAAAGGAAGGCCAAAGAAAACATGGAAGGAAGTCATACGGATGAAATTGAAAGAAAGAGCAATCAAAGTCTGATAAGAGATAGGTTCGTTTGAAAGTCAATTTTTTAAAGCAGTCCAACACATGCCAGCATGTAAAATGGATGTTAAACAGATGCTGATGCTGACAACAACAATGACTCTCCTCGCAATTATAAAAAAGTATAGGGTTTAAATATTATGAAGCCAGCTTGGAATGGGTGCTCCAACTATTAATAATAAATGCTAAGATTCTGTTGAATAAAACTCTATAAAGATGTGTTATGTGTTAAAGATTGTAGAAGAATAATAATATTAGAAGAGTTTAAATTAATTACCCGAACACAAGAAATTGCACCACTTTTGGGTGCTCCTACGAAGCTCAAAATCAAGATATAATCCTATTAAACCTTACGTTTAGAATCCTTATTCCAATCTATTACATGATTTTGATTCTTTTGTGCAAATCTGATACAATTAAAATTTCAACTATAAAGTTGTGACCATATACCATCTATATACCCTTTCAATATGTTCCAAAGAAACTGAAATTACGGAATATAATACTTGTTGAAATTCCGCATAAACTGGGACACATGCGAATTTTCATGAAGAGCTTCCATCCCCTCTTTGCCCGCTTTGTATAAAAAAAATTAAACTAAATATAGTCCACATTTTGACCCGTTACGAATAGTAGGTGTATTGTGAAAACTCATAATGATCTGTAAATTAGTTTGAGTGAATCCCATACATAGAAAAATCTAAACATATATACATACCTAACTTTATATAGAGAGATATCATTATCAAAGATAAACGAGTGCTCCAACTAATATTTAATATTGTACGAAAATGATCGTATGCAAGTTTACCTATTAATTACATATGTTTATGTAAGTACTAAATCGAATATTCTTGCCGAGATATTGAACATGAGTGTCCTTTATTAAGTAGAATATTGTAATTCTCTCGGATTCCTTCTTGTTAAGACCAAGGTTTAAATGATCGAGAGAGAATGTCCACTCATAGAGGAATTGGAATTTTGAGCCGGTTAATGGCCACTACTATCAAAATTATTAAATCATAAGACCACTAGAGAAAATCCTTGTCATTTGCTTTGAAATATTTGAGTACAGCTCAGAATATTTGCATTCAGGTTTGCATTTGGGCTAATAATTCTAAGAATGTTGCAATGACACAATCATTTCAATCATGAGTCATTTATGTGACAGTGACTATCTCCCTCTCCCTCTCCCCCTCTCTCTCTCGCTCTCTCTCTATATATACATATATATATATATGTATAATATGTATATATATATGTATATGTATAATATGTATATATATATAATATGTATAATATGTATATATATATAATATGTATATATGTATATATATAATATGTATATATATATATGTATAATATGTGTATATATATATATATATAATATTATAATATATATATATATATATATATATATATATATATTATTACATTTTCACCCCAAACAAGGCAAATTGCCACTTTGGTGTAGGGGGCTACTATCAGGGGCAACAACTACTGGGGTACTATGTAGGGATTTGGGCAGCAAATTACACTTGAACTTCTGCACGTCAGTACTGTTGGGGAAGCAGGACCTGGAATGGAATTCCAGAGTCTAGCGGTTCTGGGGAAGAAACTATTGGAGTAAAAAGATCTTTTACATCTAAGGATCTCTACAGTGTGGGGGTGGGATTTAGCAGTCTGTCGGGTTTGTTGAGGGTGCTCACGTCGTGGGGGCACAAGTGATTGCAGTTCGTCAGAGCATTCACCACTAAAATAATTGTAGAAAAGGTAGAGGGATGCAACATTTCATCGATGGGACAGAGGCTGAAGCTAAGATGCCAGTTCAGGGCCTATCAGGTTTGCGACTCTCTTTTGAACCTTGTCAAGGAGCAAGAGACTAGTAGCAGATGCACCAGTCCAGATGTGACAGAAATACTCCATACATGGGCAAATGGTGGCCTTATAGAGGTACAGGATACTTTCGGGTGTTAGTAGTTTTCTAGCACGGTATAGAGAGCCCACCTTTCTTGCAGCGGCCCTGGCAATGCCTTCAATGTAATTGTTGCAACTCATGTTTCCTGTGAACGTTAGGCCAAGGAGTTTGAAAGATGTACTCTCAGATAAAGAGTCGTTGGCCATTGCTATAGGTGGTAGAGAGGGTTTCTTGTAATTATTGAATGAAACTAGTTTAGTCTTGGCAGCATTGAACGTGACCAACCACTTTTGTCCCCATTCCACCACAGATTGGAGGTCTTCCTCTAGTGTTTCTGCCATTTAGAAATGTGTTCATTCGTCTTCCTGTTGTGCTGCCATAGAGTGTAGTGTCATCAGCATATATGCCCATCTCAGAGGCAATTTTTGTCAGGGAGGTCATTTATGAATATCAGGAACAATAGAGGTCCAAGGATAGAACCCTGGGCACCCCCGCCTTTATATCATATTGTTTAGATGTACGACCGTCGAGGACAACCTGGATTTTTCTCTTATCTAAGAAGGATTTAATTATGTTAAGTATTCTACCAGTGATACCGTATGATCTAATTTTCCTGAGGAGACCCTCATGCCATACCCTGTCAAAAGCCTTAGATATATCTAGAACTACCGCTCTGCCCTCCCCCGCTTTGTCCAGTGAATGGTATATACGTTCAGAGATCACAGTTAGAATGTCTGCTGTGGAACGGGCTTGTCTAAATCCATATTGTTTGTCAGTCAGAAGTTTAGCATCTTAAGATGATGGGCTAGAGCATGGTTAATTAAGGTCTCAAATATTTTGACAAAAAGTGGGAGGAGGCTAATGGAGCGATAATTTGATGGGTCAGTCCTTTCGCCAGAATTCTTGAATACTGGTACAATAGAAGCAGTTTTCCAACAGCCCGGAAAGCAAGCTTCATTAAGGCATTTGTTGTAGAGTTTGGAGAGAACTGGAGCTACTTCGGCTGAGCACTTTTTTAATAGCACAGCTGGGATAAGATCGGGTCCACATGCTTTTGAAGTGTCAAGGTTTTTTATGATAGCATGCACCTGAGCAGGGGTGGTTTTCAGATCGTCTAGCGTGGCGTCTGTCCGCATAGGAAAGTCAGGTAGGGGGTGGTTGAAAGGGTCCAGTGTGGAGTTTGAGGCAAACAAACTGGCAAGCATGTTAGCCTTGTCAGTTGCTGAGGAGACAACCTCGTGATGTATATATATATATATATATATATATGTATATATATATAATATGTATATATATAATATGTGTATATATATAATATGTATAATATGTATATATATATAATATGTATAATATGTATATATATATATATATAATATGTATAATATGTATGTATATATAATATGTATAATATGTATATATATATATAATATGTATAATATGTATATATATATAATATGTATAATATGTATATATATATAATATGTATAATATGTATATATATATAATATGTATAATATGTATATATATAATATGTATAATATGTATGTATAATATGTATATATATATGTATATGTATATATATATATATATATGTAGATATGCATATATATGAATATGTATATGTATATATGTATATGTATGTATATATATGTATATATATGCATATGTATATATATGTATACATATATATGTATATGTATATATATGTATGTATATGTATATATATATGTATATATATGTATGTATATGTATATATATATGTATATATATGTATGTATATATATATATATATATATATATATATATATGTATATATATGTATATAAAATAAAAATAAAAGTTACAATAAGTTTACTAAGGTAATCAAAATGATAAACTTAAAATATATTATAAATATTAAAGAGTTAATATTTACAAGTAAAAATGTATATATATGCATATGTATATATATATATGCATATGTATGTATATGTATGTGTATATATATGTATATGTATGTATATGTTTATATATATGTATATGTTTTTGTATATATATGTATATGTGTATATATGTATGTGTATATATATGTATGTATATGTTTATATATATGTATATGTATGTGTATATATATGTATATGCATGTGTATATATATGCATGTGTATATATATGTATATATATGTATATGTATGTATATCTATGTATATGTATGTGTATATATATGTATATATATGTATATGTATGTGTGTGTATGTGTATATATATGTATATGTATGTGTATATATATATATGTATGTGTATATATATTTTTGTATATGTATGTATATATATATGTATATATATGTATGTATATATGTATGTATATATATATGTATGTATATATATATATATGTATATATATGTATGTATATATATATGTATGTATATATATACGCATATATATGTATGTATATGTATATATATGTATGTATATATATACGCATATATATGTATGTATATGTATATATATGTATGTATATATATACGCATATATATGTATGTATATGTATATATATGTATGTATATATATATATATATATGTATGTATATATATACGCATATATATGTATGTATATGTATATATATGTATGCATATATATATATATATGTATGTATATATACGCATGTATATGTATGTATATGTATATATATGTATATATATACGCATATATATGTATGTATATGTATATATATGTATATATATATGCATATATATGTATATGTATGTATATATATATGTATATGTATATGTATGCATATATATATGGATATGTATGCATATATATATGGATATGTATGCATATATATATGGATATGTATGCATATATATATATATATGTATGCATATATATATATATGTATGCGACGTACAAATATATGTGCATGATGTTGCCAAGCTATTCAAAATCCTCCATACCAGTAAAGCAACTATCTCTGACGACATTCTTATTATAGTGCTCAATAAACATCAACCAGAACTACCTCACATGCTTTTAAAGCTGTGTAAGCGTGGTCTTAGGGGGAATTTCTTCCCAACAACCTGGAAAACCTCATCAGTATGTCCAATATTTAAAAATTCAAGTGATTGGTCATCTCTCTCTCTCAATACAGATGAATCAGTCCCTTGTACGTCATAAGTTGCTGGAATCTGTGTTAAACTCCTCAGCAAAAATAACCTCCTCAGTGACATGCAATATGGTTTCTGTTCTGCTAGATCTACAACAAATGTGCTAATGGTTATATCTTATAGGATTAGCAAATCTTTCAATGGAGGCTTCCTTTCTAGGGTAATTGCTCTTAACATAAGGAAGGCCTTTAATAGGGTATTGCATACTGGAGTACTTCACAAAATCTCCAGCTATGGTATAACTTGTAATGTCTCTCCAGTTATTAAATCATTTCTCTCTGATAGGTTCATAAGAGTACTGGTTGATGGGCAGAAATCAGAAACTCACAGTGTTAATGCTGGAGTCTCTCAGGCATCTACTCTGGGTCCAACTTCCTTCCTGATCTTCATCAATGATCTCCCAAATCACATTCTAAGATCATTTGCAGACATTTATGATGATGACACTACAATCTATAGCAACACTTCAAAGGCCGTAAACGACCAAGTTCTTTCTGATTCTCTCTCCTTTGATCTTGAGCACATGGTGCAATGGGGAAAGAAGTGGCTGATTAATTTTAATGCATCTAAAACCAAGCTTCTATCTTTACATCACCAACACTCTGATTCCCGTCTAGTATCAATTGAAATGAATGACTCTCGTCTTGGAGACGCTCCATGTTTTTACAAGCTTCTGGGTTTGATCTTTACTCCTGATCTGAGATGGAACATGCATATCAAATCCATTTCCAAGGCTGCTGGAAAAATCAGTGAAGAATAAGAGAAAAAAACAGTGAAGAAGAAGAGAGAAAAAAATTAAATGGTGATAGAATTAAATATAAAATAGAAAAGCAAATATTGTAATGACTCAGAAAAAATGAAGTTAAAAGGCGCAAAAAATGTAGGGCAAAAAAATAGGTCAACTGAAATGTACAGGTTATTACTTAAGAAAATGTCAGCAAGAGTTGTTAAAAAATTCACTGTTTTTTTTTCTCTTGTTCTTCACTGATTTTTCTTAATTACATTTTGTCTCGGCAGCCGTGTCAAATGCATATCTTATTTTTCTTTTATTAATATTATAGGAATTTTTTCCCCTGTACCTTGTACATATTTGTGAATTATTCCATGGATTTCGACCTTTTGGATTATTTTGGACGATCTTCCAATTACGTGATTTCCTTGGATTTTACTTGTGCGAATGGAAATTCAATTAACTTTCTTGGATTTATATTTTTGGATTTTACTGTCATTGTATTATTTACCTTTCACCAGACTATCCATTCATGTGTAATCACCTTTTTCCTCGCCATATTCCCTCTGCTTCCCTTTTTGTCATCAAGTAAGATCTTTGACTTACTTGCAGTTTCATCAAATACTTTTGTATGCAAAATCCGATCCCGCATTTTGCTAATCCCTACTCTCTGAGTAGAAGGAAAGTATTTCTTCGAAACTCCGCGGATTAAGGACTATCCACTTATTAAGTGTTTCCTTTTCCTTTTTTCAAAGTGTTTTTTAACATGTTTTATTAACTATTTGCTCTTATTATAAGCTTTATCACCTATTTGGTTTTATCGAGCTTTTACATCTGGTTGAGATTACTTTATAAATATTAATTCTTTAATATTTATAATATACTTTAGTTTTACCATCTTGGATCATTTTGGTAAATTTAATTATAATTTTTAATTTATATATATATATATATATATATATATATATATATTATTTCATGTAATATCTTCTAACAAGATATTATCTTATGTATAAATCTTCAGTATTTAATTCAAAAGGTCTTAGTATTTCAGTAGAGCTAGGTAGTAAGTCACGAAAATATATTTATGGCAGTTAAGCTACACAGAGTCTTCTGCGTTTCATTTTGATATGAAATTATCAGAATAAAATGCATTTTAATCTGACGATTTCCTACAGGGATGAAATGCGAAAGCCTCTGTATAGCTTAATTGCCAGAAATATATTGTTTTTCTTGTAAATATTCTAATTATTTCCAGTTATAGTAGGATAGACAATAATATAATATAAATAATACAATACCAAATATACTACATTTATCTGATGTATGTATATATATATATATATATTAAAGTTCAATTCACAACTTTTGAAAATACATGTTCATTTATTTTCTCATAAGATCTTTTCATTAGCAATCTTCAACAAACAGTAAATACGTTATCACAGTATTTTTGAATGTCGTAAACTTTTCTGACAATTCTATGGAGAAAAACGTATATTCAAGCACAATCTTTACATGTCACAGCCCGTCAAATTCATACCTTTGATGTCGTGAGTATATTCTCGTTGTTGGTCAGGTTTCTATCATTTTTTATTTCCTAACCAACAACGATCACTACACCCGCGATACCAGAATTTGACTGTTTGTGACATGTAAACATTGTATTTAAATGTGTCTTTTTTTCCATAGAATTATCTGAAGAATTTGCTGCATTCAAAACATACAGTGATAACATATTTTTACTGTTGAAGATTGCTAACGAAACAGATCTGCAACATATACTCCCATGAGGAAAAAAAGAACGTGTTTTTAAAAATTGTGAAATTGAACTTTAATATATATATATATATATATATATATATATATATATATATATATATATATATATATACAAAAAAATTAATCTACAAAGTATTTTCATAAAAAGTTAAGAACTTGAAGTCTAAAAACTTTTACTAAAATGACTAGATTCGACATCAATAACCAGAAAAAGTTGATATGTTACAAAAATATTTTTTTTTCCAAGGGTTTCCCATACATAGAACATTGGGTTGCTTCTCATGATCGTCTTTAAATCCATGAACCATCACAACAAGTAATTTGAGCTTAGTCCATCCTCTTAACCTTTTCCAATCCTCTCATAATGTTCTTCATATCTCATTTCAATTGACGATCATGCACCTTATTAATCATTGTCCTAGAGTGACTTTTAGCTTGGATAATTGGGGATTCTTTTATTAATAAAACACACAGAAAACAAAAATATAACCAAATCAAACAACAATTGAGATCATGAATTATTGTTTTAAGATATTGAGAACTTTAAGAACTTTAAGTATAACAACTTTTATAAAATTTATTGGAATAGACATTAAATTATTTGAGATGGGTTGATTTGACATAAAACAAAGCAAATCAAACAAAAATTAAGATGAATAATTATTTAAATATTTTAAAAATTTAAAACATAAAATCTTTTATCAAAGTTACTAGTTTCAGCACTAAATAACCTGAAAAGGCTTGCTATGCCATTCAACAAAACAATCAAATCTTTCTATTTGTTCCTTGATAAGCAAAGTGTTCCACTGCAATCTTGGTTTATTCTTTGTTATTTTGTAAATTTCTTTTACTGTCCTTTATTACTTCCTCTTATCTTCTTGCGAAGTTTAAAGTCCCTGTCATGTTCTGAAGACTTTCTTTGAGAAAAGTGTCTTTCAATGGATTTCCGTTTCCTTCTTTTGCTGTCTTTTTATCCCCGAGAAATCTCACAGCATGGTCTCTTCAATTCAAAAGAGTCACCATCTTTGTATTCGCTCCTGTAAGTATACATGTAGGTTATACATAATGGACCTCGGCTAGTGCATCTCCCCATTTTTATTTTTACACACTGCTACACTGACCTGGAAAAATACATCCAATCATTTTTTTTTTTTTACTACTTCTTTCTTTTTTTTTTTCTCGCTATGTTTGTCGGCATTAACCAGCCTATACAAATGGAGCTGCTTTCTTTAGTGTTCAATGAGGTTTCTGTACTCAACAAATACACATTTTTGCTTTTTTATTCTCCTTGACGTCCAATGGTTAATCATTTTCTACAAATCAAACAGGACACCTTTAAACCGTTATGCGTTTGATATATGTCTCTTTCTTAGTAGATGAATAAATTGACTGAAATCAGCTGTCTCAACCCGGTGTCATTTTTTTTAAAATAAATCTGCCAATGACATGATTATTTCCTTTTCACTGAAATTTATTTTGTATTTGTTATGCTTTTATTTTCTTTATCTGTATAATCTAAACTAGCGGGACCTGTGGAAATTCCACAGGGAACTCATTCATATGAAATATATTGATGTTGGATTCTGTAGATGTTCAGTGTAAATGGAGACGCTCTGATATTATTGTAGCTTGTTTTGTTAAAACTGAAAAAGTATTTATCTAAGCAACACGAACGCCTGACAAAGCCCGATCGTAAAGTACACTTAAATTTCGTATATATTATTTTAAAGTTAATGTTCTATCACTTTTTATGTTATAAAATTGCGATTTCAAAAATAAAAAAATATATATCCATATGACTTGGATGCATTAGCTTGAATCGAAGCCGAAATAAACACTTATGAAAAAATATATGTACATATATATAACTCGAGTCCATTCAGCCATAATCAAAACCGAAACCAAGACTTATGAAGAATTCTTAATAAAATTATTCATAAAAAAATAGATGATTTAAGTGCCCTCAGCTATAATAAAAACCCGAAACCAAAACTTATGAAGAATTCTTGGTAAAATTATTTATGACAAGAAATAGAAGAACATAACAATTAAACGACCCGGATGTAAGCATGACACACAAAAGAACACACACGCTATCGTATTAATATATAGGCGACTAAATGACCAAGATTTTTTTTAATTGATCATAACTATATTACTTTCCCTGTCACCACACTACCACATTAACTCCAGGGGGCTGTACTACTTGACTTAAACACAAATTTGAAAAATGTTTTATTGAGTCATAAATATATATGGAAATAGTACACTTTGATCCTAGCTAAAATATCCGGGTCTTAGCTAAAAAGGTCAAGTAACCATAAAAGTGATAGACTGTTGGAAAGCTGAATTACATTTTTTCAGCACAGTAAAACAAGAAAGAGGAATGAGTTAGGCGAAAGATAAAGAGAGAGAGAGAGAGAGAGAGTTACAGAAGAAGATGATAAAAGGAGGAGAGGAAAAGAGAGAAAGATATAAAGAGCGTTGGAGAGAGAGGGGGGATAAAAAATTTTTAAATTGAGATATTACACATATTATTTAACTTCTATTTAATTTTATTTGGTCCCGAACAACGCCAAGTATCCTGCTAATATATAATAAAGAACATACAGCGAAACACATTTGTATGCCTAAGTTATTTTGTAAAGTGTTTATAAAAAAATAATGCTTCCTGTTAGATTTCTGAATTTTGTAAATGAGGATTAATTATCCATATTATTTGGATTCTTTGGACTACAGTTCTCAATATTCAAATTTGCATTATATTTGATCCATAGTCATTAGACACAAATTAATCTGGGATCCCCAATCTTAATTTTATTCTTAAGACTCTTCAAGCTTAAACTTTACATTTTAAGCATTTTCTAGAATCAAAATTATGTAATAAAGTTGCATCAATAATTGGAATAAGGATTCTACACATATGGTTTAGGATGATTATATTTTTATTTTAATCTTCATAAGGGGACATAAAAGTGATTCAAAACTTTTCCCTCGTGGAGAATTAATTTTATCTTTGTTTTATATATATATATATATATATATATATATATATATATATATATATAGAGAGAGAGAGAGAGAGAGAGAGAGAGAGAGAAAGAGAGGGAGAGAGAGAGCTTAAACCACTGTCAATAATTCCCCCACTCTTTATCTGTGCCTTAATCAAAACGTAGATTCCATGAACAAAGCTTCTTTCTTAGAACTGCACGCCTGTGAAACTCTCTTTCGTTTCCCTATTTCCCACCTAACTACAACTTGGATGTCTTCAAATCCAATATAAACAAATTCCTGATAAACCGCCCCCTTAAGTAATCCAATTTATCAAATCTCCATTACTACGATATTATCCCATTGATTACTGTACACGCAATAACCTTTATCCTCTAGTGGCCTCCGGATCTTGATAAGTGGTGAATCCCATGTAATATATATATATTAAACTAGAACCAGTATACTCATTATTGTTTTCTTTTGTGTCAATAGTTTTTTTATATACAAGATAAATACTTAAATTTATATTGTAAGTCAGTTGTGATAAATATTGATGTGTATCAATCTACAAACTATTAATATATTAAAAAAAAACGTATTTACACGATGAATCTGATCATATTAATATAATTTACAATAAATGACTGGATTGATATTAAATAACCCTCAAAGGTTTGATGCTCTGCTGATCAAAAATTTAAGGCTACTTAAAATCTTTAAAAAGAAACCTTTTTTTTAAGGATAGATTTTAAACTCTCCCGACTTAAGGTTACTAATACTACAATCTAAAAGGTTATGGAAACAAAAAGGTACATTCCAAAAATTTTATTTAAAAATTTGCGTTTTTATTAAATTAGGCTTTTTACACATGATCAAAATTATAAGACCAAGGGTATAAATTGTTAGATTTATGGTAATTCTTTAGTTTTTAGTTCAGTTAGAGATTAGCAATCACTGTGTTAAGGTGTTACCATCCCTAACGCAAGAAAACTAACCGAAGTTGAGCACTTTCGAATTCTAGGATTCCATAAGCAAGGTTTATCACTGAGTGATAGGTAAATCGCATTAAAACTGTTATTTGCAACTTTCTAAAGAACACTGAGAATTATGGAAAAGCAAAATCCTTTGTTAGGCCCCCAAAAAATTTCTCCTGCATTGAGTAGGAGAATCAGACGGGTTGTTAATGACGAAGAACTTTTATTCTAGCCGAATTAAGGCGGTTACAAATGCTGATTGCAATCCAATAACCATCAGACGACACTTATAACAAAAAGGCATGGTAAATAAAAAGCGTAAACAAATTCTTTGATTGCTTCCACGTCACAAAGTGGACCGCTTAAAATTTAGTCATAAATACCAAACCCGGGACGTTGAGAAGTGGAAGAAAGTCCTGTTTTCTTATGAGAAAAAATTCAATTTAGATGGTCCTGATGGCTTCCAGTGATATTGGCATGACAAAAACATGCCCCTTGAAATGTTTTCCACATGTCATAGTGGTGGAGAGTCCGTAATGGTATGGGGTGCCTTTTCTTACAAAAGGACGATGGAGCTGGTTATGTTAGCATGCTACAAAAAGCATCTTTGATGATGGAGGGTCATCGTTTGTGTGGGGATGGATGGTTATTCCAACAGGATAATGCTGTAATCCACAATGCAAGACGGACCTTGAGCTTTCTAGAAGAAAATGGAGTTCATCTCTTGGGACATCTACTATGCTCACCAGACTTGAACCCAATTGAAAATGTTTGGGGATGGATGACAAGAGAGGTTTATCGAAATGGCAAACAATATTTAACAAAAAATGAACTTCGTGAAGCCATCTTCAGAAACTGGGGCAGGATCCCCCACATCTTAATGGAGACTCTTATTTCTAGCATGCCCCAAATAATTTTTGAAGTTATCAACAGTAGTGGATGTAGAACTCATTATTAAGTTTTCTTGTTGAATGTTTTAATACACTTTTTATACACTTTTTGTGCAATTTAATAGTATTTTTGTCTCTGGTCTTATAATTTTGATCATGTGTAAAAAGCCTAATTTGATAAAAATGTAAATTTTAAAAATAAATCTTTGGAATGTAGCTTTTTGTTTCCATAACCTTTTAGATTGTAGTATTGGTAACCTTAAGTTGGAAGAGTTTAAAGCCTATCCTTAAAAAAGGGTGTTTTTTTTTTAAAAGATTTTTAAGTGGTCTTGATCAGCAGTGTATGTCATAAAACGAAGCAGCCAAGCCAAGTAAATTCACTTTCTAGTCTTAAATAAATGAGAAGTAGTATGAATTATCAAAAATTATTTCTCTGGTAGTATTCAAAAGAGATTTCTAGTATTTTTTTTTTAATTAAACTTAGAATAATTTCTTTAGGAGAATGTGTGAGATTTTCTTTTTTTGTAATGGCTGATAAATGTGTTGAATAAAGATTGTGAAAAGCCTAATTGTCTCAATGGTGGAAGACAAAAGCTGCTATCAGTTTCAGAGAACTTCATAATGTAAATGTGTCACATTAAGTCATTGTAATGGCTTTTTTTCATGAATTGTACAAAACCAGGAATAATTAAATCGCTTTCATTTCGATTTGTTCAGGCAGAAATAAAAACTGCATGTTAACTCTTAACTTCACGTGAAGAATTGCCGGCATTGTTTTACAAACTCTGAAAAGTTAGGGGGGGGGTGATGTAATTGTTTGCATGGATAATATTATTCGTATTAGTTGGATTCTTTAGAGTATTGTTTTTAACTTGAGTGCAATTTTCACGACGTTTTGGTCGTTGTAACCTTCGACCTTAATTTAGGTGTACCTTGTCGAACTTGGAAACTTTTCTGTCGAACTCAGGAATCTGCATGGAATTTTGAATGGAACCCTTTATTTAATCTACAAGAATAGCATGCTCTCGTTTCATTAGCTATGACTTCTTCAGGTGTATCTTATCAATCTCTGGAATCTGAATAGAATTTCAAACAGAACCCATTATTTAGTCCACAGGTTAGCATAACTAAGAACCCTTGCAAAGTGGATAAAGTACTTGATAAAATTCAGTTCTAATTAAACTCTTTGGGAGGTTAAAGGTTCAATTATCAGAGTGGGTAACATTCAAAATACAATTGTGAATTACTTATAACTTCTACCAAGTCATGACTGACAGAACGAGAGCATGAGAACAGTAATCCAAAGAATCTAAATAATATGAATCATCAATCCTTATAAAGAAAATTCAGAAACATAAAATCAAATAATTTGATTCTGATCCATAATTAATTAAGTGGGAATAAAGTATAAAATTACAAAATGATATGATGGCGAATGCACGATTGACTTAATGGATATATATATATTAATGAAATCGTTCCAGACACGGGATAATGCTAATTGATGTAAGAGCTAAAAGAAAAAAAATGCCACTTTATTCAAAAACTTGTTAATGATAAATGTTAGATGCATGGATTCTGATCTAGAAAACAGAAATTCTTCTCCATTTCTCAAAACCATCGTTGATGGAATGTGAGGACAAAATAAGAGAAGCAAGAGTTACGAGGCTGCTGAGAGTAAACTCAGGATCCACTTTCTATTCGCCATATTATCAGACTATGGAAACAGCTATACAGAGTTCAAATCTAATTGGAATACACACTCAAACATTTTGTGAAAGGCATGAACCTGCAAAATAGAATGGAGTATTGCTGTTTTATGTTCTTTTACCAATGGATGTATGTCATATTCCTCTGTTGATAAACTTACGTGGACGCTGATGTTTATACACATCGTTTACTTAAAAAGAGAGACAGTCATAGAAGAAAATCAGAGTGACAGGCTACTTATGTACATATGAGAGAGGGGGGCAGAATTGACGGATAATTCATCACACGCATTTCTAGTAGCTTCTTTTCTCGGACATTTCGCATTTGACATTCCCTATCTGCTCCCCGTTTTCCCAACTATAGCAAGATCTATAAATTTAAATAGAATGTAAACAAACATTTTTTACCCAAATTGCTTCGATTGATCATCACTTACACTTGAGTGGCAAAACGCTTTGTTTAGGGCAAATAAAAAAAACAAAAAACAATTTGAGATACATGCCCTCACCTTAAACAAAGAATTGCTTTGTCATTAAACAGCTAAATCAAACCAATAAAAAAGCCATTTAAAGAAAAAAATAAACAACTTTTATTATGTAGCATAATCTGCATGGCACCAGAAGGAAATGGAATCCTTAATCTGCGGATGTATAGACGATTCATTTAAGTTTATAGATAAATTTAGCTTTTCTTGTTAAAACTTTGTAGATATAGAATTAATCTTCAAGTTTTATGAGTTAATGTTTTTTTTGGTTGTTTCCTTTTATCTTTGCGTCTTTAGAAGCAATTAGCACTTGAAGTGAATACATGTAAATTTCTTAGTTGTATATCTAGATGAAGGGCATCAATATTATAACACATACGGTTATTTGTATTGTTTAGCTATTTTCATCCTGACAGTTTTATGCAGCGTGCAATGTCTGCCTCATTTTCTTGAAACTTTTGTTTCAGATTATAAAGGTAAAGCAATGATATTTTCTTCAATTTTAAATGGGAGTTTGGTTTATTAGTCTTAAGTTTGAAATAGCTTTTTGGTTGGCATAAGTTTCAAATATGACTTTTGATAAAGTGACAGTTTGAAGTTATGTTCAATTGTCAGTAAACTATCGATTTATTATTTTAAATAGTACTATTGAGGCAGGGAGTGGAACTTTTCCCAGTTGTAAAATACGCTTAAATATGATATTTTAATTTATCCAGATTTCGTATACATTATTATAGAGTCGTGGTTTTAAAAGTAAAAAAAAGTATTTGAGTGCCATCAGCTAGAATCGAAACCGAAAGCAAAACTGTAGCATTCAAAGCTGGTGACGTTATCACTGTAGCAACGTGATTCGCATATGAACTGATTAAAAATTAAAATCAAAAATAAACTAAAATAAATGTACAAAATCATCTGAGTCCCCTAGTGCTGCTCTGCGACTTTTAGTTTCAGAATAGATAGAGTTTGAAAATATGGAGACAGACAGGCAAACATATAACCATTTTATATATTAGATTAAATATAAACTAAGATGAATGTAAAAAATGTATAATAAGTTTTTCAATTTTGACCCCTTTTTGAACTCTTAAGACTATTTTAACCAGTTAAAGACCATAAAAGGACGGTCCATAAAAAATCCAACCATTTGAGGCCCCTAGCCGGCTTTGCAACTTTTAATTTCAGAAGAGATGGAGTTTGGAAATATGGAGGCAGAAAGACAGACTTGTGAGTTTTATAAATTGGATATTTTTAAATAGTATTTTAAAAACTTATTTAAAATATTTTAAATGTTATTTTTTTAATTTGTTGAAAATAGAATTTGTTTTTCTTAAAATATCAATCTTAAGTTCGAAATAGCATTTCTGTTAAACTGCCAGTCTTAATGTATCTGAATTTTTTTAGATGAGGATTGATTATTCGTATTATTTGGATTCTTCAGACTACTGTTCTCATTTTGAGTGTTTTTTTTTCACACCATTTCAGTCGATGTAACCACAGACTCTTGGATTAAATAAAGGATTCCTTTCGCTCTTTCTTTTAGATTCCAAAGTGTAACAGAAAGATTCTCGAGTTCGACACGTCAGTCTAAAGATTGAACATTTTTTTTTAACAGTCTCACTTTTGGAATAATATTTTTTATTAAACTCTCAGTTTTAAGTTTAAAGTAGGGTTTTGTTATACTGTTAGTTTTAAGTTTAGAATATGATTTTGTTAAAGTGTCAGTCTTAAGTTTAGACTATGATTTCTACAATTTGCAAATAATGGTTTCATTACTAAGCACGCAGATTAAATGAATGCATTTTAAGGCTCGCACGTCTTATTTCCTGCCTTCTCTCCTCAGCATCATTCCAGTGAAAGCAACCAAACTCCTTTATAAGCAAATGACTTGTTCATTCTGTTGTAATGACTTCCTTATTATAAAGGGATCACAACTGATCACAGTATGAAGGAGAATCCGAACCAATAACGAAAGATGCTAAAACTAGAGTGCATCTCAGTAACAGGATTATGTTTTTGCTGTGAGTCACACATTAACACGCTACCCGACATGACAATATATCCATTGTGCTTATCTGAAAGTCCTTATGCAGGAAAGGACACCACCAGTCAACCCTCCATTACAAAATTGTTGGTGATAGAATCGTCCGGGAAACATTTTTGTTCCCTGCAGTGGCTTATTGGGAGGAACAACAGTGCCCCACCTGAGAATAATGGAATAATTCTTATCTTTATAAATAATCTCCTTGGACACTAGAGTAATTTTTTTCTTTTTTTATCCATCCCGCCTCTCTTTCTTTCCCCCCCCTCTCTCTCTCTCTCGCAGGGAATCATCAGTTCATATAAAAAAAAAAGAATGTAACAAAGAAACTGATTGTGTTCTATTATTGCTCAGTATCGAGCCACATGGGCATTGTTACTTTGACAATAGACAATTGAACTGATTATTGTAAGTATTCTTTTAGATGCATCCTTGTGTCTACGAGACACTCTATCGATCAGTCTGTCGCATTTCAGTTCATAATAGTATTTCCATCATTAAATATACAAATCGAACAGACAAATCTCCTTTTAGATGCCTTCAACCATCTCTATCATGCTTTACTTTCAAATAACATTACCGTTGGTCTGTCATGCTTAAGTTGGAAGTATATGTTTTTCCGTTGAATTTAATTTTGAAATATAATTTTCTTTGGTCCAGAATGCTCAGGTTACAAATACCATTTTCTTTATTCTAACATGTTCAAGTTTATTCTAACATGTTCAAGTTTATTCTAACATGTTCAAGTTTATTCTAACATGTTCAAGTTAAAAAAAAGGCATTTTCGTTAGTCTGACATGATTACATTTGCAAATAGCATTTTCTGATATACTCAAGTTTGAAGTTGCATTTTCTTTGATCCAGCATGATTAAATTTAAAATTTGATGTAAAATGTTCAAGTTTGAAATAAAATTTTCTTTGGTCTGATATGCTTAAGTTTGAAATAGCATTCCGAGCATCTCAATAAGCGTCTCTCTATTGGTCTCTTCCGTTTTAGTTTGTTCACTGATCCAGCTGATTGAATGTACTCATCTTAAGAATTTCTTATTTCCTTTTCTAAATCATTTTTTATGTTCTGATTGTTATCTTTGCTGCTTAATAATGTGTAGATGTAGTAATAATAATCTTTTGAAGTTTACCTCACTACTCAGAAAGACGGCATGCATGGTGTCTGGAATCACTTTCTTCCTCACTAATGAGCTCCTTGGTCACTGTAATTCACAAATGTAAGCTACATTTTTCATCTATGTATGAATAAAGAATTGAAGGTTAACCTCCATTTGTGCAGTTTTACAGAAAGTTCACAAAAACTCACTCCTCAAATTTAGAATCGTATCTGACATTTTTTTGTATCATTTTAAACAAAGCAAAGGCAATATTTCTCATAGTTTTTTGTCAGTATCACTTCTTTTTTCCCCCTCAAACTGCCAACCAGACAGACAGATTTGTTCCAACATACATCGCCTGGGGGTCAATTCATTTTTGGAAAGTAATACAAACACCTGCCAAGGTATAAGAGAAAAAGGGAGACTTTTTCTTTTCCTTTTCGTTGTTGTAATAGAAAACGATAATAGAATAAAGATGATAAAGATCAAATCTTGTGGCATTTATTGTGTTCGACATTATCTTCAAGTGAGAATTAGCGAACAAATATTTTTAGTTTCTTTTTGCGCTACTAAACGAAAAGTGATAACGACGTGAAGAAAAGTGATTGCTGACGGCTAAATTTTAACTAATCAGGCAGAACAAAAACACCAAAAACACCTGCGCTGGGATCAGAAAAACATTAAAATAAAAATATCGATTCCAAGCGAAATGTTTTTGTTACATCGTAACCACAATTATAAAAAGAAAGAAGCAGATGTTAAATAAAAGAATCCCATAATAAACTCTTGTATAATGTTATTAATGCTTTTAATGCTTAAAGCCTCTCATGAAATTTTCACTTTGTAGAAAAATTTCCCTGACAAATTCCGGAGTTGGATTGTCCTATGTATGATCTTAAAGTACATTTGATGATGAGATCTCAAGTTGGGGGCTTTGGGGAGTGCGGAGTCACCTTACGGTTAATAATACTTCCATGTCTATTCTGATTGGAGTATTAATTCATGCAAGGATCCCATGTATGGATTACATAGAATTTATCCTGAACACGTTACTAGACAGCCTTCCACACTGTTGGCGAAGGTATTTGCTTCCATTCCATCCCATTTTCTCCAGCTTTTTTTAGCAATGTTACTTTTTGTCCTACCCTAATTATCAACGTTCAACTGTTCAAACTTTTCTATCCCAAATTGCTCTGAGTATGACATAAAATTCTTTCCAATAGTGAGACCCCAAGTTGGAAGCTTTAAGGAGTGTTGAGTGACCTTTTTATTTTATTTTCTTTCTTTATTTTTCTCACTTCAAACAAGGCATATTATCACCTGAGAATAATGTCTACAACGGACTATATGGGGAGTTGAGCAACAAGATGTCTGTTCATATTGCATTTAAACTTCTGCATGTTAGTAGAGTCAGGGAAGTAGGAAACAGGGAGAAATTTTCAAAATCTAGGAGTTTGAGGAAGAAACTAGGGGCCTCAACAGTGGAGAAGTGGGACTTTGCTGCTTATCGTGTTGGTTGGAAGTATGTATGTCAAGGATGCTCAAGTGCTAAGAGTTTACCAAAGCACATTAAAGTACTTGTAAAAGAAAGCACAGAGATGCAATATTACGATGATAGGACAGAGGTTGGAGTTTGGTTGATACTTATTAGATTGGAGACTCTTTTTGAACCCTATCTATGGAAAGATTAGTGGAGGCTGCGCCAGCCCAGATATGGCAACAAAGGAGAGTTTTTTGTGACCGTACCAAATCGCAACACCAAAACCCTCCTTCCAATAATAAACAAATATATTCTGCCGGGGACTACAGTTGTATCCGACTGTTGGAAGGCCTATAACAAAGTAGGAGGAGAAGGATTCCACCAACCAGCTGGCAGTGAATCATAAGTATGCATTTTGTGGACCCCGCGACGAAAGCAACAGCAAACCATGTCGAGATGATGTGGGAAGGAAGCAAAACAGTGAAATAAGCAAGAATGCGTAACCAACCGGGTGCTTCTGGGTACATATTTACTTGAATTTATGTGGAGTGACAAAAATTCAGAAACAATCTTTTTGTCTCTCTCATAAATCATATTTCCAAAAGCTACCCGGTTCTTGGGGATCTTCCTTCCATTTTCTTTTACCCCATCTCCTCCCTCTTTGCCGTCGATGGCCGTTGAACAGTCGACCGAAGTAAAAGATTCCTAAGGAAATATCCTCATCTGGAGAAAGTTTTTCCACCGGCACTGAACAGCGGAAAAAAAAATAATAATAATAAAAATATTAAGTTTTCTTGAAAAAAAATCTAAATTTTTTCCTGTACTTTCATCTAACAATTTACACTTTTCGTAAACATATTTTTATGTATTTTCTATAAAAAGATATATATAAAAAATTCTGTGGAACCCCCCCCCCCCAAAAAAAATTTGACTGAACAAAAAGTCTTGAAAAATAAAAAAAAAACTTGTGCTTACACCTAAAAATTTATGGTTAAAAAAGTAAAACCTTCATGTTTTCTTGAAGAAAAAAAGAAAAAAGCTTTTTGTTGATAAATATTTTGCAAAAAATAAATAAATAAATAAATTTAAAAAATAAATATTTTCAGTCCTTTAAAGGTAGGTTTTTGTTATTTTTTATTATTTGCATTTGTATTTTTTCCGGTTTGTTTGTTTTTAAATTAGTCTGCATCTGTTACAACGCTCAGCTTCAACCGATGATTGCTCGTCTCGCCCGATTCATGCTTGACGGGAATACCCGAGAATCCGGGTCAAATTATGCAAAAGTACCGATATAGGATACTCTCAGGTGTGAGTAATTTTCTAGCACGGTAGAGAGAGCCCACCTCCTTTGCAACAGCAATGTCCACAATTTATTTTTTCCAAATATTGTTCTGTTATCATAACACCATCTCCCCAGGCATTATTTCTTCCTTTAAAGAGTGGTGTAGTATATGTACGTTGATCATGATATCATGCTATCAGGCATCAGCTCCTCCTTTTTGGTGAGGGTAGTGTAGTATATGTTTGTTCGTCATATATACTAGCAGAAATATGCGACCCGAGGAAGGACTCGTATTATTTGGACAACTGTTCTCATCATAATTGTTATTTGCATGATGTTCCGGTTGATGTAATCTCCAACATTCTTCATGTGATATCAATCGAAACATTGTGCAAATAACACATAAGATGAGAACAGTAGTCCGAATAATCCAAATAATACAGATTATCAATCGTTATCTAAAAAATTCAGAAACAGCGAGAGGATAGTCTTGCTAATAGAAATAATAACTCACTATTCTTGAAATTCAGATGAAAACACTCCGAAGACAATTCTAAAATAAATAAATAAATAATTCAGAAAAAAACAAAAAAAAAAGTTATTTTTTTCCAATTAATTGTATTTTTGGCAATTTTACAACGGTACTTTGTATTGCTGCTACACTCTGTTTCTTTTAGTCGCATTTTCTTTGCAGTCTTTTGTAGCTTTATGAATTGCATTGTTTTTTTATTCTCACATTTTCCAATCATATTAGAAATTGATAATAGAATTGACAAACAAATTGACTTTATCTCAAGTCTATCTAATTATATTAGGTGGTGGAAGGAAAAATGGAAATATCGGGTAATATATATATATATATATATATATATATATATATATATAATTGGATTTAGTGATCTATTACAATTGTGATTGCAGTGCAAATTACAAATATATTGTCATTAAGATCAAATCTAATTATTAGTGATAAACATTTCTCTATACATGCATACTACACTATATATATATATATATATATATATATATATATATATATATATATATATATATATATATATATATATATATAATCGTTGGGATGATTAGTTAGAATTGTGAATCAGAAAATTTGGACTTTAGAGGGTATTGAGCTTCATTCTTTTATTTTATTGACACTAATAAATGAAACCAACATGCATTTATTTATTAGAAGCTTGTTTATTTACAACATAAAACTAAGGGTCAACCTGGAAGAGAGGAATTCCATTCTCAGAGGTAGCATTGACTAGTCTGATTTATTTACATTTTATTGCTGAACTATGGTAGCAAAATAAATATTCTAGAGTTCACCGTCCTATTCCTATATCAAATTTATTTTCGCACCTCTTTGCTAAACTTCTATATGATGTTTCTCAGAGATTTCACAGTTTAACATTAAACGATTTAAACTGTTGGACAAATTTTCTTTGATTACTCTGGCATCGCTCTGACTTTGTTGTCTGATCACTTCGTTGGCATTAGTTAAAAATATAGACCGACATCTCACAATGAATTTATTAAAATTTTGAATACATAACGAGAAACATTTAGAAATTTATCAAACTCAAAAAAGAAATTATATCTACATATAAAAGTACCCCCACCACGACCATCACCTAAAAATAAGATTCTACATTTTTAAGCGATTATGTGTGAATATATTGAAAAAAAAATCAGTTATTTCTAGAATTTAAAATGAAGTCAAGAATTTCACATAAAATATTCCCCATTTCTGGGTTTTAGTTCAGTTAAGTAAATTTTTACCTAAAATCAGAAAATCATACTTAAGCGCTTTATTTTTTGTATTAACATCTTGGTTTAGGGTTAGTAGTAGAAAGGAAACGTATCTTTTATGACTTTTAACAATTACATATTTTATACTAGCAGTTTATCAGGAACATTAACATGGTCAAGATTTAAAACAAAATTGGTTCCATATTCTTAAAAAACAATCATTTTATGTTAATTTTATATGTGAGATTGCTTTTTTTTTCTGAAGTTTTGAGATGAGGCTTGGTTATTCATATTTTTTGGATTCATTGGACTACTATTCTCATCTTGAGTGTCATTTTCACAATGTTTCGGTCGATATATCCTCCGACCTTCTTCAGGTATATTTTGTTGAACTCAGTAACGTTTCTGTTAGAACACGGGAATTTCAACAGAATTTCGAATGAAACCATTTATTTACTTCATGGGGGTAGCATGCTCTTGTTTTGTCAGCAATGACTGGATAGAGATCCTAAGTAATTTTCAATTGTATTTTTCATTCTCTCACACTAAGCATTGACCTTTCAACCTTCAGAAGAATATCACTTTGATATTTTTTTTTCCAAGTACTCTAACCACTGCACCATCGGTCCTCAAGATACACCTGAAGAAGGTCGAAGATTACATCAACTGAAACGTTGTGCAAATGACACTCAAGATGAGAACTGTAGTCCAATGAAGCCAAATAATACTGGTTTTTGTTGTTTTATTTTATTTTTGTCACTAAGTTTTTCAGGGTATCGGCATGTAATCGCCTAAACAATGAAGAATCATATTTTTCTTTTTGAGTGAATTTTTTTTTTTTTTTTTTTCACAACACGAAGTCATATTTGCGAATTAAGGAAACAGAATGAAAAGAAAAACAAGCATCGATATTTTCATAACAATATGGTATTTATAATTAGAATGGCCCTAAAATAGTGATCATTTTACGTAAAATTTAAATGAGAAACAGCTCTCCCTTTCTAAATTCCAAAGAGGGAAGGCACAGAATAGTTAACAAATCCCTCACTCATCGCCTTTCCCATGTTAAGAATGATTTTCTAAATAGTAACATTATTATTTAAAAACTCATTCTTAACATGAAAGGGGTATTTTCTTATTTTGCATGCGAATCGTCAACTATTTTCAATTATTCATGAAACAATTCAAATAGCATTTTGTACACTAATAATAAACTAATACAATTCATCTTTGTTTTAAAATCAAAATAAATGTATAGTTACCTCACAATCCTCTGTCAATTACAAAAAAATATATATATTTAGAAAGATGTACTCTTTTCTTACTAAGTGTATTTTTTATGTTTGCAAAAATATATGCCGGCATTACACACAGTTTTATAGTAATTTAAAAATGTACCCCCCCCCAAAAAAAAACAAATAAACAAAAGCAACAAATCTCTAATTAGATATTTACAAATTTTAAAAGATTCAGAATCGGAATTGGTAATTGTTTCAGAATCGGAAAAAATTTTGGAATCGTCCCATTATATCTATATCTATATATCTATAAAAGTGAACGTGTCTGTCTGTATGTCTGTCTGTCTGTGTACATTTCCCTACGCAATAACTCTGTCAATTTTTAGTCTATAGACTCGAAATTTGAAATACCGGGTACTGAGATTTGGGAAAATCGATGTGACGGGTGTCAGCCAGAAATTTGGCTGTTAAGGGGTCAAATTTCAACGATTTGACTTTTAAGAACTCTACCAAACTCCTCCGACAATTTTGGGTCTAGACACTTGAAATTTTAGATATAGGTTCCTTGAACCTGGATCTAACTTAATAAAGTGGTTTGAGCCCGAAACTATAAATTTTAAGGGGTCATAATAGAGGTCAAAGTTTTAAAAAATTAACCATTTTTTTTGTTTTTTTTGCTTTTTTTTGCACAGCATACACCTCCAAACACCCGAGCAACGCCGGGCACCCCTGCTAGTATATATATATATAATTAAGAAGTAAAACATCCAATGAATTGAATGAGGTTTATGCAAGAATGCCCAATACAAAGTAGAGTAAGATTTTTTTTTTCTTTTTATTTGTATTTGCAAAAACATTTTGGTATCGCTACACATTCATAAGTATGTTTTAATCAACTAGTTGTAACCAATTAAAGACCTCATCAGGCGATGTTGCTTTTACATTAAGGACTGAACTTTTGTAAAAGTAATACTGTCTGATGGGGTCTGTAGTTGGTTACAACTAGTTGATTGAAACAAACTCATGAATGTGTAGTTATATCAAAATGTTTATGTAAAAATAAATAAAAAATATATATATTGATTATTATTATTATTATTATTATTATTATTTACTCACTAGGAGTAGTCACAGAAACCATCATTAAAGATTTCTCTTTGAGAACAACTTGTGATGTTCTCTGGAGTCCATGTGACAACAAGTCTCCCCAGATTTCCAGTACTCTCCACCTCTTTTGATAACTATTGCAGATGAATTTCCGTTATCGTAACAGCCGTTTACCATTGATTTCTCGTTCGCGGGTACCCAATGGTCTTCACTGGAATTTGGATGTCAAAAAGCCTCCCCAAGGCCCCAGTTCTCTTTGCACTCAGCCACTGGAGGTCTGGCTAGTACTTTTTCACCTCGGTTTTTCCATCCTCCTTGACCCTCCTCGCTTATTTGGTGTGGCGTCAGTTTTTGGGGACACACACACACTAACAAAATGGGAGGAAGGTAAGGGTACAGAGGCATTAACTTACAATTATACAGTTTCAGTTTTCATGATTTCATGTGATGCTCCTTTGTGTTTTAAATCTATAGCATTTTCTGTATGTCCAGTTTATGCTTGTAGCTCATGTGTGTTAGTTTCTGCATTCAAAGGTTTTCCTTAATATTTCAGCCGTTTTCATTACTGTTATTCGTTGTTTCTTTTCAGCCATCTTTCTGATTCCAATTTCTCCCATTCTCTTTTCAAAGTTTTTTAGTATTGTTCCTAGTGATCCTACAATTAGTGGTGTTATCTTTACTTTTTTTATCCTCCATATTCCTTTGAGCTCTCTGGCCAGTTCAGTGTATTTATTATTATTATTATTATTATTATTATTATTATTATTATTATTATTATTATTACTATTATTTATTTATTTTTTTTTTTTTTTAATTATTATTTCATGTATCCACATAAAATATTTAATTGAAAGTGAATGCATTTAGTCTTGTAAAATTTGCAATAAAAACAAAAAAATCTAAAACCGGGTGCAATTGAGTCGGCTTGCACGAGAAAGAGGAAGCATTTACGACCGGGAATAGCACTGAACGTGAACAACAGCAAAGTACTTCTGTTTGGCTAAAGACTAAAACGTAAGCAGCTTATCTGTCTGCTTCCTCCCATTTGGTAGGATATGTTTATCTTCTTAAAGCTGGTGTGCCATGCATCTTGAAAAAGTCCTCCACGTCTAAGGATCGTGTTGCATGCAAACACACACGTGTATGTATGAATACAGCAAGTGTCACTTTCTTTCCCACAGTGAAAAGAGACGCTGGCTTTTGGTTTACTAACGTAACTTTATTTTTCAGATCTTGTTTCACGAAAATCTCCAATATAAGAAATCTACCACATCCGTCTTGACAATTATTGGCATCGAGCTTGTCTGCTGGAAATTGAGACTAATTCGGTTTTGATTACCAAAGAAATCATTCGACTGACTTTCATGCAATTTGCAAGGATTCAGTATTGGTCAGATTAGTATTTCAAAATGACTTCTATTTTTTTTTTTTTTAGTTCTTTCATTTAGCATTTAAATGTCTCCAAGTAACAATAGTAGGAATTCTATCAAATATTGTTTTTTTTTGTCTAAATAATCACTATTATTGATTTATCTTCTTTCCTTCATTGCAAAGCAAAAATAATGCACCAAAGTTTAATACTTAATGATATTAAACTTTATTTCAAAAAGAAAATGGTTGACAGTAATTCCGTACATGTCTATCTTTTATGAGTTTTTTCACTCATTTTCTTTTTCTTACTTGAAATGAAAATCTTTAAACCTAAAAAATAGTTTGAAAAAAAATTACAACTTCCTTTTTATTTTAGTTAAGGACAATATTTTGCTATTTTTTTTATACGAAAGTCATTTCAAACTGACATCTGTATCTCAAATATTTGTTAATAATGACAATTTCAAACTATTGTACTATTGTAGTATCTTTTAATACCCAATTCAGTTTACTATGTTATTTCAGACTAACGTAATATCTAGGAGAAGAAAGTAGTGTATTAATTATTCTATTGTCATGAGACTATTCTCTTAGGCATTACTTTGGGTCAGATAGCGTAGTAGCTGTTCTGTTGTCATTAAACCATCATCTAACGCATTTCATTATTCTTAGGGAATTGATGTACTATATATTCATCATACCATCCTCCCAAGTATTACCTCCTTTTTTGAGAGGGGAGGATAATGTACTATTTTTTCTGTGATCATGATACCATCTTCCTAGGCCAAAACTGATTTTTTTCTTGGGGAAGAATATAGTATATGTTCTGGTGTTATGATACCATCTTCCTAGGCCTTACCTCCTCATTTTTCTGTACTAAAGGGTAATATAGTATCTTTCTGTTGACATGAGACCATCTTTCCAGGCATTACTTCCTCCTTTGTGGGATAATGTAGTATCTGTTTTTGGGTCATGAGACCATCCTCCAAGGCATTACATCCTTTTCTGGAGGGGAAAGCACTTTAGAGAGATATTGTCACATTAGCAAACTCAGCACTCACAGCAAAACTATGTGATCAGACAGAGCAGATATTTGCTAGTTTAAGTAATTAAATATTCTCGGTTTATCATTGATACAATGCCCATGAAGCTGATTTCATTTTTCATATTAGAAATCTTTAAAAATTAAAAGAAATACAAAATATTGAGATTTTGAAATATTCTATATCGGAACATTGTGTTTTGCATTTCAGACAATAACATATTCTTCGGAATTCAATATATTGAATGGTGTTAGCTAATTTTACTACCTGTTTTCTATAAGTTAACAACCTTTTTCTTTTATATGAATGGAGCACATACCAATATGGCATCCTTTTCACTTTATTTTTGACCCGATATCATATTTGTATCAATTCATTGTGTAACATAGCACCCAACTAATGCTATTATTCCTGCATTGAAAACCTGTAGTCTTCACTGATTGGAACAGGGTTTTTTTTCGGACTGCATATTTTAAGAGTTTAAACTCTTTGTCTTTCCAAGACAACATTACTGGGACAACTAATAAAGATACCATATTTGTAAAGTAGAATGTTAAATAATAATCTCTAAAAATCTTATAGTTGCCATCTTAGTTCAAGGAGTAAATTAATAGGTTAGATCTAATGTGTTGACCAAACTGAACACATGCGGTCGCCGGATTTACTGAAAGCTCTAGACTTACCAAGCTTTGAGTTTATCCTAAGGATAAGTGTGAAATAAATCACATGACAAAATCTTATTCTAACACATTTCTCAACTTTATTTTACATCTTCTTTTAAAAATTAAACGAAGGATGTTAGTAAATAGGTTATTCAAGAAATTTGGACATCTTGACAAAGAAAATTGAGTCAAGGCAAAAAAAAATGACAACTATAGAGATTGAACACGAGAGTTCGTGAGACTGACAGAGTTCATGATAGTATTAGTAGTAAGTCCATGATCAGAGATGTCGCCATCTTAGAAAGTTAAGTTCACATGTCAATCCAATAGCTAGAGGCTAAATGTGGGTTTTGTTTGTGCACCAAGAAAGAAAGAAAGGTTAGTAATTGGTGACAAAATGTTGTCAGGCAACGTGGCCTTCTTGTCGGCTAACTGCTTAAAAAATATGGATGATCTTTCTTAAATAAGATTTTGCGTTCGGCAAGAAGATTGTTTCCAATGGACCTAAACATTAACAAGTATTCCAATCAAGCAAATATTTAATGATTTTAGGCATCATTATTCTACAGATATCTGTTGTTACTACTCCTGCTATACCCAATATAGTTCATGTTAAAGCATTTGACCAACATAAAGGTTATCTTGATGACTAATCAGTTACACTGGAACGTTCATTCTATTGGATAAACCTTTGCAGAAGCATGGCAGTCTTGAATCCAGGAAGTTGACTGGCTAAAGAAAACTTAGAGCCAAGTGCCTAGACAAGACTGTTCAGAGTGGGATTTGGAAACAGTTGACCTTCAGAACCCTGAGAACTGGAAGATGAGCTTTCAAAATATAAAAAGTGCCTGACTCTTAGATAAGGGAAAAGTGGCATTAAACGAATAAAAGAAGATACTTTATAAATTATTTTGTAGTCCAAAAAGAAAACAAGAACAGGCCATTCTTATGATGCTGTACAATGAAATTTGGAATTTTAAACTTAAGCATGAAAGATCGTTCAACATTCTAAAATAAGATGCACACATTCAATCTGTGATTATGTGATTGTTATTTAAGGCTGTCACATAACAGACTAGCGAAAATGATATTTCAGACTTAAACACGAAAAATTGAAGGGAAATCTTTCAAACTTAAGCATGCAATTCTGAACGTTGGATAAGATCTCATATAAAGATACTTAAACATATCTATAATACAAGGTGACACAAAAAAAACGGGGCCCAACTCTAATTAGGCCCCGTTTCTTAGTGTTTTGTCCGAATGAAATGAAACTTTGGTTATAACTAGTTTATTATATTCAAAACATCACATCAAAACACTAGGGTCTTTGGCCTTTTTTTCTCCGTTGACTGTAAAATGCTCAGAAAAACAATTGAATGTCCTCTGTTTTTTTTTGGGGTCACCCTGAACTCTCAATCGTCGGTTTGTATGTATGTATGTATGTATCGCTAAAACTTTCGAGACACGCAACCAACACTAATAAAATTGATATCGTTTAAAGGCTCAGTCTCTTTGCCAACAAATATTCAAAAATTGTCTAAAAACATTCATTTTTTACGGTAAACTGGGCTGTTTTTTTACAAGGAGGGTGAGTCACTTTATTCATCGATATTTTTGCAAAGTCATTCCGCCTCGCGACATCGACGTACGCATAAAACATGTTATTTCAAACGCCGTGACGTCACAAGTCGCTTTGCCAAAACGACTAAACGCTTTCCTTTTTTTCAACTTGTTTTTCTTCTTAGCGTTACAGGTTCGAGCCTGCCTGCCTGCCTGCCTGCCTGCTTACTCTTTTTTGTGTGTTCGCACGGGTGCTCACTGCTATTTTCATTTTTTCACAGGGTTTTGAAACAATTTTTTTAGGGCTCCATAAAACCTCTCCACACCCGTGGAAACGCCGGATACCCTGGCTAATTTTCTTTTTTTTTTTCTTTTTTTTTGTGTTCGGGCGGGTATTTAATTATTTTTCATAGCGACTTTGGTTGCTCTTTTTTTTTCTTTTTTTTTTTTGCTTACAAAATTTCTTCTGGCTGATGGCACTTAAACGACGTACCCCCCCCCCGTCCCCGTTGTCACATTTTTTTTTTTAATTAAAAGCAGATTTTACGATCGGGCAAATCTTCCTATATTTTTACGACCGGGCAATGCTGAGCGCAGGAAATAAACTGCAAATTGACCAAAACATATTTAGGATGTACTTACATGTCAGGTAACGAAAATGTCATATTCCAAAAATTACGTAAATTGATCGAATAGTTTTATTTTTAACTAAGAAAATCGAATTTGCCATATTTAATGAAGAGACACAACTCAGTTTGAACTACCAACATTTTAAAACAGTTTTGTAATTGATGCAATATAGTATTAATCGCTAAAATTGTAAAAAAAATATTTTTCAATGTATAAAAAATACTTGATCAATTCACATGATTTTTGGAATATGACATTTTCGTTCAGCATGACGATTTCTCTGCATTTTTATTCTTAGGTTAAATTCTGGATAAGCAATAAATGTATTGACAATATTTAAACGTATTTTCATCCTTTTTATATTATGAAATAAAATTTTTAAAAAATCCAATGTGATACTTTTGGATAAAGTTATAAAAAATTCATTTTACATTACAAAAATAATATCATAACGCATGCGCATCAGGCGTTCTTTCTTGAATTGGTTTAAAATGAAAAAAATCGACGTTATTTCGCTGACAGACGGGCCGTAATCCTTCAGTTTTCATGTTTTACCCCACATAGCGGTGGTCTCTCTTTTTTTTTAATTGTTTTTTTTTTTTTTTTTTTTTTGAAAACTTGAACATTTCAACAGGGTTAAAAGCTTTCTATTTGCCATAACAATTTTCTTACGTAATGTGATTTTTTTCCTTTTAAAACAAAAACTGAATTATTTTCAAGTTCGCTTAAACTGGTTTTCATGTACTCCGTGTTTTGGGGGGGTTTGTTTTTCACCCCTCTATCCACTCAGGCTGCATCTAATTTTTTTCTGGGGGTTGCCTAATATTCTTATCACAGCACCTCTCGACACCTGGGCAACGCCGGGTACCCCCGATAGTCTAATATATAAAAGGCAAAATGTGTGTGTGTGTGTGACAAAAATTTTTGACACACGTGACAAGATCAGTATCTCGGATGACAAATATCAAAGAATTTGGCCAAAAACATTCATTCCTTCGCCCTCAACTAAGCAGTTTTATACAAAGAGGGATCGGTTTTTGCGTCAACATTTTTGCAAAGTCTTCGTCTCGGTTGGATTGACTACAGTTAATTTTGATACTCTTGACTTCCAGTCACGCCATGGAAACATCAGCTAAGACAACCCGTGTTTTTTAACCTTTTTTTCTCTTTCACATTACAGGTTCGAGCCTGCCTGCCTACTACTTGTTTTTTCAGACCTCTCTCTACCTAGGGTGTCTACTGTTGTTGAGATCCCTTCCCCACTACTACCACATTTTTTTACACCCAACTATACCACTTACACACACCCAGGCAACGTTTGGCACCTCTGCTACTACCACTTTTTTTTGTAACATCTCCCCATGGGGTTTCTTGCTACACCACCTCTCCACACACGGGCAATGACGGGCACCTCCTTCGTGTTATAGGTTCGAGCCTGCCTGCCTACTACTACTTTTTAACAACACCTCTTTCCACCCGTTGTTTTGATTCCCCCACTCTACTACCACACTTTTTTTTACTCACACACATCCAGGTAACACTCGGCACCCTGCTAGTATAATATATAGAGTAAATCAGGTTTCTCAAATTTTTATAGTTATACTTCCTAAAAAAATCTTGATTCTGGTTCGTCAGTGTCTTTGTGTGTGTGTGTGTGTGTGTGTGTGTGTGTGTGTGTGTAATCTTGGTCCATATTCTTAACAACAAAAGAATGTATTCGATTTAATTTCTTTGAAAATATAATTTATCTACCGCGGAAGATTTTCAACATGGACACTATCATAAATGATTACTAGCTGGTAGCAGTTAATATGAACATGTGCCTGGAAAAGAGAGAAGGAAATCTTGGTGTCTTCTTCGTTTCCTTTGCCTCCTTTCTTTCATTACTTTAGAGAAAAGAACAAAAATAGTCTGCTTTAAGTATTGAGTTAATAGTATCACTATGTCGTGCTCGTTCTGTGGATCAATCGTTTGTAGAGACAGAGTCCGTGAGCTTGATCTCAGTTTGGATAATTATTTGCCTGAAAATGGACTTTACAATATTAATCAGATTGTTTGGTTTGATTATTACTTTATTCTATAATTTATGTAATTATGACCCTGGGCGACACTAGGTAGCCCTACTAGTCTCAAATAACATACTTTCATTTAATCAACACATTTAGTAATGAAAATTGCCTTTTTAAATCGAAGCTTGATAGATATTTTATTTCAAAATGGTGCAACTAACAAACAAATCTTTTCCCTGACCTATTGACTAAGAGCAAAGTGCAGTTCATCTATTCTGTCCTCAATCAGTAATTCAATTTTTATTTTGTCCCCAATCCAGGATTTTTGAGGATTTTGAATTTTCAACATAAAATACTGACCTTGTGTCTAACACTGTCCTAATGAGCGGGGTGGAGGTGATTAGGGACAAATCCTCTCTTAGCAATAAGCATCCAAATCAATCAATAAACTGTGGTTCAATGTAGCTTATAAAAAATTTGTTTTATTTATGGTTGCCCAGATTATATGTGAATTTTATTATTTTGGTGTCAATCATTTTTCTAAATTGCTTTTTCCCTTTCTCTGGCATTCTTATTTATTGCTTCCTGCTTTTTAACCTTAAACAAATAAGAAAAGGTGATGATTTTATTTATTCAGAAGATATATATATTAATTTTCTATTAAGAACACTAAAAAAAGTCTCCTCTAAAAATAAGGGTAATTAAATTTTCCTGCTAAGTAGGTTAAAGGTTCTTGTGTGTCATAAAAGTAAAAACCAACAGACAATCAATACTTGATATAAAAAAAAACTGAGAGGAAACTTAGAATACTGCTGGAAGATCATAATAAAATGCATTGACAGTTCTTTTAAGTTTCTTGAAGTTTTAATCTTTGAAGTGCTAATTATTCTCTACTGTCAAGACCAGACGGGCGTTGCCCAGGAAACTTAAACAATCTAAGAAACACATGCTACTAACTCTAAAATAAAAGTATATATATATATATATATGTGTGTATATGTGCGTGTACTTTTACTCGATTTTTTCGTTTCCTCTTTGATGTCAGTTAGAATTTCATGTGGGCTAAAAGATAATTAAACAAAGGAAAATATTTATGTAAGTCGTTGAACTTTCAAGAAAAAAGATAAAGTAAGTCAGTCATGACTGTTGGTCTGGGAAGACAAATTGACAGGTTGTTTATTGGTGAACTTCAGCCAAAATAAAAATTACTCTTTTTTTTTTTTACTCCTGGTTGGTGAATCGCGTTCTTTCTCTCCTCTGTCTTTTTATCTTACTTGACCCTTAGTGCATTGCTAGTTACACTGACACCAGTTTTTTTTTTGGGGGGGGGGGTAGGCAATTTTTAATTTTGGTGTACCAGTTCTCTTTACTGCGTCTTTTTATTTCATTTCTCTTGCAGTTTCTATATGTCCGGTTAGAATTTGTTGTTCATGTCGACTAGTTTCTGCACTTGAAGGTTTTCCGTAAAAATTTCAGCTGTTTTCATCATTACCATTCGTTACATAATCTCTGTCTTCCCGTCGATTCTGATTTTTTTCTTTTTTCCAAGTGTTTTTGGTACTGTTCCTAGTACTCCTACAATTATTGGTATTATACTAATTTTCATCATCATCATCATCGTCATCATCATCATCATTTGTTTTGTCCCTCATGCTGAGTTTAGACGTTTTGTGAATGACTTTCAACTTCTCCTGTGTGATTTGTTGCCATTTTGTTTGTGTCGTCCACTAAGAGCACGTTATCATTGACCATTCCTCTTCATGTCTGATGTGGGCTCTTGATATCCATGTAAGACTCACTTTGGAGGGTTTCGGAGGGTGATTTTAAAACAATTTAATTCTCCATGCACAAGTCGACTAACCAATTAAAAATAAAAATTTAAAAGACACCAGTTTTAAAAAGCATTGCTCACGAGAGCAGTCAGTCACACTTGGGGTTAGGTAATTGGTTACTCTGCTACACTGGCTAAAAGCTACTAGACATTCCCTGAAAGAATATCCATCACACTGCTTTCAACAAAACCAACCAAAATTAAGCTAATAAAACAGTTTTATGCAGGGTTTTGTGTCTCTATATAAATTAGCCTCATAAAGATATCAATTCTTTATAGCTTGTATCAGTAAGTTTGCTTTTGAAATTACTTTTGACACCTTATCTTTTAATAGTGTGCTTATGGAAATCAACACAACGCCATGCTCTATTGTTTGTTGCAGCCTCCGTTTAATGATGCACCAAATTATTGACTTGTAATAGGAAGACATAAAATCGCTGTGATCACTAAGTCATGAAAATGATGTGAACTGATCCGTTTTAAAATTGGCTAAAATCATTTGTTTCATTTTGAAAATGATTTTACGATTAGAAATCCAGTAGAAATTAATTATCTTCTTCTAACTAGTTGAAGACAACTTAGTTACATTGGAATTGGTATAATCCCTAAGAAAGTTAGTACTGCTTGATTTAAATATGATCAAACATATCTGTGTTTAATAATAATAATGATAATAATAATTACTTCACTCTATAATAAAGAACAATGTATATTTATTATTTGTGCATATATATATATATATATATATATATACACACACACAAATAATATATATACACACACACAAATAATATATATATATATACATACATATATATATGTACACACACGCACACATATTATATATATATATATATATATATATATATATATATGTATATATATATATGTATGTATATATATATATATATATATATATATATATATATATATATAATAAACTTGATCACGGAGTCAAGACACGAAAAACGAATCCATATATATATTTAGAAAAAATACTCTTGTTTTAACACTTTTTGTGTTATTATGAAACAAAAATAAAAGAAAGAAAACACATATTATCAAAGAACGTAATTATTTTATTTAGAAGAATTAATTCAGTTTAAATAATTCTTGTGTTATTACAAAACAACAAAAAAAAAACATGGTACTTATGTCATTTTGGTACCGTGCTGAAATAATAACGTTTATTTTTTCGAAAGTCATTCTTAACATGGGGAAGGGAAGCGTATCATTTAAAAGTCATTTCGGAGGCATTTGTGCGGTATGCAGACGGCGGCTATTGTTAGGGGGCGATAACTCCAATTTCTCGTAGGTCAAATAACGTGGCAAATAAGTAACAAACAAGATTTTTTTCCAAACAGAAAAACATTTGAAAACCAAAACATTTATCGTATAAAAGTGTATCAATATATAATTGCAAAAACATTTATTTAAAAGTCTGCATAAGAAAATATAATTTTAATAAAACAATTTTGTAATAAAAATAACATTAGATTTTTATAAAGTAAAATAGCTTTTTTTTTTTCGAAAAAATAAATAATTTAAATGGAACATCTTTTTGAATTAAAGCAACTTTGAAGGGTCAACATAAAATTAATAATTTAAATGTTTTTTTTTAACAGAGACGCGCCACATGGCGACAGTTTAGTGAAACGCACCAAGAAAAGATGTCCATCGTGCGCATACTGCAGAAGTGCCTTTTATTGTTTCGTGAACAAAAAAAAGTGTTAAAGCTAAATTAATTTTTCGGTACGTCACGGTGTTTTTATTTAATGATTGCTCCCTCAAAGCGTTTTATTTCACTTTCTTTGTATATATCTCATAGACTTTATTTTTAATCGCGTATGTATTTATTGAATTAAAAAAAAAAAATTGTGTGAATTTGATTCATACTTTTATTTCGTTATGTTTTTATTTTATTTTTATTTCATTTTATTTTAATTTTTTTTATTATTTTCTCCACTAAATATTATTTTTTTTATTAAACTATTTTTTCATACATATTCAAATAATGCTTTTGGTCCCCCTTTTTGGCCTCAAATAGTACCTTCAAAAAGTTTTCGTGATTAAATGAACCAAAGAAAGTCTTTTGCGCATTCGCTTTGGGGGAGCAATCATTGAATAAAAACACCGTTTATGCAGAATCCACGTTCCTCGTGAAGTACCAATTTTTCTAAATAAAATATTGGTTTTATTATTTGATAATACAAAAAGTGTTTTCTTTTTGTTTGTTTGTTTCGAAATAACACAAGAAATATATATATATATATATATATATATATATATCGGTTATATATATATATATATATATATATATATATATATATATATATATATATATATATATATATATATCGGTTATATATATATATGCACAAATAATATCCATCGTTCTTTATTATATTATTAGTGGAGGATAACATTATTATTATTTGCTAATATTTGAACTAATGTCACATGCTTATCAAAACTGTACAAATTAACCGACTTTAATGTATAAATGTATATTTTCACATGCATTGATTCAACTTACACCTGCCAGGTTCTAATGTTTCAATTTTGGATTTTTTTTTTCAGGGTAAAAAATAAATGTAATTCGTTCCATAAGTCCGAATTGCCCTTATATAAAGTTTAAAATCTGTAAACTAAAGATTAACAGAGTAGTTAGGTAGAGGCCGTTCCACTCATATGTATAGAGAGCGATAGATATAGTATGAAAAACCGAACCATATTAATTCTTTCTAACACATCAGCATCTAACTATTATTAGATTCCTTGTCACTTTTATTCTCATCAACTGATTGACCAAAAAGATAGAAATAACAAGTTAGTTTTGAATGCTGTGTATATTTTCCATTCGTGTATTGAATATGACTTTTGATTCGGATGCTGATCGAATGAAATCCAATTAATTCCAAAATGAGATGGCTACATAAGTAACACTTGGCTTAAACTTATGCGTCATATTGATTGATTTAATACAAAGTGTTTGAAAAGTGAACGTCACAGCAGTCTCAGAAAGCAGAATATGGAATGATTTAATTGAATCATCAAAAAGGTTAAACAGTGTTAGCAACAATCGCAAATCAATCGTAAGATTGCATACCTTCGTTTGACAAGGTAAGGATGGACCAAAATCTTATCTGGACGATATTGTATGAAGTGTTGTCAAATTTGATGCCATAGAAACGTTGAGAACTCAAAAACTATTTATCTGATGAGATTGAAATTTTGTGTTGATTTTCATCATAGAACACCAGACATATACATCAAATTTTGGAATAATCGAAAGTTGATTGACCATTTTAAAGTCAATGTCATATAAGATGCAGGATTTCATTGGTTACAATGTGGGCCTAAATAACCAGTTTCTATGAGGAACAAAACAAAAAGGTCATTATTGTCAAAAGTGTGAATTTCACCTTTTCTGTAACCTTGATCTTCCACTTAGATGTCACGAAATTAAATAAGTTTTATGTTATACCATCGCTGATATCTAATGTTTAGTGACAAATAGTCAAGCGATTTGTGGATGCTAGGCTGTAAAAAAAAAAAAATAGTGACAAACTAACAAACAAAATCTACTGATACATAACCTCCTTAGCGGAGGTAACATTTATTTTTAATATCTTATAAAACAATCAATTTGATTGCTCACCCCAATAAATATCAACATGTATTTAATAAGAAAGTGATTAATTATTGAAACATGGTGTATGTCAGAGGTGTAAATAATGTAAATTGTTTTTAACTAATGCTAGCAGGGCCTTGTAGAAATTCTTTTTTTCTTTCTTCTGACAATAAAAGTAATTGCCAAGTAAATATTTTTTAATAAATATAATGAATATCATTTTTAAGTGAAAGAACTCTATTCATGACGTTTTATTCGATTTTGGAACAATTTAGTATTGAAACAGCAATAAAGGTTTAAGACAAGCTCCTTTTAATTATTTATTATTATTATAAGGCTCTGTCTGAGAGGATACTTAGCACTTTGTATGTCCAAAATGTGTCTTGGATCAGATCGATTCCTATTCTGAGAAATTTATTTTTTATGTTACACACACACATACACATATTAGTGATAGGACGATTCTAATATTTTACTGATTCGGTTCTAAATTCAAGATTCCGATGCAATTACCAATTCTGATTCGACTCTTTTAAAATCAGTAAAATGATATTAATACAGTAGAATCCAGGGATATGACATTAGAAATTAGTAACAAAATACAGTACAATATATAATACACATGTATATAATCAAATAATATAAGGCAGGGCAAATACCGTAATCATGAGCCGAAAAAACATTGTATTCCACATCGTAACCTGAAAAAAAAATCCTACGGTCACTATATCCGGGGTTCTAATGTATATAGTTGTAAAGTTGTTTTTTTTATCCTTTCATATTACCATAAAATCTCCATATATTATAGGCATATATTTTTTCAAACATAAAACATGAAATTTTGGAGTGAGCTATAGATTTTAATTTTACTGACAGTTTAAAATCAATAAATATTTATAATTTTATCTTTAGTATCAGCAATGCAAAATTAAGTTTTAAACAAATAAAACCAAAAAATAAACAATTAAAGAGGTCATTTGGGGCATCGGAAAATATGCACTAATTTTTCCGATTCTGATATTGATTCCGATACTCTGAAAGTTCTGATTTTTCCAATTCCCGATTTCAACTTTGATTAAATGTCTCTGGCAGGAGAAGGAGGTTACTAATTGGTGACGCTATTAAATTCATAAACTGGGCTGTTTTTTTTGTTTTTTTTTCAATTTTCTTTTCCCTGATATTCCCACCTCCCTCTCTCTTTTGTCACATATTGGTCAGCTGAAAGCAATGGACGAAAGGAACTAAAGAAAGTCAAACGGCAAATTAAGACTTTTTCCCCGTCTTCATTGGTGAAAATCAAAACAATTATTTGTCATTAAATTAGTACCTGTTGATTTGGTAGTTTCTAGAAAAAACAAAGAAACACTTTATTTCATTTATTTCTATTTTTTTAGATGGTAATTGAAACTGACCTTGAGCACGTGATGCAATTGAGTAAAAGGTGACTGGTTAATTTTGATGCATCTAAAACCAAGCTATTATCTTTTTACCACCAACGCTCTGATCCCTACTTGGACCAGATTGAAATGAATGGCTCTCATCTCGAGGAAGCACTTTGTTTTCACAAGCTTATGCGACTGACTTTCACTCCTGACCTGCAATGAAAGAGTTACATCAAATCTGTTGCCAATGTTGCTGGAAAAATGGTTAGATCTTTCTACTGCTCCAAAACGGATCTCACTTCCGACGCAATCTTCTACCTGCATAAGAGCCAAATACGTCCGAAGTTGGGATATTGTTGCCACATCTTAGCAGGAGCTGTTCAGAACACCCTTTTCCCTATCTTGACAGGGTTCAAAAGCAGCTTTAAAATCTGGTATGTGGTGTCCTTTTCTCCTCCTTAAAACCTCTTTCTCACAGAAGAGATGTTGCGAATCTACCTCTGCTCTATCGTTATTTACATGACAGGTGCTCGATTTGGCTTCAATCTCTGTTCCCCCTCCCCCGCCACGTAAAACATTCACTACAAATACTCGTCTAGCTACACTACTGTCAACAATTTCCCCTACTTCCTATATATGCCTAAAACTAAAAACAAATTCCACAAAGTTTCTTTCTTAGAACTGCCAACCTACGGCATCTCTATACCATGGAGCTGCTTTCCATCTGACTCCCGGTGGTCGTGTTCAAGTCCAATGTAAACAAGTTGTTGTTGAGCCGCCTTTTAAATAATCAAATTCTATCAAATTTCCTTCACTGCTGATCATTATGGTATTGTCTTACGACTACCTAACGCTCATTAACCTTTATCTTTGCATGACCTTTGGACCTTGATAAGCAGTGAGTCCTTCGTAAAAGAATATCATAACTATTTACTATGAGAGTGATTATTGTTTTATTGTCATGTACAGTGAAATAATATTAGATAAACTGAAATTTTGATAAGCTTGCTATCCCAGAACAAAAAGAAAACATAGAAATAATATTTTTACATTCAGAGCCAGTGTCTAATAGGTAGTCAATAGGAAGGAGTTCATTAATCTATTGTCTACTCTTTAAACTCTTTAGGCCAAATACATCTCCATATATAAATAGCAGGACTATGCGGATAGCAAGAAAGAAGAGTTTGTTATTTTTAAATAACATCTTTCTTTTATAACTTTTAAACTTTGTTATTACGCCTCCTTTCCAAAGCAACTGAATCAAACTCCATGAATAAATATTTGAAGATATAAAGAACTTGAAGCATAAAAACCTTTTCCAATATTGTTAGATCCGACATTAAATAACCCATATGCGGTAAAACAAAACCACTAAACCAAACACCACAAATAAATATTTAAAGATATATATAACTTGAAGTCGAAATTTTTTTTTCCAAAATTACTTGATTCAGTATTAAATAACCTGAAATGGGTTGATATGCCATAAAACAAAACAACCAAACCAAAATGTGGTGTTCAGATGTAGGCTACATGCAGCAAACTTAGAATGATTCTTTGAGTGAGCTGCATTCAACAAAAGATGCTGAATTTGAATTTTGACAATAAGTCAATTATTGGATAAAATATGACTTTTTTCCTTCTTTTTAAAAGTGTCAAATTTCTCTCGCACACCCTGACTCTTGTTTGACCTAATCACAGTGCTATTTTCGAAACAACTACCAGCCAGAATGAAAAATAATAATCTTTTTGATCCCCCCCGACAATCATGCCCTAATTTATGTAAAATTTTTAGGTACTTCAACAATTTAGAGCCGTTTTAGAGCCAGCATAGTATAAACACCCCCAACCTCCTCATGTTAAGAATGGCTTTCGAGATTGGGGGTGTTTATTCCGAAAGACCTTCTTAACATAAGGAGGTCGGGGGTGTTTATATTATGCTGGGTCAGATCATAAAAAAATACCGTTATTTTTTCACAACATCCTCTTCGTTGCCAGCAGCAGGTTTTCCTAACAAAATGCGAGGACCATTTCTGGAGAATCTCAGCTGGAATGATTAATTTTCCTTCGTTTTCACAAGACTTGTTGCTTGAAGAAGTGCAATGATATTCTGCCCTTTCTTTTCTTTTCCTTTTAAACTCTTTTGTTTCTTTTCTTTTTTTTCTTCCAATTTTTACCATCTGCTGCATTCACCAGACATTGCCGAGTGAGACTCACAGAAAAACGGGCTCTAAAGTATAGAAGTACCGCTTTTTAAATGTATCTTCTGTAGCTTCTGACTTTTAGCACAACACATACATAGAATTACGGCTTTTTTATACAAGAGATGAATTTCATGCCATTTGATGGTGACTACTGTGATTGAAAGAGTAGGGGGAGTATATATACACAGGCTTTTCCATATTAATCTTTCAAAGCTTCTTTAGCTGTGCATCTTGGTGCAACCGTTTTGTATACAACTGAAGTATAATCAATGGCACCTTTAAGCCAAACATTAATAAAACTGGCACACAGCCAAAATCATAATCCGTATATGACCTCCTATGCGCGAATCTACCATAGGACTCTGTTTTCTCTTAATACTCATAATCTCTGGAGCTGGTCCATTTTACAGGAGGTGGTTGTATTCTTACAGATTATTACTTGGAATTCTAACACAACTGGTGATTTCTCACTGATAATAATGTGGTTTTCCCTAGAGTCTGAGTGACAGTCTCGTCAATATTGCAATAATTTACATTATTATTATTTTATTTATTTATATAATCTTCTCACATAAGCCGTTTAACAATGATTTATTGCTGAAAACAACCAGTAGTTTTGTCTGGTATTTGAGCGACAATAAGTTTCATCAATATTTGGATACTGTCTAGACCTTCTAGCCGAGGTCTGGATGATGCTATTTCTTGATAACAGTGTTTTGATGTTTTCATTATCATTTACTCATTAGAAGTAATTATATGTGATTGCTCACTGGTGCTCCCTGGAGTCCAAGTGACACCAAGTCTCCACAGATTTCCAACATGCTCTGCTTATTTCGATAGGTGTTGCAAACTACTTTACATCATCACAGCAGCTGTTTCTTACTGATAACAGCTATTGGCACACTGAAAAAAATAACTGGCAATAAGTCACTCCAAAATTCAAGTATTGTCCATGTTCTTTCAGTAAAGTCTCTCTCCCCATCTTGTATTTCCATCCTTCTTAACCCTTCATGACCATTATTTCAAACATGTGGTGGCATTAACCAAAGCCGGTGCCATCACATGAATGTGTGTGTGTGGGGGGGGGGGGGGGGGTAAAGAGGGAGGGATTTCTGTCTGTCAGTTTCAATTCTTTTGGATTTGTGTAATGTTCTTTCTATCTTTTACTATCTATTTCTCTTTTAACTTACCTGTGGTTGTATCAGCATTACTAGTGTTACCTAAGAGGTTAATGTAGTTTGCTAAATAAAATAAAAAATAATAAAGATAAATAAATAAAACAAAAGTTTAAAAAAAATAGATAAATAAAATAATATTGACTATAAACACAAGCCTTGTATTATTAAGTTTAAAGAATAATATCAAAATATTTAAAATAAATCAAATTAATTTTCAATTTCTGCAAAACTTACAATAGCTACAATATGCAAGTTTGAATTCAAGTCGAACACATATCCGACTGCAGGTCATTTCTCGACTATACTGACGTAATGCAAGTATAAAATGTAAGAAAAATACATCCTGCATTGATAAAGGTGAATCTGTTTAGCTTATTCCACTATTATATGTCTTAATTCGTTTCAGTTTGTGTCTGTCCATTACACCTCTGCATTGTTTTGCATTCTAAAAATTTCCACTAAAGCATTTCGTGTTCATACGTTACGTTATGACCTTTCAGACTCATTCAAAACTGAGATCGTCAAATCAGCAAAGATTATGATTGGTGGGCAATCTTATGATGCTAAAGTAAACAATTTCGACCGTATTAATTTTAAAATGAATTGTTCTCAAATCAAATCAAATTAATAAAGCAGTTAATAAAACATTAAAATTTGGAATAAATACATTTTAAAAAGTGACATTACAGTTTATCGATTGGAAGAATAATTAGCTGATAAACTTCGTGGCCTGGTGGGAGATGTCCTTTTCTCTTCGCTGCAACCTCTATCTCACAGAAGAGATGTTGCGAGTTTGTCTCTGCTTTATCATTATTTTCATGGAAAGTGTTCGACTGGGCTTCAATCTATGGTCCCCCCTCGCCAAACTTTCATAAGTGGTGAGACGCCTATGTAAAAAAAACAAAAAAAAACTACTGCCATTAATTTTCACCACTCTTTATCTGTGTCTACATCCAAACGTAGATTCCATGAGCAGAGCTTTTTTCTTAGAAGTGCATGACTGTGGAACTCTCTTCCGTTTGCCTGTTTCCCACCTGACTACAACTTGGATGTCTTCAAGTCCAACATAAACAAATTGAAATTGAAATGGATGGCTCTCGTCTAGGAGAAGCCTCGTGTTTTGACAAGCTTCAAGATCTGAAATGGAACACGTACATCAAGTCTGTTGCCAAGGTCGCTGGAAAGATGGTGGGATCCTTCTACCGCTCTAGAAGATATCTCACTACTGATGCAATTCTCTATCTATATAAAAGCCAAGTACGTCCAAGGATGGAATACTGCTGCCATATCTGGGCAGGAGCTGCTAAAAACAGCCTATCCTGCCTTGACAGAGTACAAAATAGACTTCGTGGCTTAGTGGGGGATGCCCTTTTCTCTACCCCGCAACCTCTCTCCCACAGAAGAGACGTTGCGAGCCTATCCTTGTTTTATCGTTATTTCCATGGCAGGTGCTCGTCTTAACTCCAATCTCTGGTCCCCCTTCGCCAATCTTTCACGAAAAACACCCGTCTAGCTGAATCCACTGGGAAAAATTTCCCCCACTCTTTATCTGTGCCTAAATCAAAACGTGGATTCCATAAACAAAGCTTCTTTCTTAGAACTCCACGCCTGTGGAACTCTGTTCCGTCTGCCTGCTTCCCACCGGACTACAACTTGGATGTCTTCAAGTCCAACGTTAACAAATTCCTAATGAACCGCCCCCTTAAGTAAACACTTCATCAAATCTCCACAACTAACGTACTGTACTTGCAATAACCCTTATCTCTGAGTGGTTTCCGGGCCTTGATAAGTGGTGACCACTGTGTAAAAAAAAAAAAAAAAAATTATTTTTACGTTAAGAAGACAAAGAATTTTTTTTTAAAGAATTAAATTACAAAATTTTAAATAAGTAATGAAAGAAGAGACATGTTTGTTTGTATTTCAAGAATATTTACCTGACAATGATAATTATTTTAGGGAAGAAGAATCAGTCATTTCTTGTTAGAGTCTTATTGACTATGACAGACATTTATTATTTTAAAGGGAGTTTTATTTTTAACAGTAAATTTCATAGATTGATGTAGAAAGCACTGGATTCACTTTGGCTGCTGGTTTTTGTTTGTTGAGCATCAATCATGAAGATTATTGCTATCATTCGTTTCTCCAACATTTTTTATTAAGAATTATTTCTTTAGGGATAGTGGGTACTTACGAGAGGGATCATGTGAAGGTTGCCAAAGGTTTTAAATGGAAGGAATTGTGTTTGAAGGCGGTTCATAGGAAATACCATAAATACGAGAGAGCATATAAAAGAATAATGAAAATATTTGAATAGATTTTCAATAATTTTCAATTATATTACATTTATTTACCAAAATATGGTGTCCTACAAGATAGTAGGTGTTGATGTCCCTAATTTTTTAGAGTAGTAGTATATCTTCTTCAGAGGGAGAATTAAAAAGAAATGTGTACAACTGTTGTCTGTAATATTTTTTTTTTTTAATTTATTTCCGGAAATTAGTATCGCAGATTGGCTGTCAAATCAATTTCCAGATACGAGTTGTGATGAATATTAAGTAATGTTGGGAATTATGTTTTAATGTATATAAATGATTATGCTTAACAACCTCCTTTAGTGAAAGTGTTTCCGGGGAACCAACTGGATTCGAACTTTGCACACCATGCATGTCAGTTCGTTTCGTGAACCACTGGGCCACCGTTAGTAGTAGTAGTAGTAGTAGTAGTAGTAGTGGAAGAAGAAATAGTAGTAATCTTTTGTTTTGGATGTTGATCTGTTTGCTTTTATGCAATAGCTTTACGAATAGAAACAAAAGAATGTTTTAAAAAAAAAAGCAATTTGTTTTTAATTTGACTTCTTGCAAAGCAGATTTTCAAATAATTTAGAAAAGAACTTATCAAGCATAAAAAGTTTCCTTTTTTTCTCTTATGTCTTGAGGCCATATTTATGGTTCAAGGTTCGCCTCTTAAGAATAACACCCAGTAAAAATGTTTTTGTAATCACTGAGCAAATTACCTCTGACTTCTCCATTTTGAATTGACTCAGTAACATTTTTTTCTCATTCTCTATCCTCCTTCCTCATCCTTACTGATCATCACATGCATCTTTGCATTCGTTTGCTGTCAAACAGGAATCGAAGTTTATTTGCCCACCACAATGCGTCTCTCTCGGTTGGATTTATTGATGGTTGACTGAACGTCTGCCCTCAAGAAAAATCCTGCCTGCCCAAATTGTTATGTATGAACGATGTAGAGAGAAAGGGCGGAAGAGAGAAAATCATGTAGACACACACACACACACATAGTTTGAACAACATACTTCAACGCTTGCACATTGAGTGTAGATGCATCTGAAATGCATACTTAGCCTGCAGGATCAAATGAGATGACCAGGGGGGGGGAGGGGTTTACCATGTTGAAGACCCTAAGCTAATAAAGGGAATATTGACGCCAGCTTCATTTACTAACATCTATGTTCTTGTCATAAGTTGGACAAATAGAATTAGCATTTTCAATGGGTTTACTATTCAGATCAACAACACATCTTTGTGGTGACCCTCTCCAGTCTTGATCTACTTTTTGTGCTAACCTTATCCCTCACTTAACACTTAGTATCAGCAGGAATAAATAGATATTGTGTCCATCTTGCTATTTTGCTCGAGGCTGGCTGAATAAATCAAATCAAATCAAGATACTGGAAAGCAAAAAGACTCCATTAGTTTTACACCCCCCGCACACACACTTACGTGTGTGTGGATATATATATATATATATATATATATATATATATATATATATGCATATACACGCATACATATACATTCATATATATATATGCATATACACGCATACATATACATTCATATATATATATATGCATATACACGCATACATATACATTCATATATATATATGCATATACACGCATACATATACATTCATATATATATATGCATATACACACATATATATACATTCATATATATATGTGCATGCATATACATACATATACATTCATATATATGCACATACATATAAACATACACACACACATGTGTGTGTGTATGTGTGCATTCTTACTCATGCATACACATATGCATGTCCTAATGTCTCTTTGCCTGAGAATAAAAATGTAATAAAATCCAAGATGTCACCTTTATGAAATTCTTTGCTGACTTTTAATGTCTACACAAATGCCCATTTCTGATGACGGAACCTTTAAGAGCAAAACTAATTTTCTTTTGAAAACCGGGCTCTGATTCCATCACTCTTCCATTCTAAGCTTCAATTTATGGCTTTCATGTGTAAAATTCAGGTCACGTAGCAATTTGTAAGCAGATAGCACACATTTTTATCTGTTAACGATGTTCAACCTCTTCTAAATGTTTGGACACAACATTGAACAATGATTTAAGGCAAAACTCTACATATGCTAAATAAGCAACAACAAAAAAAAAAAACGGTTAATGCAGATAATTTTGTTTTTTGTGGGAAGGGGTCAGGAGGGCTATTTATATTGTGCATTTATACATATACATTTTATGTTTCATCCATGCATCAATATGGATGAATGAGTTCATGCCGGAATTCATTCAAGGCAGCGACGTGTATCAGCCAACTTGTGATGAATATGTGTAGCTTTTCTTAGAAAGGCATTCAACGTGAAGTTTTGACGTTCTTAAAACTGTCAATATATAACTTAAAAATTATGTCCTTTCGTTTGATTTTCTTCTCTTTGGGTGACATGTCCCACGAAAGTGATATATTTGTTTGAAGTAGCTGAGTGGACTTTGTTATTATATTCGAGTAATAATCAAGTTAATCACCTTGCTTAACTGTGTTCATGATCGAACCTATCAACGTCTCACTCGAGCGAGATGTATTTATAGCTTAACCAGCCAATCCTGTTCTTGTGAGGGAGAACCGGAATGTACTTCTATTCATTACATCATTGAGCAACTGTTAAAATTTCTTCTGGCCATAAATAAGAGTTCTGAGTGATAGAAACTGATTTGATTTTTATATTTTCCTTCTATTTTTCATTTAAATCAAAAAAGGTTTCAGATATTTCAAAAGCATCAGTTTTATAATCTAAAATCAATGAGTTCAATTCTTAAACTGTGCGGTGCGGTTTTTTTTAATTTCCTTTTCAAACACAATAAGGATAATATTTTATTCAGTGTTTGTTTATAAATACAGTATTACATTGTGGCATCTGCAATGATCTCCTGTATAGAGAGCTGACATCTGAAATGTCACTTGTTAACAGTCGCAGATGCGATATTATGATGCCATGAAGTACGATATAGAGACTGTGGATATCAACACAGAGTTCTGAGAGATTCTGTCAGTCAACCGATCCAAATAAAGAAAAACTCTGATTAAACACCTCAAGTTAACAGAGAAATGACAGAAGTCAGTTCAGAGAAGTGGCCCACAGAAAACAAAGCAACAGCTCCAGAAGACCAAGGACAGAAAACACGACCTCTGCAACATAATTTTCATTCCTTCATCGACTTCTACAGCTCTAAACGTCGATACTTTACCCAAACAGACAACTGAGATGTTACTTATGATCAACCTCAATCGATGGAGGTCTATATTGTTATAAAAATGTTTTGGTCTGTTGGAGAAATTATTCGAATACGAATTATATAGAGCAATATAAGTGCATATATATATATATATATATATATATATATATATATATATATATATATATATGAGCAAACAGTTAATAAAACATTTTAAAAAACACTTTGAAAAAGAGTTAAAAACATATTTAATCTTAAAAGGAACACTTGATAAGTGGATAGTCCTTAATCCGCGGAGTTTCGAAGAAATACTTTCCTTCTCATCGGAGGGTAGGAATTAGCAAAATGCAGGATCGGATTTTGCATGCAAAAGTATTTGATGAAACAATAAGTAAGTCAAAGATCTTACTTGATGACAAAAAAGTGAAGTAGAGGGAATATGGCGAAGAAAAAGGTGATTACACATTGAATGGATAGTCTGGTGGAAGATAAATAATCCAGGGACGGTAAAATCCAAATATATAACTTCAAGAAAGTTAATTGAATTTATATATATATATATATATATATATATATATATATATATATATATAGCAATATCATTGCATATCTGTGTATATATATATATATATATACATATATATAATGCAATATTAGTGCATACATATACATACACACACACACACACACACACACACATATATATATATATATAGAGAGAGAGAGAGAGCGAGAGAGCACTATTAATGCATACATATATATACACAAAGCAATATCAATGCATATATATGCACATATTTATATTTACATATATATATATACACACACAAAGAAATATCGATGTATATATATATATATATATATATATATATATATATATATATTTAAGTATTAAAGAATTCAGGTGATGTCATCTCCCTCTCAATACAGACCAATAAGTCTCCTGAGTGTCATGAGTAAGTTGCTGGAATCCATATTAAATAGAGAAGTAGTCAAGCACCTCAGCAGAAATAACCTTCTTAGTGACATGCAATATGGCTTCCATTCTGCTAGATCTACAGCTGACGTGCTAACAGTTATATTACATAGAATTAGCGAATTTCTCGACAAAGGCTTCATTTCTAGAGCAATTGCTCTTGACATACCAAAGGCCTTCGATAAGGTATGGCATATAGGCCTACTTCACAAGATTTCCAGCTACGGTATAACTGGAAATGTTTTTTCTGTCATTAAATCATTTCTCTCTGATAGGCTCATAAGAGTAGTGGTTGATGGGCAGAAATCAGAGGCCTACAGTATTAATGCTTGAGTCCCTCAGGGGTCCATCCTGGGCCCAACTCTCTTCCTGATCTACATCAATGATCTCCCTAAACATATACTTAAATCATTCGTTGACATCTATGCTGATGACACGACCATCTACGGTAATACATCAAAGGCTGTAATTGACGAAGCTCTCTCTGATTCTCTCTCCTCTGATCTCGATGGGTGGTTCAGTGGGGGAAGACGATGCTGGTTACCTTTAATGCATCTAAAACCAAACTCTTATCTTTACATCATCAACGCTCTGATCCCCATCTGGCCTGGCATCAATTGAAATGGATGGCTCTCGTCTAGGAGAAGCCCCATGTTTTGACAAGCTTCTGGGCTTGATCTTTACTCCTAATCTGAAATGGAACACATACATCAAGCCTATTATGACACCTTAACATTTTTTTGTTTTGGACTCAAATCAAGTTATTAAGTTAGATCCATGTCCAAGGAACCTATATCTAAAATTTCAAGTGTTTAGACCGAAAGTTGGCGGATGAGTTTGGTAGAGTTCTCAAACGTCAAATCGTTGAACTTTGACCCCTTAGTAGTCAAATGTCTCGTCGAAAACAGATTACAAAGATTTTCCCAAATCTCAATACCCTGTATATCAAATTTCGAGTCTGTAGGCTGAAAATTGACAGAATTATTGCGTAGGGAAATGTACACAGACTGACACACACACACAGATAGACAGACACTTTCACTTTTATAGATATAATAGCATGGGTGCCCGGCGTTGCCCGGGTGTTTGGAGGTGTATGCAGAGCAAAAAAAAAAAACGGTCAATTTTTTTTAAACTTTGACCCCTATTATGACCCCTTAACACTTATTGTTTTGTGCTCAACTCAAGTTATTAAGTTAGATCCATGTCCAAGGAACCTATATCTAAAATTTCAAGTGTTTAGACCCAAAATTGTCAGAGGAGTTTGGTAGAGTTCTCAAAGGTCAAATCGTTGAACTTTGACCCCTTAACAGCCAAATTTCTGGCCGAAAACCGATCACATAGATTTTCCCAAATTTTAGTACACTGTATATCAAATTTCGAGTCTGTAGACTTAAAATTGACAGAGTTATTGAGTAGGGAAATGTACACAGACACAAAGACAGACAGACACACAGACACGTTCACTTTTATAGATATATATAGAGAGATAGATACCCGTGTATAGATAGTCATAACAACCGATCCGGAAGTACCCACATATATATAAATTTATGCTATATAACGGTGCCTGTTCTTTACTGTTTAAATTTGTAATGTACCTGGTGGTTTTGAAATGTTAAAACTAGTTAAGCTTTGGGTTGGCGATTTAGAAATTACGGTTAAAGCGTTTTTATATAGTAGAAAAACTGTTGATTTCAATTAGAGCAAAAAGCTAACAATTTTAGTTTATCTTCATAGTTCATGTTTTAGTTCAAGTTATATATTTAAGTTCGTAGGGTCATATTTAGAAACATTTTATAACAAAATGATTTTGGTTGAATCTGACCCCCTTTTTATTGCACAGGTACCCAATTAAAAAAAGTAAAATTTACACCCCCTGCTAATTGACCCTATATGCACTTGTATGTTGAAGATTCGAGGAGGACATCGCGCATACATACATACAACTTTTCCCTCCAATCTTTCACTTCATCTCGGCCTTTTAAACCCCCATCCTTTCTACCGTATTTCTATATCTCAACGTCAACCCTTGTCCACACCCCTCTTGGCCTCGTTTTCATACAACTAAATCTTATTTCCTTTTCTTAACAACATTTATCGAACCTCCTAATATTGATTCCCTGTGACGTAGATAACCTGATATTTTCATTGCAAACTTTGCTTTCGTATAAGCTGTATCGCCTGAAGAAGCCTCTAGCCGCTATAAACTAGCTGGCCGAAACATGCTTAGAATCCAATCGTTTAAAACATTTTTTTATTAACGTGTAAAAACAAACAAGATAACAATGATGATACAATAACGTCAGCACATTACTGCTGATGTAAAAACAAATAAAAAGTATATATATATATATATATATATATATATATATATATATATATATATATATATATATATACATATATAAAGAGGAAGAAAATTAAAACTGTAAGTTTAATTTTCTTTCTTTTATAATAATCTCTACTTTCTATTGTGTATTGAGCTTTTTTATTCGGTTGAGATTAAATTATCTATATATATAAACACTGGTGTTTATATTAGATTGAAGTTTACCATTGCGTATATCAGGTAAACATTATATCCTCTTGATTTCATTACTACATATATATATATATATATATATATATATATATATATATATATGTGTGTGTGTGTGTGTATGTGTATAGATATATATATAGATATTTGTATAGTTTGGCAACAAGTCATTATGCAAGCACGTCTGATTGAACACGACATATTTAGTTATTCTTTTTTCCGAGTTTTCTGGATATCTTTTCCATTCGCCGAGCGATTCTTTATTTCAGCTAGCATATTGTATAAAATGGCGCTCGCAAGTTCTTGTTCAGCCATATTCTACTCAAGCACTTTCTATCGGTGCATCCGATTATCATCAGGAGCGATTGTTGTTGTTATCATTTTAATTTTCTTTGAGGCTTGGTGTATTTTTTTTATTATTATTATTGGTTATAAAGGTGGGTGAGGAGCGAATTATTTTTATTTTTAATTTCGATTTTCATTTTTTATAGTTTATTTATGTAGTGTCTTGTTAGTTATTAAATACTGTAAGTATATTTGTCCCAGTGTTAAATGAGATCCGGTTAAAAAAAAGGGCTGTAGTTTTTTGATAATATGGTTTCTAGTAATGTTAGTCATTGTATGCAAAATTAATACATATATATATATATATATATATATATATATATATATATATATATATAGAGAGAGAGAGAGAGAGAGAGAGAGAGAGAGAGAGAGACATATCAATACATGTATTGAAAATAAAACATAGTACCTAGTAACAGGCTGCCAAGAGGGTATTATGCATATATTTTAAATAATATTTGTAGTAGTGCTTCATTATCAAGTTTGTAAGAACAATATATTTTTGTTATTTCGTCGTGTTTATTGTTTCTAAACTTTTTCGTTGACAGAAACAATTCCTCAAAGAGAGTATCAAAAAGTAGACCGGTCTTGACTAAACATATAAGTAATAAAATATGATACTCTGCCAAACACATTGTTGAAATTGAGTTATATATAAATATACATATTATTTCATGTATCAATATAAAATGTTATACGACGTATATTTTATGTATCGATTTTCAGTATTTACTTCAACAATGCTTAATACGTGAGTAGCGCTAGGTAGTAAGTTATGAAAATCATAACTTACTATATTTATATTGAAAGCTATACCGATGCACTAGCAGTATCAGAATTTTTGTAGGAATTTTTGACACCCCTAACACGAAACTGCGAATACAATATAAAAATCTCGTAATTTCTCTGTTAAAAGTGGGTTATTTATTTTCTTTATGGATTATACTTCCAAAATAAACTATTACAGTTGTTTTAAAAGTAATAAAAATATTTTTATTTTTTTTTAAAACAGTAATGAATTTTCCGAACTCAATATTTTTCAATTTTTAAACTCAATATTTTTAAATTTTAAAAATCTATCAAAATTTTTCTATTGATTCTATTTTTACGATATTTTCAGGGTCAATGTGAAATTTTATGTTCTTTCCAATAAACCGAATATAATATTTTAGACAAACGTTTTTTTTAAATTCACGCGCCCCCATTTTCACGCCCCCCCATTTTCACGCCCCCCCCCATTTTTAACTTTCTCTTAAAAAGTAAATAATTAATTTATGTTTAATAGTTTTATATATCACAAATTGAAGAGAAAAGGTCAATAAATAATATATTCAAATTTAAAACAAAAAAAAAAAATCAGTTTTTTAGAAATTTACCTGTAAAGTCCGAAGTTTAAAACCTTATTTTATAAGAACACATTTTTTCTTTTTGTCTTTTTTTTTTTTTTTAATGAAACCTTGGTCCTTGCTCCTTTAATTGAAAAAAAAATTAGGGCTTGAATTACATTTTTCGAGGAGTTATAAGCTTAGAAAGATAGGGGGTCGAATAATTTACGCCTCTCATTTTGAAATGTCTATTAAAAAGTAAATAATTAATTTATGTTTAATAGTTTTATATATCACAAATTGAAGAGAAAAGGTCAATAAATAATATATTCAAATTTAAAACAAAAAAAAAATCAGTTTTTTAGAAATTTACCTGTAAAGTCCGAAGTTTAAAACCTTTTTAAAAAAAAAAAAAACACATTGTTTTGTTTTTTTTTTTTTTAAAATAAAACCTTGGTCCTTACTCCTTTAATTGAAAAAAAAAATTAGGGCTTGAATTACATTTTTCGAGGAGTTATAAGCTTGGAAAGATGGGGTGGAATTATTCACTATTTTCACGAAATTTCTGACACTGCTACCGATGCACATATTGAAAATAAAACCTTTCGTTGTAGTCTTCTAGAAATTGTTCGTAATATGTAGAAAATTTAGCTTTTGGAATGTGGAATTTTTAAAAACAATAATATGAAGGAAGAAAAAACAAGTGTTAAGGGTGTTATTCTCACTCCCTTGATGATAGGTTATTAACCGAAATATTATTTAAAAATACATATTCTCTTAATATCTTTAAATAGCTTTATTTTCAATATATGCATTGATATAACTATTTAATTGCTTCTCCTCGAGAGTAATATGTTTTTGTTCTTAATGTGGGGGGGGGGGACCAGCGCGCCCAAAAAAAGGGAACTCTGAAAGTAGGCAAAAATAGAAATTGCTTTTGTATTGAAGGGTTTCCGTTACATTGACTAAGAATAAATTAACTTAAGTGTAAGTGCGTAATTTTATTGTTGTACTAGCATGAAAAGACATAAGAATTTATGAGTTCAAAACAAAAAAGAAAAAAGATTAAACGTCTTGTTTATGTAAAACTAAGATGCAGGTTGGTGGGTTGCTTAGTTGTTTTTATTTGATAGCATATGAACCCTTGGCAGGTTATTTGATGTCAAATTTAGTTGTTTTGGTAAATGTGTGTATTTCTTTTGAAATGATTTTCAAATATGTAAACACGGTGTAAGTTTTTGAGTGATTCTTTTCATCAAGTATTTTCCAAATAAAAACTTGTATTTACTTTGATAATGCTTCTATTTTACCTTCTATTAGATTTTTAGATGTTTATGTAAACATCAAGTGCTTTTAAGAATGATATCAGAGCGTCTATTTAATATTTTCAAGCAACAACAACGTTTTCCTATTGCTTGTGCTACAAAATGTTTCCGTTGTAGAAAATAGATTAGTGCATCCGGTGAGAACATTTTTTATTGTTTATGTAGTCTAACACACACACACACATAATCAGATATTATTTAGTGGAATTTATTTTAAAATGTGATTAAAGATTTAAAAAAATGTGCTGCCCTGTGATGGGATTGAACTCTCATCCTTCAGATTATGAGACTTCAAGACACCCGTCCTCTGAACTCTTTTTTTTTATCCTATTTGCTCTGCATTGTTACTTAGATGAAGAGTGCATAGGTAACCATTCTACTTTACCGTTATTTCCGTGGAAGGTACTTGAATCAAATCTCGTTTCTCCTTGGAAGACATTTGTATAACAAGAACTCGTTATCTACCATAACTGAATGAATTTTCTCTGATTATTTTAATGTGCCTAGCCGCCGGCAGAGTTTCCATGAATAGAGTTTCTTTCAAAAATCTTCATGTCTGTGAAATATATTACCAAGGGACTGTCTCTCTCCCGACTACATCTGAACGTCTTTATATCATGAAAAAAATTCAATACTTCTGAGATTATATGAAAAAGCAGCACATGAAGAAATCAATACTTGTGACTGCTCATGAAGAAATCAATACTTGTGACAGCAAATGAAGAAATCAATACTTGTGACAGCAAATGAAGAAATCAATACTTGTGACTGCACATGAAGAAATCAATACTTGTGACTGCACATGAAGAAATCAATACTTGTGACAGCAAATGAAGAAATCAATACTTGTGACTGCTCATAAAGAAATCAATACTTGTGACAACACATGAAGAAATCAATACTTGTGACAACACATGAAGAAATCAATACTTGTGACAACACATGAAGAAATCAATACTTGTGACAACACATGAAGAAATCAATACTTGTGACAGCACATGAAGAAATCAATACTTGTGACAGCACATAAAAATCAATGCTTGTAAGAGCACATGGAAAAATAAAACCTCGTCTCTCTGATGTAATGAAACATTGTCTGAAGCAAGTTTGTCTACCTAAATATACTTGGATATTCATGTCTGTAATAGAATATTTCTAAAATGATAACCCACCTTTAAATTGCTTTAATATATTGTCAGATTTAATTTTAGGTTTTCATTCTTGTACACCAGAAGTAAAGTTGTAAGGCGTTGCAATCTCAAAGATGTAAAAGGAAGCATATATATATAATTTTGCCTACCAAACTTTTCTGTCAATTTTTGGTCTACAGATATGAAACTTAAGATACAGGGTATTCGAACCCATGCGAAACTTTATCTTTGGTTTTTAGCCGAGGAGAATCGTCGTAAAAGTGTTAAAATTAAAGACATGAAATTTGTCAAGTGACGGTCGAACGACGGCATTATGAATACGCATGCATAACGTAATAGCTATTGGTTCATGTTTTAACTCTTAGACTTGTATCATACAGGTCTTCAAAGCTCAGTCATTAACGGCAGAGGCAAAAATAAATCGTCATCTAAATGTTTTTGTTTCGATTCACGATGCTGGCGCACAAGTCATTTTTTTTTTCTTTTAACTTTTTAACTCATTACGATATATTGGGTCCGATGAATTTAGGAAAACTCGTCCGCGGAAAACTCGTCTCGGGAAAACTCGACCCCGGAAAACTCGTCCTCTTTTGCTAGGTAGGAAAACTGGTCCCTTATTGAATTAAATATCGATTGAAAACATATTTTATGCCCGTTCTTGAAGAAGATATTGTCTTTAAAAGAGAGTACACATCCCACAATATTTTTTAAAAATATTTTTACTTGTTTACTGTTGTTTTAAAAAAAATTAAATTAATTTTTCTAAGTTTTCGTTTTCTATCTAACTTTGAAAGTTTTTGGTCTTTCAACTTATTTTAAAGACTTTATTTAGTTTAAAAAAAAAAAAAGAAGTAATATCGAGTATTACTTATGAACAAAAAATGTCCGACATAAGACGATCACGTTTTAGGAGGATAATTGCTCAAAAATAGAAAATTAAAGAAAATATTAAGGTAGATATAGTTTTAAAACGAGCCTCACCTCCAAAAAAAAAAATAAATTTGTATATTTGTAGGTAATAATGCACATCCCATTATATTTTTAAAATATTTTTACATGTTTATTGTTTAAAAAAAATTAAATAGATTTTTCTAAGTTTTCGTTTTCTACCTAGCTTTATAAGTTTTTGGTGTTTAAACTTATTTTAAAGAGTTTATTTAGTTAAAAAGAAATAACAAGTAATGTCGCACTCGACATTACTTAGTAAATAATTTTTAATTAAAAAATGTCCGAAAATTAAAGAAAATACTAAGGTAAATATAGTTTTAAACGAGCCTCCCCCACCTCCAAAATAAAATAAATTTGTATATTTTTAAGTACTGCACAAGTGCCCCCGAAATGACTTTAAAACGATACCCTCTCCTCCTGGCTTTCGAAATAATAACGTTATTATTTCAGCGCGGTACCAAAATTACATAAGGCCGTGTTTTCTTTTTTGTTGCTTTGTAATAACACAAGAATTATTTAAATTGAATTAATTCTTCTAAATAAAATAATTGCTTTCTTTAATAATACGTGTTTTCTTTCTTTATTTTTGTTTCGTAATGGCACAAAAAGTGTTAAAACTAGAGTATTATTTTTAATAAATATTTGGTTTCGTTTTTCGTATCTTGACTCCGTGATCAAGTTCATTTTTTTTTAAGCAAGAGTTAAAAAATATTAAAAAAAAATATTGATTAACTTTTATGCATTTTTAAATGAAGGAAGGAGGGTCTGCGACTCAAAAAAAAAAAAAAAAAAAGAAAAAAAAAGTCACTCGGTATGCCGGAATAATGTTAAATAAAGACATAAATTATGTCTAATTTGTCCTTCCCAACATATTTGAATTTTGCAGAGTTTTTTTTTATACGATAAACAAGTCTCGTTCCAATCAGTGATACATTTTTGGATAATTATTACTTTTTTAGCAAAAATTAAGCACATTTATTGTATTAATTCATTATCTTAAGACTTTAACTTAATACTTAACTTGGAAATAATTCCAGAAAACTTATATTTTTCTTGCCAGAAAAATGTAAACGCGTCATAATGAATTTTTACGTGAAATCTAGGGGTTTTCAGATTTGAGGTAAAATTATTCCATATATTTTTTATTTCACATAGTTTTTTTTTCTTTGAGAAATTAACTTTAAACTATAATCTTTCAAATACAATTAAAAAAGTACTCGGAAATTTAAACAATTATTATGATTAACCGCCGTTAAAAACCATGCCCCCCCCCTACGGAGGCAGCCATTAAATTGCCCGTACCTAATAGTATGACTATTATTTATTTTTTCTAGATTTCTTAAACATGGGTATGTCTACGGCTTCAGAAACATCACTACATAGGAACGATTTTTGTCTCGCATTTACATTATTTTTGTATACTGTAAAAAATTTGTAAAAATTATTAGTAATTTATATAAACCTTCTTTTTAAATAGTAAAAAAAAAGTTAGGATGATAATATTAAATTACAGTTACATAGTCTTACACATGGGGGTGGGGTAAAGCTGTGGAGAGTGTTCGATGTACTTATTATTAAATATAAAACAAATGACTGGGCTATTTTGGTAGTACAGACCTTAGTAATTGAATATTTGTCCAACAACAAAAATAACAGCCGTATTTTAAATTTTTACACGGGGGAGGGGCATGTTACCACTGGGAAACGCTGATTAACAGATCCTGCTAGTATGAAATAAAGAATATATATATTAGAACGTAATATGACTTTACGTTATAGAACATAATATGATGTGAACATGATAAAACTCAATATGTTTTGAACGTAATACCACTGAAACATAATAGAGTGTAATATCACTAAAACATAATAGGATGTTATATGACGTGAACAGATTAGAACGTAAGATGACTTGACCATAATAGAGTGTAATAGAAGGTAATATTAACCAAAAACAATAACAAATTTCACATTATCTTGTTTAAGGAAATATTTATTTATCAACATAACTCCCATGCTTCAAAATCACTTCGAATAGCCTCTTGTCAACTGATGATGTCAATCGGCGGATTTGAGGTGATGTGATGCTATAGGAAACTTTCAAAAATCCTCCTCCAAAGTTCATCCTTCGACGAAAATTGAACACCTTCTTCATAAACTTTCATCTTCATTAATGACCAGAGTTGTTCAATTAGGTTCATATTTAGAGAACAAGGTGGCCATGTCATCAGATTTTCTCCACTAATGCCTAATGACTTAAAATAGGATGTTGTAGCTTTGGCCGAGTAGGATGGCACACTGTCTTGCATAAAAATCAATTTGTGGTGACGCGCCAATGGAAGGTCACCAAGCCATGGTGACAAATGCTCATTTAAAAATAATATATAAGACTGACTTGTCAGTTTGACAACTTCTGGCACTAGAAATGGTTCAATTAGTTCATTGCAAACTATTTCAGCCAAAAACATGACACCTCTACCTCTCTGTTAACGACAGAATCGATTAGAGATATGTAATCAAAGAGGACTCCAAGCTTTGGCCCACCCAGCTGGTACATCAAGCGTCGCTCTAGCATCATCGGTGAAAAGAATATTTTCAAAGCTGGTTTTCGTGTATTACTGAGCCCAAGCCAAACGTTTTTCCTTATGAGTTTGGTTTAAAACAGGTCTTACTATGGGCTTAAGGCTCCTTGCAATTTCGTTTAAGACATCACAGTGTGTCTTTCTGGACAAGGAAGGTATTCCAGCCTTGTCAGCTATAGCAGCACTGTTGCTGCCCGACTGCTTGATAAGTTGACAGCGAATTTTTCCAACTGATGTTGAGCAGAAACTGACTTTCTTGTGCTTTTGTCCTTCCTTGGTTTAATGTTTGAATTTTCAATGAATGAAGACAGTGTTATTCGATCTCTTCTAAACTTTTTGGCTAGATCTATGAAAGATAAACCTTCTGCAAGGCCTGCAACAACACATTCTTTTTCACTAGCTGTACAATCGACCCTTTCTAGGCATTTTGGGAGATCTGCAATAAAATGATACACACTTAAGATTACAAGAAAATAAAAAAATTAGCATAACTTTACAAAATATTTGTTCAAATTCCACAAAAATCAGGAAAATTAGGCACCTTGTTATGCCCTTGTAGTGTACCAGATATCACTTCGCTGCATTTCATAGTTATTTCAAAATTAAAAATATACTGACCTGCGATAAAGCGATACACAGGCTTTATATATATATATATATATATATATATATATATATATATATATATATATATATATATATATTTGTAATCATCGACATACCGTCCTGTTTTGTTGTATCACAACTCATCAGTGCCGCTAGACTAGCATCTCCCCCAAGCCAAGGATTGAACCTAGAACTGTGGTGTTGACAGTCAGCAGTTATCCCACTTGACCACAGAAGCGATGCCCCACAAATAACTCGTCGGAATGTCTATTTAAATAGGCATCCACCACCACTTTTACAGTGCTCAAATCGCCTTTTTCAGCCAATTAAGTAGCAGGTGAGATTATTTACGACAGTGCTCTACCCAAATATATATATATATATATATATATATATATATATATATATATATATATATATCATTGTATATATTATTTGAGCTTTTTATTGATTGTTATTTATTTTCTTATTTTGATTTTTCAGGAGCCATAGATGCTAGCAAGACACGATTTATGAATTACAGTTCAACTGTGGTCTGCACAGTAGGCACATCTCATCCATTAACCATTGAGACAAGAGACATGTTTGGAAACTTAACTCCGTACAAAGCTGACCAGCAAAATTATTTCAAAATACGAGTAAGAGAGGTGAGTAAAAATTAAATTCTAATGGTCTTAATAATAAAGCACACACACACACACACACACACACACACACACACACACACACATATATATATATATATATATATATATATATATATATATATATATATATATACATTGTTTGATTTCTGTTGTTTTAAGTTCTTTTGCAGTTTACAAACGAGATTGGTGCCGTTAGCTAATTTTGTGTAATAATTTTGCTCAAGCTAACAACAATTGCGTTTTTCTTTTACTATTACCTACATTTATACGATCCTTCCGACTTACCCTTATATGGTGAGCCTACTTTCAATTATTTTTTACTATATTATCCTATTACTCCATTCTCATTTTATATTTAAATGTCATCAAGCCCATTTTTCCTATATTTGCATTTTGTAAAATTCTGGCTCTTTTCCTCTTCTGATGAGAAACACAGCTTTGAAATGACATGACCTATAAAGTTTTTTTTCTTAATTTTCTCCTTAACTTTTCTTATGACTATATTTATTTAATTTCATTGACATTTTTTTGGTACCTTTCTTTTTGAAAAAGAGATTATATTCTCGAAATGTCAAAGACTTCTATTATTCTGATTATCTCAAGCAGTAAATTTATTCTAGTGCTTTGTATCTATGATTGACCTTGAAAATAAATGGATATATAAAGATATAAAAAAACAGCTCTACAATACCCTCTTTTGAAAATTTGAATTTTCGAAAAAAAAAAAAAAACCCTGACGTCGTGTGCTTGGAAAAATTGTTAATTACAACAGTAACAGTGAGAAAACCACACCAGATTTGTAACGTACAAGATATAGTAAATCTGCGGAAACCCTATTTGAATCACTCTCGATTATTTTAATTACAATTCTAAAAAGAAAATGAGATTTGTTTTGGAAAGCAACATTTTTATGATATGAACTTAGCAAATTGAACAGATTTTTAAAACATTCGTTTGCCATTAAGAAAATTAGGTAAGGTTGAACATATTAAATTCATGAATTATATATTACTATGAATCAATTAGACTTCTAGGATCACAGAAAAAAAAACAAATATTTTCCTACAGTGAAATCAAACTTGTGATGAAAAACCAAACACCTTGGGTTTAATATCTGTTTGTTCACAGATACCATGTGCGTCTAAAATTAACTGGTGTAAACCCGAAGTTATCTTTTTCATTTTGCTTATTTTCTGAGATCCTTTAACCCTAATTGATCCTTTATCACAAAAACACCAACAATCTTACATTTGTTGAAACGATGCAATTATTAAATAAATTGTTTAGCTCTAAAACGTCTCTTTTTCAAAAAGAGTGGAAATGTATGAATTACACAAAATGAAAGACGGATCCTTAAAACCTATCGCTCATGCATTTTACAATCCAATTTACATTACAATCTGCAGAAAAATGTTAGCGGATTATCTAGATTTATGCTAAAATAGGCTAAATTCTTGCAAGACACGGTGATTTCCTCTATACAAACTAATGTAGAAGTAAAAAGTACAAGAAAACACACGAGCAAATGTCGTAAGTGTATTCAATCTGTGATGTAGTTATCTGCAACGATTGAGTGATTATTTCTGCAACATTACAGAAAAGAATATCAAACAAATTTCATGTCAATCACTCGGTAATTTTAAGTCTTCAAAGTGTCATGGGAAAATTTTGCGTATTGAACAAGCATGGACAAAACATTGAAAATGCAGTGAAAATATCTAGCAAAGACACCTATAAAGTTGAGACCGCGAGCGAAAAATAATCGACTGTGTTCTAGGATCTACATAAATTTTTATGACCCACTAAATGGTTTCTATTACTTCTAGTTATTGACAGGTTCTCTGGAAATATAACAATGTAAGAAACTAACTGCAAAAGTAACTATTAGTTTTTTTTAATTAATTATTCGGCCAGTTCGAGGTCATTCAATGTATTGTTTGAGAAATTTTGCAAATATCTAGGATGACCTCAATTAACAATGTTCCATCTTTCATGACACCAATCGAAGCAATGTTTGCAACGAAGATAAAAAACTATGTTTGATAGATTATTGCCACCCTTTATGAAATCAGGACATGAAAAAATGTCACAAGGAGACACTTCAAAGTTGAGGAAAAAGTTTTTTTTTATGTTCAAAAATAATAAATTCTACTGGAAAACAAGTCGATAAACTGGTCGGAAATATGATTTACATGGAAAAAAAGACCCAAGTGTGTGTCATGTTCGACACATTTTAAATGTCAATCCTGCAAATAAGTTCTGAGCAATGAAGATCAAGAAGAAAACCAAAGATTGCAGATTTGATTGCAATAAACCCCAAAGAAAAAAAACATTGTCTCCATACGTAGTAAGGCTAAAACTGGACTGTAATAGTAACCCACTCTATTTCGTGACTCTCTGGAGTTATTTAGACATAATGTACACTCATGAACAAAAAAAGTGGGTCAAGAATGAAAGAAGGAAGAAATCGATTTTTCAATATTTTTCTATGAATTTTTGTTAATTTTAACTGAAAACTTCTATTTTGCAGATCATTATTATTATAGCATATAATAATAAGTGGAAAAATTCATCCTAAAATGGTAATACCTCATCTTGGCGAGGATATAAAAAAACGAATTTCAGGATAAAGGCAGTTCAAAATGACTTACAAGCAGATTTTTCATATTTTAAGAAAAGAAAATGTAAAAACATGTCTTCTTACAGTGAAGAGAAGTGGTCAAAGGTTTGAAGTTGAATACTCGGTAAAAAAGAAATCTGGATCTGGTTGCCCTAGGGCATTCACTTTGAAGGACGACTGCAGTCTTAAATTGGCTGTTTTGAAGAATTGAAATAAAACTTATGTTGACCATAGTAAAGAATTCAAAACAGGAGCTGAACATTCTCTTTCTAGATATACAATATCTAGACGAATGAAAGAAATGGGATTTTCTTCTAAAAGGTGTGCAAAGAAGTCATTTTTATCTAAAAAGAACATCAATGCTAGAAAGAGATTTTTTTCGTGTTATGACAAGAAAGATACAGACTGGTTCAGGAATGTTTTCTGGTCAGATAAATCAAGATTTTGTCTCCCGAACGGTGCATTCGAAGAACTGGAGAAAGATTTTCGACAAGTTGCATAAAACGACAGTTAAATACGGGAATAGAATGGGATAATGGTGGGAGGAACTTTTACTTTAGCAGGAGTTGGGGAACTTATTAGATGTGAAATGTCAATTAATGCAAAGGAATACATTCGAACATTAGAAACATGACTGTTACCAAGTATTCAGAAGCTGGGAATATCCCAGAACATTACTTTTCAACATGATAATGCCTCTGCACACACCGCTAAAGTCACAAAAAATGGTTTTCTGATAATTCAATTGATGTGATGTTTTGGCCAGGTCAAAGCCCCGATTGAAACCCAATCGAGAATATTTGGTCCATAATATCTCGTGCATTGACTGGAAGAACTTTTTCGAATAATAACAAACTGTGGGAAGCTGTGCAAAGCGAATAGAACAGCATCTCCTCTCCACAGTGTTCAACTTTGGTTGAGAGCATGTCTAAAAGGATTGATCTTTTAAAGAAATTAAAAGGAAGTGCGATTCCATACTAAGCATTTATTAAAGTAAATGTCTTGTTCTGTGTTATTAGTCTCGTTTAAGTTTTCTTGTTTAATTGTTTTTGTTCAATATAGCTTTTGATGTAATAAAATGTATAAAATTTGTTTGACCCATTTTCTTTTTTGCTCACGAGTGTATACAGGAACTTATGACAAAATCTCAAAGTAATCTTTCTGTAACATACTATTCCGTCTGTAAATATACCACCGTGGTGTTTTATTTATTGTTGGCTCTTCCAGGTCTCAACATTTTAATAAGATTTAGTTTTGAGAAACTTCTCTTTGCGATAGAAACAGAAACTGTATGAGTCAAAAACAGCCACAGAGCAATAACAATATTTCGCATTGTTTCTTGCACCTGGCATAAATGGATCCATCTCAGTCATTCAATGATAATTTGGTCATTACTGTTAGACATATACCACTTTCCTCCTCGGAAGCGTTTTGCTTAAAAGCCCCCAAAACAAAGAACTTCTAAAAGCAACATAACAACGTCCAAGTCCCCAGCGTATTTGTTTAGACTTTTACAGTTAAATCTTTTTAGTATTGCGTTAAAAATGAAGCAAAATAATTAAACAACGAAAATCCTCCATTCCAAGATCTTGTAAGAAAATATGGAAAATAAAATAATATTAATGAATATTATTTGTAAAAAGATTTCAACCGTTGAATCATTGGATCGATTGGATCGTTTGTGTTGTTATGGTATAGTTTAATTATATTGTAACCTTGGATAAAGAAGGTCTTACTCTTACGTTCTCTCTCTCTTTTTCTCCCCTCTCTTTTTTATGTTTAAATGTACTTCTTATTATGTTTCTACTGTTATAGCATAATTTAATTATATTGTAACATGCTCATTATTGGATAAAGAAGGCCTTTCTCCTACGTTTTGTTTTTCACTTTCTCTCCCTCTTTTTTATGTTTAAACGTTCTTATTATTTTTCTGGTTTTATGGCATAGTTTCTTTTTCTCTCTTTCTCTCTCCTTATGTTGAAATGTTTTGATTATTATGTTTCTGTTGTTATGGCATAGTTTAGTTATATTGTAACATGCTCATCATTGGATAACGAAGGCCTTACTCTTACGTTTTCCCTCTCTTTCTCTCCCCTTTTCTTTTTATGTTTAGATGTTCTTATTATTATGTGTCTGTTGTAATGGTATAGTTTAATTATATGGTAACATGCTCACAATAGTTAATTAATAAAAGAAAATTATAATTGAATAATAAAGGTATTTCTGTTACGTTTTCTCTCACCTTTTCCTTCTTTATATTAAAATATTCTTATTATGAAAAATTTAACAAAAAATAGAGTCTGTTTTAATTAAGCAAATTACAACTTGTTTCCTGTTGCTTGAAATTCAAGCATAATATGGGGGAAATGCTGCTCGGCAATTGTGTTGATTTGCATAAAGATAATTAAACTTGTTCGAAATTTTATTTTGTGCTGAATAAATATTAAAAAAAAGCAAAATTTAATAAAAAAAGTCAGCACATTTTTCTATTCTTTATCTTTACAAGCTTTTCATGATATGAAATAAATTTTATTTAAAACATTGTAAATAATTTGACTGCAATTTTAATTTCTGCCTTAATTTTCCGGTCAGTTTCCTAAAAGCATTTGTTCGGTTCTATTTTTTAAATATATTTTTTTCGTTGCCGACATTCAGAAAAATTCTAATTTTCGCCTTCTTTTTCTTTCCTTAAAAATCTCTTTATTCTCATCTTCCCTAGGGCAGTATTAATGCGCATGCTACCGAAGCTCATATTTAAAACAATGGATATCATGAGAAAACAAAAACATTAATTCCCAAATGAACAACTTATTCAATGACCTTGTCAGATCTGAAAGAACAGCAGCCCCTGCTTCTCTTATGACTTTCACGCAAGTTGTAAAAATCAGTTTTTCATTTCGAACTGAAAATATGAAATTAAAGAACTTATTTAAAGGTAATCAATATTTCAGACAAGAAAACGTGATGGATTTTATGGATTTCACATATCGATTCATCGATTTTTTGGTTGTATTCTGAGGTTTGAACACGCGAAAATATAAAGAACAAAATATTAAGTTAGAAGTCATACCTTTGCTGATAACGTGAGTTGAACTCCCATCGAAATGTCAAACTTGACCGGACTTTTCAAGATCGTGGTCATATAAATTTCGGACTTTTATCTAGCTACAATATGAGTCAAGTGGCAAAACTTTACGACACATAGAATCAAAGTCATCACCGAAAGTGATAATCTTTAACTTTTCCTTGACTCTGACCTTAACCTTTGATCTAGATATCTCAAAATGAAATCAATTCTAAACGAGACCATAATAAATATTTTTTATCAAGTTTATCAACGATTAGTCAAGTGATGTGAACGCTAGGCTATATAACAAACAAACATAGCGAAGGTAAGTACTTTAATATTCGTCTCAGGACATATATAAGCAAAATGTATAAAATTAGTTTTGAATTGTACATTCTGCTTTGTAAGGAGCACACCATCTCAATAGTGAAGTTTACAAAAGAAAATTATATGCCCGCGTTACTCTCCGTGTTGACGAGAACACATATCCTATAATTCATGGAGTCATTTTATATTCAGAAGTGGAATTGGTGTGATGAAAGTAAACTTAAATAAAACATGAAAGATAACCCGCCACCATTGTCTATAATTTATTGAGAATATTACTTTTCTCTTTTTCTACCTTTCACATTTTACTCCAGTTTACGTTACCTTATCAATTCCATCTGAAGATGATTCGTAGCCGAATCAAAAGCGCTCGTGATTCTTATGGAACTTTTATTAATATCTTTTTTCGATATAAAAGAAAGTTTATATGAAACATCGAAAAATAAAAAAAATATAATAAATAAAGCAAAGTGCTTCTGTTTTATTCAATATTTACTTGAATATATACATCTATCTCCCCCCCTCTCTCTCTCTCTCTCTCTCTCTCTCTCTATATATATATATATATATATATATATATATATATATATATATATATATATATATATATATATATAATTTAATGTCTGTAGACATAAAACACAGTTTGGTAAGCAAAATTTCTTAAACAAAACTGTATACGCATACATAAATATATATAGAAAGAAGTTTTTGTTTACTATAACCTTTTTACGCAAATATTATGTAAGTATAAATCATGTAGAATATCTGCATGGATATAATTACACGTAATAATTAACGAAAGAAGATCATTCCATAAGAAAATCGAAAAAAAAACCAACTAATAGTTAAAATGAATGTTTAAAAGAATATGTAAATTAGATAGATCTTTTTGCAGATATATAATAAAGTTGCATTTTCTTTTTAAATAAATAGAAAAAAGAGGTTTAATATGAATATCAATACACACTCACAAAATTATATATATATAAATTTGGGTTCTATAATAGCAGAGAGATCCAACGTTGCCTGGGATTGAATGATGATCAACGAATATTTCACATTCCTATATTCTTATTGTCATCGAAATCCGTGAAATCGCCCGGGAGAAAGCTTCACATGCCTCCATGTAGTAACTTATTCCAAAATATATGTTATTCTACATTGCATTCCAGAGAACCTACTGTTTATTTTATAAAATTATTTTATATACACGTTTTTCTATTTAACGAAAAAAAAAAAGTATTTAAAAAATTACGTGCAGGGTTTGCACCTACAGACCACGTCATGCAAAGTAAAACAAAACAAAACAAAAAATATATGTAAATTTTCAAGTCTTATAAAATTCTTTGCAGTTAGTGAAAAAAATTAAGAAATTTACGTGCGGAGTTTGAACCTACAGATCACGTTATGCAAAATAAAAAAAAGTAAAACAAAACAAAAAACACGCTATCAACTTACTCACAGTAGAATTTTCTACGACCCGTTGTTCTATCTATGTTGCTAAGCGACGACAGGGAAAAATGGCTTCACTAATGATAGATAAATTAAAATAATGGTTTCGATTATCAATTATCGGTAATTATCGGGTAATTATCGCGGATATTCTTATGCTGTGAATTTTAAAGAAAATCTGTTCAGCCGTTTTCGGAGTGTATAAGGAACGAACTGACACATACAGTTGCATATATATATATATATATATATATATATATATATATATATATATATAGAGAGAGAGAGAGAGAGAGAGAGAGAGTTAAATAAATGACTACTAATTATCGGGGAAGTGTTTTTATTTTACCTGATGCAGACGGTTTCAAAAGTTAAAGATAGATTTAATCTCGATAGAAAAAATATTTGATGCCTGATTATTTTACCTGAGAACATTTTAGAGTTAACCAGACAAAAATTTATGTCCGCCATTTTGTTTCTTTTCTTTTGCTTTGCTGCTTTATAATCTGATCGTTAATATTCAATCACTCCGTGATTTAAGAATAGATTTCACACCTTCATATGAAGATAAATAAAAACTTTGATTTTATATTAAAAAAAAAACAATTAACCAACAGCACAATTCATCCTCTACCCTATAATAAAAAGCAACACACACACACACACACACACACACACACACACACACACACACACACACACACACACACACACACACACATATATATATTTATATATATATATATATATATATATATATATATATATATATATAAACTCCGCTTACGCAAATGTTATTACGTTAGAAATAATAATAAATATAAATTGGTACAATGGTTATAAAAGAACCAGAAACAAAAACAAAATCCCCATACCTATGTATAAATTTATTTTCATAATAATTTCTCTGTTCTATATACACGTAATATATTATACGAGTTTACACCTTCCATCAAAAATTGAGGAAAATATTATGCTTCACCAGCGTTCGTATTAATATTCATATTTACTAGGTTTTCAGCATGAAATTATCCAAACTTAAGCGGCCACCTAAAAAAATTAGTGAACATTTTTTTCGTGTGTCAGTAAGTCATTTTAACGAAAACAAATTCAGAGGTAAAAAAAAATCTAACAATCAGTTTCTACATTTTAAAAGTGTGCAGATCGGTAGAGAAGTTAATTATAATGCATTGCCTATCAATTGTTTTTATTTATTCTTTTACGATTTCTCGACTTGTAAATATTTTGCTCTTTTACCATGATTTGAATGAATTATAAACAGCTGCAGAAGATATTTTAGTAATGACATGCGTGATTTAATGTCTGGATAGATAGGGAGCGCTCATTGTCCTGTGGAGATTCTCTAACCAGGAGTAATTAATAGATAAGGAAATGGATCGATATTTTAAGTTAAAATGATTATTGGCCTCTTCTTACTGTATGAATATGTTCGTTTACTGGCTGAAAGAAAAGCATCCTTAACTCTGGCCTCGAAAGTAGTACACAATATCCATACCCCCCCCCATGTGGGGTTATATAAAACATGATGAGTGGTATAATGCATTTTTATCGTCATTTTATTAACTTTAGCTTATCTTTTTTCCTCTCTTTTATTGCATGCCAAGTTTTCTTTCATGTTATCTTTCATTCTATCAAAGAACCATTAAAAGACTTGGCATATCTATCGGCATCTTGACCAATCTGACCCTTATATGATGAACTCCTGATCCTTCAAAGTTTCAGGATATTCTTTATCCATCCTGCAGTTTCTAGACAGCTTGTCAGAAATCAAACTGACTGGTAATCAATGCATGTTCATCAGTTGCATCCTCAAATGTTGGCCATCTGCCGTCGGGTGCTCTCAACAACGTTAAAGCCTTGAAGCAACTTCCTTTCCACATAAGGTTGAAGTTGAATTATCCCCTTGTCGGTGTTTTATTTATTTTTCTATTCCACGTAGACTGCATGGCTTCTTCATCGGAAGTTTGTTCACTGTCTGCAGAGAGCATACTTTTTGGTTTTAGTGGTTGTTCTTATTTGCATACTAGCAGGTTTATTCCGCTCACTGTCGCTTCATGATTTAATTTCTATTATTTTCTTGAAATCATTGAAACGAAAGTAATTGATATGAAAAAAAGAAGAATAGATAACACTCTTCCTCCCTCTCTCTTGTTGTCTCTCTTGATAAAAAGAAGTCAAAACTAACCAATAAAGAAGACAAAATTTTCTCTCTTTCTCATTCTTTTTGTTGTTTCATCATCATCATCATCATCATCATCATCATCATCATCATTAATAATAATAATAATAATAATAATAATGATAATAATAATAATAATAATAATAATAATAATAATAATAATGAAAAAGAAGAATACAAGAACCGACACAACTGCGTAAGGAAAGGAGTACACTGGGAACTATGCAAACGACTGAATTTTGAACATGCAGACAAATGATGGAGATAGTACTAGAAAACGAAAACCACAAAATCCTCCGGGGCATTGAGATACAAACAGATAAGCTCATTCAGGCAAGAAAACTGGATGTCATAATAAAGTAAGAAAAATAAGAGAAAGTGCCAAATTATAAATTTTGCTGTTCCAGCAAACCTCAAAGTTCAAAGGCAGATAAACAAAGCAAATTCACGGCAGTCTGCTAAAATGATATTGCTCTTCATCTTACCTGCTCTTCAGGTCTAGAGACCATGAATGGCTGTTCTCAGCAAACTTACAGTTCCTATCACCCATACACAGACACTGAAAAGAACAGCACACACACACACACACACACACACACAATGCCTACCAAAGTCACTCACACATGCGTTTACATTGTAACACACATATGCACGCTAACACACATACAGTTCTAACGCTCACTCTGAGCATTCTGCTTTTCTAATGAATAAATTAACCCACATAAAATTAACTTTGAATTAATTGTAAATTTATGCATATATAAATATATCTTTCATTTAAACATGTTTTTCTCTAACGCTCCACCACAATAGATCCAGTTTCATTTGAACTCATAGTGTGTTAAAGTATTAGTCCAATAATTCTTTTTGTAATTAATCAATATTATATGGTAATGGCCATCCTCAATAACAAAATTATAATTAAAACATTCTAATTACTAATTAATTCTCGTTCATCAGTTTTTAAGTGACTCTTAATTCCAGCTGTTTACTGGTAATAACTTGAGGAAAATACGAAAAATGCAGTTTGAATTTTATAAATAGGATCCACGTGCAGAATCTCATTTTTAATTTAGGATTTGATTCGCACACTTTATCAACACATATATTGCAATGCTAACGATATGGAAATGAAAATAAGTTTTTATGTGGTATGACATGGTTAACATGTTTAGCTTTTGATAACATGCTGTAATAGTGGAATTTACATTCCCTATTCTCAAAACCACCTGGTAGATTCACAAATAAATTACACTCATGTAAAGCACATTCCAATTCGACATTTTATATTTTCCTCTTTTCAGTCTCAAGAGAAAATCAGAGGAGAGCAATTCTTGTGTATTCTGAATAGAGATATGCAAAATATCTCCAAACCCTGAATATCATGTTGCTACCGAATTTGGAAAATTTTGATTTCGAACTTCAAAATATCTCAACACGGAAATCAACACTTAAAAATATTGCATGCATTTTTATATTAATTACGAATTTTCTTTTAATCAAGGTAAATCTAAATTTATGCGAGTCAATTTCAAATAATTGTGATGCAAATTCATGCAAAATTTCGTCACATGCTTAAAAACAAATTTCCACCACATGCTTGAAAACGGGCAGTATGAACTAGAACAAGTACATCGAAGACATTGCGAATGCTGCTGCATGAAGGTAGGTTCCCTCTATCGTACTAGAAAACTACTCACATCTGAGAGTATACTGCACCTCTACAAAGCCACCATTTGCTCATGCGTGGAGTATTGTTGCAACATCTAGGATGGTGCATCTACCACTAGTCTCTCCCTCTTGGATAAGATCTAAAAAGTCTTCAATGTAAGAGGCCCCACTCTGTCAACTAAGCTGCAATCCCTGTCCCATTGGCTCAATATTACATCCCTATGCCTATTTTACAAGTATTTTAATGGAATGTGCTCTGATGAACTCGTTGCACTAGTGCCTCCTCAACATACATATACTCAACAAACATATACTCAACATACATATACTCAACATACATATACTCAACATACATATACTCAACATGCATATACTCAACATGCATATACTCAACATACATATACTCAACATACATATACTCAACATACATACACTCAACATGCATATACTCAACATGCATATACTCAACATACATATACTCAACATACATATACTCAACATGCATATACTCAACATGCATATACTCAACATACATATACTCAACATACATATACTCAACATGCATATACTCAACATGCATATACTCAACATACATATACTCAACATACATATACTCAACATACATACACTCAACATGCATACACTCAACATGCATATACTCAACATGCATATACTCAACATGCATATACTCAACATGCATATGCTCAACATACATATACTCAACATACATATACTCAACATACATATACTCAACAAACCCACTTATAGCAAAATCACTGTTAAGGCTTCTAAATGCCAGAAGACTGCTTTCTACTTTAATATTTTTTCCCCTCAAACAGCTACTGGGAATTCCCTTCTTGCTACCTGCTTCCCTGACTGTACTGATATGCAGAGGTTTGAATATAACATAAGCCAACATTTTAATAATCTCTGCTAAGCATGCTCCCAAATAGTTGCCTTTTACATCCAAGTGGCGATATACCTTGTTAGAGGTGAACGTGAGTAAAAAAAAAAAAAAGAAAGAAAGAAAAATTTCCGCCATCATCACAACACTGCAGTGTTGGGTCAGTCGTTTAACTGTCAAGACTGGAATGCCTGTGTAAACTTTTATCTGCTCAGCCCATCTCTGTGGTAGTCGTCCTTTTGATCGTTCTTGAATTAAATCTTCTTGATATGATTTTTTTTTTCATAGCTGGAATTTGGTAGCTAAGAAATTTTCTTAAATAATATTGCTCTCTCTTTTTTTTTCTTCTTTATTCAAATGACGTCGTTGTGTTTGAGTGGAAAAGTTTAGAGGTCATGAAGTCAGTGAGTGACACCAGGCGTAAGTTGCAAAGTACATGATTTCTGAGCGAAATTCCCTCTCTTGCTCTTAGCTGGAGAGATTTCAAGCTGAGAAGATGTGTCTAGAGTCTCTCTTCTAAGAAGAGAGATGGAGCAGCACATGCATGTGGTTGATGTAGTGAGGCAGACTATCTCTCTCTCTCTCTCTCTCTCTCTCTCTCTCTCTCTCTCTCTCTCTCTCTCAAACACACACATACACAAGTTGTCTTTCTGATATTTTTCTTCGACTATCTTTAAATGAAATAAACCTTAAACAAAATCATCAGCGTCCGAGTGATTGTATATTTAGATGACTAACAACCTGGATTCACAATGACAAGAATGCCGATACGGGGTATAAAGAATTTATACACCCATCGAGAAGCTATAATAAAACAGTTAATGGATTTGTTAATATTTTGCTTTATTCTGATATCTACATTTCTTGGCTTATTTCACAAAGTTACTTCAAGCATAGTTCTTAAACATTTCAACATTCTTCTTGTCATTCTTCGGGTCAAAATCACAGTGTAGTATCTGTTATGATGCTACACTTCACCTTTTTTGTCCCCAGTCAGTGGAAATGAAGTTTTTCATAACTGAGACATTTTTTTTATTTTTGTTCCTATTCAGAGTACCCTTTTTGGGGAGCTGGATTTTCCCCACATTAAAAACCGACCTTGTGTCTAACTCTGCCCTCGTGGGGAGGCAAGTAAATAGTAACATCTTAAATTTATGACGTCATTTTTTACTTTTAAAGGATGACATCATCCTTTATTGACGTTTCTGTTAAACTAATGACTTCTTCACTCTGCATAGTGACAAACAAACAAAATTCAAAGTTTTAGTGGCATATAATATTAGATTTAGTGGAAAATGCAGTTATCTTGTTTACATTATAAACAATACTGATATTTCGAGCTAGCTGCTGCTCCTTAAATACAAGATGAATTACCTTTCTGGGTGTTAGATAAAATGAAATCACTATGCATATTAATATATTAGAGACTATTAAAATGTAAGTGTAGTATCTGTTCTATACTACACTTCCTCTGTTCTGTCCTCAGTCAGTAAAAGAGAAAGCGTTCCAGACTGAGGCAACTTTTATTTTTGTCTAAATCCAGAACACCCCTTTTGGGGGAGATACATTTTTCCCCAGGTTAAAAGCCGACCTTGTGTCTAACTCGTGAGGAATCTGATAAGTTTACTAATATTCGGACTTGATGTGCCGTAAACAGTTGATTTATTTATAATCCTTCTAACTATTTCCAAGTATTGCCTTCTCCGAAACCGAACACAGTAGAAGTACGCAAGTTCTTAAATGAAATATCTTTTCCTTCTTAACATCCTATTCTCTTTACTTTGACATTTCAACTGACCAAGGAACACACCTTCCTCGTCGTAAAAGAAAATCTATTACACTTTACCTTAGGAATTTTATAGAAGTTTCTGCAGATCTATATAAGCAATTGGTTCCTGCTGTTACAAGTTATTAGCATGCTGTGCGGCAACATTACACAGCTGTCTGGTGCAGACTCATTCTAGTGAAACATGACAGATAACATGACATTTTTTCTTCTTCACATGGCATATATTCATAAAAGCATTGCATTCGTTATACGTTCAGATTTAACCCATCGTGGCCAAGAGATGTGACGATTACAATAAAAATCATTTGCTCTTTTTACAGTTAACAATTTTCAGAAGAGCTTTGAGTAGATATAGGGAAAAAATGTCTTGCATCAACAGTAAAATTTAAAAAAGAAAATCATAAAAAAGCCTAAACTTAAACGATGATGATATTCTTAAAATTCATTTTATTTGTTTAGCAATGAGCATTGATAATTCGAATTATTTGGATTATTTGAACTATTGTTTTCATCTTGAGTGTTATTTGCACAAGGGTCTGAATGATCTAACCCTTGCCCTTCTTTTTATGTGTATCTTGTTGAATGCAGGAATCTTTCTATCAAAATTAGGAATTTACATGGAATTTTGAACAGAACCTTTATTTAATCCATAGGGTGGCAAGAATCTATGATGTAGTAGATAAAGAACTTGGTAAAAATTCAGTTGTAAGTGGCACTTTTCAGGAGGTTGAAGATTCAATCTTGGGAGGACACTCAGTATGCAATTACGAATTACTTAGGACTGATACTCCATGGATTAAATAATGAGTTCCATTCGAAATTTTGTGCTGATTCCTGAGTTTGACAGAAAGATTTCCAAGTTTTTCAAGATACCCCCGAAACAGGTCAAAGGTTACATTGACTGAAACGTTGTAAAAAGAAACACTCAAGATGAGAGCAGTAATTTGAATAATCCAAATGATAAAAAAATGAAAATGATATTTCATTTTTTTATTCTAATTAACAGAGAAAGAAGGAAAGAAAGAAGTGAAGGGAAGATGAAACAGTGTATTAAAACGAATGATGTTGATTAAAAATTATATACACATTTACTTAAAAACGCATGATGTCACAAAATTATCTCCAGTTTAGTTCGGTTTAGAAATTACTGTTGTTTTACATGCTGATATGTGTTGGACGGTATTCAGAAATTTACTTCTAAACTAATCTATCTCTAGTCAGGTATCTATTTATCCCTCTTTGTCTCAAGTCACTTACTCCCATATTTTTATTGGTTTTCTCCTGCTAACTAATCCTGCTATCTCAACTGTTCTACATTTACTAACCCAAGAACTCTTATCCATTCTTTCAAGGTGACCATACCAACAAAGTTTCCTTTTGTGCACACATCTTCTAATACAGTAATCATAAGAGGTCATCAGATCTAAGCTTGCCTTTCAGACTCACATTACACATTCAACGTATCGTTTCTCATCATGCAATGTATGTCCTCAACCATCACTGACCATGTTTCACTTCTATGCATCATCACACTCCATACACATGCATAACAGACGTTTGTTTTTGTCAACAGCTGTGGTGCTCTGTTAGTTAGTTATTTTTTTTCTACGAAGGAGTCACAACTTATCAAGGCCAGCATGCCACTCGAGGATAAGCGTTAATGAGTGTACAGTAGTCAATGGGAAAATATCGTAGTAATCATTAGTAGTGTAAATTTGGTAAATTGGATTACTTAAGGGAATGGCTCATGAAGAACTTGTTTACGTTGGACTTGAAGACGACCATATTATAGTCAGTTGGAAAGCAGGAAAACGGAACAGAGTTCCACAGGCGGCCATTATTTTTTAATAATATAACAAAGTGGCTTTTAAATTTGTACATGAAATACATCTTGAAGTAAATGTCTGATAAAATATTACCACACCAAAATAGTTCACCTGAAAGATATTAAATGTGTTTGGCACAATTAAGTTTAAAAGGTCATTTTCGTCGCTCTGTCTGACTAAGGTTGTGCATGTTAAATCCGGTTCGTTGACTGTCATGGCTCTTGTGGGCTGCAACGTTGTTTGGCTGTGGAATTTATTATATATAATCTCTGACATTCTGAAAATCATATATATATATATATATTGTTGAACGTTCAAGGGGGGGGAGGCTTTCTCACTACAGTTTATAGAAAGCCGACATTTACTGGCCTATATGTGAACTGGTTGTCTTTTGTACCAAAATCACGTAAGGTCGGCTTAATTAATAGTTTGGTACTTAGAGCCCTCATGATTTGTTCGCCTAACAGATTAGACATTTATTTTAGTGTCCTCGTAGTTTTGGCACATTCAATAAGTTCCCCATTAGAACTCTTTATTTTCGACATAATATTATTTTGTACGCTATCGATTTTCTCCTGATGAGATGATAGCCGAAAGAGCTCTTGAGAAACTTCCACCTATTTTATTCAAAACTATATATATATATATATATATATATATATATATATATATATATATATATATATATATATATATAAAATATTTTGTTATATAAACAAAATATTTTATGTATGTTCATTCACCGTCAGAAATGAAACTAAATGATATTTTTAATCAAACATTAATTCTATTTTCCAGAATTATTGTCATCTAACATATAGATTTATCTTGTCAGACCTTTAACTTTGGCCCATATAGTACTACATCTAGAAGATTGATATTTAATTCTGACTAGTATCCATTTTTTGTTTTCTGCTGTTGTATCATGTGATTGGACCTAAAAAAAAAAAGTACTTCGTTTCAGTTTCTTTAGGAAATTATTTATTCCGATCCAGAAAATTTATAGATTGGTTATATTTTTTCACTAATGCCCTAAAATGAATAGTCAGCTGACATCATTAAAAAAAGTAAGATGTCTTAATTTTCCTATTTTCATCATCAGATAAACTTTATTTCTTTTTGCATAAACATGAGTATATTCATTTCTTAAAATAACTTAATGGTCATATTGTTGTTTACAGTGTAATAATTCTCATTTATAATTACTTGCATTAGTCTAATACTGTCACCGGTTGTAAAGTAATTTTTTTCAGCTTTACATAAAAACTACTTCACTACATATTATTAATTGTAATAACTTCTATAAAGAAATCCAGATAAGTTTTAATTTTTAAATCCTCATTTAAACCCATTTGAGATCACGAATGTTTGGCTACTTATAATTCAGAGAGATAGAAAAATATGTGAAATAATTTCGCATGTGCGTATGCTTGGATTCTAAAAAACCCGCCAACATGAAATAAAACACTATTTTTAAATCATATTTAAAGACATGATTAAAGAATTAAATGCACCCAAATGCTTTTCGGTTTCTTTACCAATAGATGAGCTATTTAAATATTTTGTTAATAGCTTTAGAAAAAACGATTTACTTTGTATTCTTTTGATATTTTAACAGATTTTAGGATATTTTAAACTCTCAAATGTAACATCATGTACGGCCTGAAATTTCTTACCAAATTTTGCATTAAACTATTGAAAGTTTTCTTTTCTATGCAATAATCATAAGGTAACATCATCATAAGAAGATTGATTCTAGCTTAATAACAGTTTGCTTCAATTAATAATTTAATTACCAATCGATGCCATAATAATGCCAGTTAAAAGCAAGACCATTATCCTATTAAAAGAAAAATAAAACATATTATTTTATTCAAATTAATTCCCAATTTAAGTTTCAACCACTTATTTATAGAAACAGTATTTCTAGAAAAAGAGACTGAGCTACGACAGAATTCCATTAAATACGTGATATTTAGTATTAATAATATGAAATAAGCATTCCATAGTATTCATATGACGATGATTATTCATATGATAAAACAAAAATACAGAAAAATATTTATGAACCTATGTCAGAAAGAAAATATTATACACTGAAAACTCACGTAAATTGATTAAGTAGTTTGATTTTTAAAAAGAAAATTAATTTTAAGAGATTAATGGGAATTCGTAGGCATTACGACAATGTACAAGGCTGATTTTAAACTCTATTTATGAAGAATGTTTTAAGAGGGAGTTAACCATTGGTGAATTTGAGGTTTTTCAATATGCCCCTTTAATCTCAGAATTATTTGGAATTATCTTCCATGTTCTTTAAACTATTTGCAAGATGATATCAAGGGATCGTCGATCGTCATGTAGCCATGAATTTAATTTTCTTTTTTTATATATAAAACCCTACTCAATCAATTTACGTAATTTTTGGTGTACGATTTTTTTCAATCACAGGTACGTACATCATAAAGATTTTCTTTAATTGCTGGAGGGTGGGGGCAGAGGAATTATGAATGTGCACTATATTTTCATATGACGTTTTATTTTGATTTTGTACATTGAATGAAACGATCTTGTACAACAAAATCATATAATTTAAAGCATGACCCTTATAGAAAGATTGTATCTGCCCATACAAATAAGTAGTGGAGGTGGCGATGAGATAATACCCTTTTTATTGTTTTTATTACTTTAGAAAAAAAACATTTAATTAAAAGACATAAACGAACAGGATGTGTAAAATCGTTTATAAACAGAGATAATTTAAAATACACTATAATAAACTTATGACATTGCGAGTTCGATATGAAACAGATTGTGTTATTATTTGGTTTCTTCAAATTACAGTTTCCATTTTGAAGTTATTTTCACAACGTTTTGGTCGATGTAACCTTCGAACTTTTTCAGGTGTATCTTGTTCAACTCGGGAATTTTTCTGTCGAACTTGAGAATCTTCATGGAATTTCGAACAAACCTCTTTATTTAATCTACGAGGGTAGTATGCCCTCATTCCATCAGCCATAACTGAGTAGAAGTTCTAAGTAATTTGAGTGTCGCCCGAACCGAGGATTGAACCTTCAGCTTCCAAAAGTGTGTAACTTTTACAACCTGCAGACCGCAAAGACTCATGGCGCAGTGGACAGAATACTTGGTAAAATTCAGTTGTTTTGTGCATATTCTAGAGTTCGACAATAAGATCAGAGGTTACGTTGACTGAAGCGTTCTAAAAATAAAACTCAAGATGAGAACATTAGTCTGAAAAATCCAAATAATACGAATAATCAATCCTCATCTCAAAAATCTAGAACCAATGAAACAGATTGCTTATAAATAGGACAACAGCATATTCTTTTCATTGTTTTGACCCTCGAGTATATATCTGACACAGTTAGACACAATTAATCAATCGAGAACCACATCACTCTACATAAAAACATAAGATATCAATGGATACATACGTAAGAATCAAAACAAGGAAAAGGATATGCTCTTATCATAGCCCTACTTATAAACTAAGCCAGACATGTTTCTTTATTTTTAATCAGATGTATCTACCTGACATTTTTTTTTTTCAAATTTTACTACGTCGTTTCAAATCTTGTTTGTTTTGTATGTATGTATGTATGTATGTATGTATGTATGCATGGGAGTAATTTCTGAAAGACATCTTGCCAGGTTTACATTAACTGTAATCATATAATCCAGGGCAACTCCCAGTCGAGTCAGCTAGTGTGTTAAATTTGAATGTTTTCTGATAGACAAACTTAGTAAACATTTATTTTATTCACTCATTGTTATCCATGTTATTTATATCTTCTTTTATTTTATAGAATTATCTGTTTGGGATGAAATTGACTTTATCTCTTCGACTGTAAAGATTTAACTACTTAATCAGCAAAAGAAAGTTTATATCTACAGGATTAGTGTACTCTGTGTTTGCTAAGTATAAAATCAATTGCTGCTTCGTGAAACTACTTTTCAGCTGAGTTTAAAATTAGTTTTTCTCCTTTTAAAGCCAGAGAATTGCCAAGCCTCTTTTATTAATTGTAGAGAATTTAACGGTTGACCTTGTGACCGTACATTCACCCCCACAGTTATCACCAGAAATACAATGAGGAATGTTTAATCAATTGTTTATCACTTGGGTAATACAGATTTTTCCCCGACAATGACAGTTTTCTATTTCACATGGGATACGAGTGGTCTAATGGATATCAATGCAGACTGTGTAGTTGGTTGTCGAGTTTAAATCTAGTTTCATCTATTACACCGTAATACCATTGGGAAAGATATGAACATCGCTCCCAACTATTGTTAAAATAGTAATATCTATTACTAATGGAGATTTTGCATATGTCTAAAACCAAAATTATACTATTATCTATATATTAATGCCGTAGCACCTTTAATGTACGCACGTACGTGTGTTGCGATTTCCAGATTATAAATTATTCAATCAGGAAATCCTATTTATTAAAAAGGTGGATAGAAGGTAATAAAATACTAGGAACATTAAATTAGTATATAGATACGATAATTTCATGTTTGTAGTATGTTATCACCTTCCATTCTCCTTTTTAATAACTAAGGTTTCCCGCTCATGGAAGACGCAATGTAAAAAAAAATGGTGTTGCTTTTGAGCCATGCATGAAATTAAAATATACCTTCTTGGTCTTCTAGCTAGGATCCAAGGGTAGTATCTGTTCTGTCTAGAGATGATATAATGATATTGTGGAGTTTCCGTTTGTGCCAGGAGTCCATACAATGGAAATATTTCACAGACTCCTATGAAGATATTGGAGATAAACCGTAATAACCAGATATATTCTGATATTATATTAAGCAGATTACTTAGTAAAATACTTTTACAGTTTTAACAAAATAGTTACAATAATATTGTGGGGTCTCCATTCATGCTGAACATCCACACCATGCCCAGCAGCAATATAATACATATAGAAGATGCCGCTATGAAATTTGCACAAGTCCTGTTAGTTTTTATTAATAATGGAGACTTGGTATCTGTCTGAAACCGAAACTATACTATTACTTTTACTAATAATGGAGATTTGGTATCTGTCTGAAACCGAAACTATGCTATTATTTTTATTAATAATGGAGATTTGGTATCTGTCTGAAACCAAAACCATGCTATTATTTTTACTAATAATGGAGATTTGGTATCTGTCTGAAACCAAAACTATGCTATTATTTTCACTAATAATGGAGATTAGGTATCTGTTTGAAAACAAAACTATGCTATTATTTTTACTAATAATGGAGATTTGGTATCTGTTTGAAAACAAAACTATGCTATTGTTTTCACTAATAATGGAGATTTGGTATCTGTTTGAAAACAAAACTATGCTATTGTTTTCACTAATAATGGAGATTTGGTATCTGTTTGAAAACAAAACTATGCTATTGTTTTCACTAATAATGGGGATTTGGTATCTGTTTGAAAACAAAACTATGCTATTGTTTTCACTAATAATGGAGATTTGGTATCTGTTTGAAAACAAAACTATGCTATTATTTTTACTAATAATGGAGATTTGGTATCTGTTTGAAAACAAAACTATGCTATTGTTTTTACTAATAATGGAGATTTGGTATCTGTTTGAAAACAAAACTATGCTATTGTTTTCACTAATAATGGAGATTTGGTATCTGTTTGAAAACAAAACTATGCTATTGTGTTCACTAATAATGGAGATTTGGTATCTGTTTGAAAACAAAACTATGCTATTGTTTTCACTAATAATGGAGATTTGGTATCTGTTTGAAAACAAAACTATGCTATTATTTTTACTAATAATGGAGATTTGGTATCTGTTTGAAAACAAAACTATGCTATTGTTTTCACTAATAATGGAGATTTGGTATCTGTTTGAAAACAAAACTATGCTATTGTTTTCACTAATAATGGAGATTTGGTATCTGTTTGAAAACAAAACTATGCTATTGTTTTCACTAATAATGGAGATTTGGTATCTGTTTGAAAACAAAACTATGCTATTATTTTTACTAATAATGGAGATTTGGTATCTGTTTGAAAACAAAACTATGCTATTATTTTTACTAATAATGGAGATTTGGTATCTGTTTGAAAACAAAACTATGCTATTGTTTTCACTAATAATGGAGATTTGGTATCTGTTTGAAAACAAAGCTATGCTATTGTTTTCACTAATAATGGAGATTTGGTATCTGTTTGAAAACAAAACTATGCTATTATTTTTACTAATAATGGAGATTTGGTATCTGTTTGTCTGAATCCAAAAGTTTTACTACTTTTTAATACTCCATTCAGTTTACTATTTTATACTCATGTACTATCTTTTAATGTCCAAGTTAGCAGGGTGTAGTGTAGTATATGTTCTGTTATTATGAAATCATACTCCCAAACATTATCTCCTTCTTTTCTTTGGCATGGAGGTAGTGTAGTATCCATTCTGTCATCATGAGACCATCCTCTTAAGCATAACTGTCTCCTGTAAAAGGAAGTGTAGTGTAGTATATATTCATTTTGGCATGATGTCACCTCAGGTCTTTCCATCCTCTTTTTGGAGGAAGAAGGTAATGTAGTATTTGTTTTGTTGTTATGAGATTTCTATTTGAGGTGGAAAGTATGTTCGTTTGTCATAATGTCATCCTCCCAAGTCTTTCCATTCTCTTTTTGGAAAGTAGGAGTAATGTCGTATCTGTTCTGCTGTCATAAAACTATACACTCAAGCATTACCTTCTCCGTATACCGTATATGTTAGAAAAATATGTGACCATTTTTAATGAATTTTTAATTTATAGCAGATAGTGTATTTGTATTAAATTAACTCTAAAACCAAATCAAATTTCTTCTTGATGTCATCTTGTAGTAGTAGTAGTAGTAGTAGTAGTTGAGAACGATTATTGTGAGCATTGATAATTTATATTATTTGTTTCGAATAGGCACAATAGATAAAGTTTTAAAATAATAATCGGCTCTAAGTGATTATCTGCTGGGTACTAAAGGTTCAGTAATCACAACAGATGATACTACCTAAGAATAAATGTGATTACGGCACAATTATGTTGACACACCAGTTCTCGCCAGATCACCAAAGTTAAGCAACGTTGAGCCTGGCCAGTACCAGATGGGTGACCATTTGGGAAGATGAGGTGCTGTATGTACTACAAGGTAAAATACCAGGTTGAGAAACTGGTGCGGTCTATCCTTCTCTCAAGGGTAGATGAAACTTTCTTAAGCCGTGATAAGCACTCCATCTAGTGATGGCGTCATGATAAAAAATACCTTTGATAGCCCTGGCGAAACATCAAGTATTCAGCTACCGACAAGATTTGAATTACACTATAAACTCGTGTAGTGAGTTCAATCTCAGCTGCAGCCATGCTGGAAGAATAAAAATAATTACTTAAGACTTCTATTCGGTCATAGCTGGTGGAGCAATAACAATATATCTCTGTGAATTAAATAATGGAATTGGTTGGTTGTTTTTGTTTTATGGCATATCAACCCTTTTCAGGTCATTTAATGCCGAATCCAGTTATTTTGAAGAAATAACTTTTTAATAGAATATATATTTTTTTTTTCAAGTCGGTTTCTATTTAACCCATAGTTGGACCCTAACAGGTTCTACTACTTCGGATCAGAGTGGACTTGGGAACAATGGCAATTAAAGGGCCGTTCCACATTCCCCAAAGCCCGCAAGCTGGGGCCTCACCATCGGATATAATTTAAGGTCATATCCAGGATCAGAATCGGTTTGAAATTTCATATAAATTTCTGAGTTTGACAAGACACATCTGAAGAAGGTCGCAAATTAGATCTATCAAAACATTTTGAGAATAATATCTAAAGTGAGAATAATATTTCGAATAATCCGAACAATACACCTACGAGGTGCCTTCAATAAGTTTCCAGACTTTTTTGTGCAGACATTTAAAATTGTCTGAGACTCTTGAAAATTCAGTATGTTATTGCTATACATCTTATGAGATGACTGACCAATTTTTATGAATTCATGTTCAAATGAACAGCTACAGCAGGAATTAGAATTCACCCTACTAAAGCCTAATTATCACACTTGGTGAATTTCAAAAATGCAATCTGGATGTGGGGAAACTTTAGAAGAACGATATGCAATAAAATTCTGTTTAAAAATAAAAGTGATACAGAAACGAATGGAATGCTTCAGACTGCTTTTGGACCATCTTGCATGAGTTGAGCATCAGTTTTTTAGTGGCATAAGAGATTCAAGGAAGGTAGGGAGTCTGTGAGGGATGATGAGAAGTGTGGGAGGTCAGCATACCAGAGTTGATTGACCAAATAAATAATTTAAGGAATAAGGCCTGTTGCGTGTCTATAGAGACAATAAGTGTGCAGTTTGATGTTAATGTGGGAACTGTACACACAATTATTTGTGAGGAACTGAAGATGTGGAAAATTTGTGTGAAGTTTGCTGTACGGGTTTTCAGAGAAGATCAGACTATTTGACCAAGGTGAGTATCAAGACTATTCCTCACCTTTCCTATAGTCCAAACCTTGCTCCTTGTAATTTTTGGTTATTCTCTAAGCTCAAAGAAAACCTTAGAGGTTGTCGTATAAGACAATTGAGACAATGTAATAAGGGTCATTGACACCCTTACACAAAAGGACTTCCATACGGTCTTCTAGAAGTTGTTGGAACGGTACATTAAGTGTATTGCAGTCAGAGGAGATTACTTCAAAGGGGACTAGAGTTTCATGTGTGCACTATCAATAAAAATACGCATATGAAAAAAATTTGGAAACTTATTGAAAGTACCTCGTTCTTCAACTTTGTTCTTAATATTATAAAATTTGAAAAGATAATTATATAACTTTAATTGGATTAATACTACACTTCATATGTTTTGCCCTCAGTCACTGAAAGAGAAATCCTTCTAGATTGAGGCCATTTTTATTTTTGTCTCTATCATGAGTGCTCCTTTTCAGAAAGCCGAGTTTTCCCCACATTAAAAAGCAACTCTAACTCTACCTTTGTGGGGAAGACAAATAAATAGGCGCATTTAATATGCCTTTGAAATCTGTTGAACCACCAATCTTTTTCTACCGACCTACCAGGGAATGACTATGTTATGCCGTGAATTGAATGTAGGATTCAGTTCGAAATTCTATATAAATTTCCAAGTTTGACATAAAGATTCTTACGTTTGACACATCTTTAATACAAGATGTAGCTGAAGAAGTTAAGAAACTACATTGACCAAAAATGTTTGAAAATAACATCCAAGATGAGATAGTAGCCCGAATAATCCAAATAATTTTGTTCACTATTATTAATGTACAAGCTGATCTACTTATTTTAGTAATAAATACACAGAAACAATGAATACAGTTATGCCTAAGTGGCAGCTATTGGTGATGTTTATTTGCTGTCTTATGCCAGTAACGGCCACATGCCAGTCAGAAATCTAATCTTTACAATCATCCCATCAGAAACTGGGTCATATTCGTGGCTTTTTAACTGTCAAGTTGAAACATTTGCTCTATGTAGTCCTAGGAGGTCCACATTGCCAGGCCTTGCTTTCCCTTTCTGGGGTGGAATAAGTTTATTGCTTACCGGCTGAAGTGCATTGACTGAGAAATGAGACAGAGCTGCTCAGGCAATTTTTTAATAAACCAAAGTGTTCCTTTTTAAGGGTACTGGCTTGATTATCTCCACCTTCTGACTTTGTGTCACATCTTTCTGCCGTGGGATTCAAGTAAATACCGCTATCGGTGACAGTTATGACTCCAGAATCAGACACATAT
>NC_136497.1:98418560-98431060 GCF_053919585.1 Euprymna scolopes
AATAACTCTTTCAATTTTCAGTCTAGAAACTCGAGATTTGACATAAGGAGTATTGGGATTTGGGGAAATCTTTTTAATTGGTTTTCGGCCAGAAATTTGGCTGTCAAGGAGTCAAAGTTCAATGATTTGATTTTTGAAAACTCTGCCAAACTCCTCCGCTAATTTTGGGTCTAAACACTTGAAATTTTAGATGTAGGTTACTTGTCAAATGGATCAAACTTTTTAACTGTATTTGAGCCAAAAACAATAATTCTTAAGGGGTCAAAATTGGGGTCAAAGTTAAAACAAAATTTGAACTCTCAGCCAATTTTTGGTCTAAATATTTGAAATTTTACATAACGTGTATTCGGACATTGGGCAAGGTTTTTAATCGTTTTTTTTGCCGAAAATTTAGCTATCAAGGGATCAAAGTTCAAAAGGTGTAATCTTTGCGGTCTCTAGCAAACTATTCAGCAAATTTTGGGTCTAAACACTTGAAATTTTACATAAAGCGTATTCAGACATGCAGCAAGCTTTTTAATCAGTTTTTAGGCGAAAATTTGGCTGCCAAGAGGTCAAAGTTGAAAGAGATGACCTTTGCAGACTCCACAAAACACCTCCGCCAATTTTGGGTCTAAACACTCGAAACTTTAGATGTAGGTTACCTGGACATGAGTCAAACTTTTAAATATATATATATATATATATATATATATATATATATATATATATATATATATATATATATACACATATAAAGTTATGAACAGTACATAGGGCCCAAGCAAAGCTGGGCTGAACTGCTAGTATATATATAAGGTATGAAAAGATATTTATGACAAGATGCACATAGGTTTCTACGTTTCGTCCCCATAGGGAATCGTCAGATTAAAGAGAATGAAATTCATGTCACTGAGTATTTTTTATATATCCACGTGGTGTTTAGTCTAGCTAACTAACCAATTGTTGTATTTTAATCTGTACACATTCTTAACTGTTGCAAATTACTCATATCGGCAAGTGGTTATAGTGTTGCTTTCATTTATAGTAATTAATACACGTTCAAATAGACATGGCGTTTTGTGAAGCCTGTTACAATGCTATGTCAGCCTACAACCGATGAAGCATAGGAGCAATATGGCATCCGAGGTATCAAAATGGATACATACAGTGTTATATCATTTTATCAATTGACAGGACTTATTTGCTTTGTCTCAGCCATCGTTTGGGAATTCAGTTAAAGCTTTCCATAGCTGAAACTAAAACCAATCTTTTCAAATTATCAATAAGATGAAAACTGCCAAAAAATGGTTATTGTCTTATTCAGTGTGAATGTGATCGATGAAAATGATCACTGAAACATATCATCTTGACCATCTAAGTGTTTTTACTGAACATTGTTTTCTCATCTGACTAAATTGATTTGATCATCAAAGCAGATTAGTTATTTATTTCACAATCCATTATTAACATTTATAATCTGGAAAGTGGGTATATCCACTCAAAACTCAATTACTACAAGATAGATTTACTCTACATCATCATCATCATCATCATCATCATCATCATCAGTTTAATGCCTGTTTTACATACTGGCATGTGTTGGACAGCTTTTAGAAATTGACTTCCAAACTAATCTATCTTTGAACAACTCCCGAGTCCATCTTTATCACTTCCTCCCTTGTTTTTCTTGAATTTCTTCCGTGCTACCTCAGTTGTTCTGCATCTACTAACCTAAAATCTTATATCCATTCTTTCAATGTGACCATATCTCCTGTTCGGCACACATCTCTTTGTACTGTCTAGATTTAATATTCATCTGAGGTCATTAGATCTATGCCTACGTTAAAGACTCGCATTACACCTCCATAGTATCATTCTTATATCATATGCGCTTGATGACATTTACAAATTGATTTTCAAAGTGATCTATCTCTGGCCAAGTCATCATTTATCTTAAATTATTTATTCTCTCAAATTCATTCTCATCACTTCCTCATTTGTTTTTCTTGGTCCTCCTCTACCAACTGACTATGCTACATCTACTAACCAAAGAACTAATCTATTCTTTCAATAGCAGTCTCCTGTTTTGCACACATCTCTAGAATATATATTACATTTTGACTTAACATTCTTTAGTAGTTATCAAATCTAAGTCTGTCTTTAATATTCATCATGTCATTCTCATAGCGTTTCTCTCCATGCAATGGATTGAGAAAAACCTATACTAAATCTTCAAGAAACAGATACATCTTCACTGACTTACACTTGTGACTCAGTTTTTTTTTTAACTTTTTTTTTACAAAACAATTTTTTTTTCGTATTTAATCAAATTTATGCTCACAGAGTAAAAAATCAAACGATTTTAATAGTATCTCCCACTAAAATTGCTTGAAAACCTTAGTTATAGGAGCAAAAAGTGTCACCGTTTATGCTGGGATGGATAATTTACATAATTGTAGGAAATGACGACGACCAAAGCATTTAGTTAGATAGTAATAGTGTTAATTTTGAAACTGAATGAAAAAAGTAAATATGATCCAAATAAAATATTGGCAATACTCCTTTTCACTGATGCTGTAATTCACACAACCTCTGAATTTCAATATATTCTCTTAGTTCCAAATAATACATCACATCTCAACATAGTACATGTGCATAGCTCGCCTTTGTCGAAACAAACTGCTCCGTTCTTCGAACGGCTTACTTTTATGTAGCCTAAGATCGTCTAATTTGCAAACAAACGACAAGAATTCACATTTTTGCACGACCATTGAAGATAGAATCAACTCCGTGTCGCCTTTTGTTTTGTTTTTTTTTCTATTATTTAGAAAATTCTACAAGACGTGCAGATACACGGTTGTTTTTGAGGCAAGTGATTTTTGCATTCAATACAATTTTCTCAACAAAAAGAAGAAAAACTCGGCACTGCTTTCCCCTCTCTCAGATATCCTAAAAAGGATCAATGCTGAAGTCTCCAACCTTCTATTTCAGTCCTTTTATAATGATATATGACTTTTTATTCTTTAACACTTGCAAGACAGGAACAGAACTGATCACTGCTGTACATCTTATATATTTGTATTTCATTTCAAATTGATTTTGATTGACCAACAATCTTTACCATTCACATGCAAATTATTAACCTCATTGCAATGAAAAGATCACCAACAGTGAACTCTAATAATAAACCAGTTTTTTTATTTAATCTACCAAAGTCTGGAGTTATGATGATGGGATAATGTAGCTGTAAAGTGTCGGCAAGACAACGGATATTTGGAAACACACTCGTTGCCGAGAATGTCTTGTTTAAGTAGCCCGCTCTCGCTTCTGATGCAAGCGGGTGAGTGTACTTCTATGGGGGTGTGATGCCAAGACCACTCCGGTTTTGTAACTGGGCGTCTTGGATTCGATTCCACCTCTACAGTAACAAGGGTCAGAAACTTAGATTGAAAAGCCAGCGCCCTATAGGAAGAGTAGTGTGGCTTGCAAAAAATGCCTGGGCAGTCCCATCAACATTCCCTGGTAAAGGTGCCTCAGGTGGTTATCAATAAACTAACCCCTTCACAAAGAGATGAGGCAAAGCCTGAGAGGGTGAACCTCCTAGAACTGTACAGGAGGCTGAGAACTTTCAGGATAATTTTTTTTTTTTTGGTGTAAGAAAATTGTGTACACATGTGTGTAAATGCAAAAGGCAGCAAAATATATGTGCCTATTAACGTGCTTTTTGTTAGTGAGAGAGTGTACATATGGATTTATGTGTTTATGTGATCCTGTAGCTAGTGTACTTAGTGAGAGAGGGTGTATGTATCAATTTACTTTGTGTTTGAGTTTTTTGTTTCACTGTCTTCTACTTCTTCCCTCTCTCTCCTTCTTCTGAAATGAACAACGTGCGGTAATCTGTCTGACTCTGGCACAAATACTGCCCACATAAGAAAATTCACTGTCTTTTATATGCCCAAACATATGCAAATTAGTACAGGTCTTGCTTTTTATGCACCCACACATATGCAAATTAGTACAGGTCTTGCTTTTTATGCACCCCACACATATGCAAATTAGTACAGGTCTTGCTTTTATGCACCCCACACATATGCAAATTAGTACAGGTCTTGCTTTTTATGCACCCCACACATATGCAAATTAGTACAGGTCTTGCTTTTATGCACCCCACACATATGCAAATTAGTACAGGTCTTGCTTTTGATCAAGTCGTGCACACCTAGTGCCATTTCTGCATCAGCTACTATTACACCTACCTTGTCAAGCATTGTATACACTTCTCCCTGATCACAGCGCATGCACCTTTTACCGATGTCACATTAGTCTTATCTGCATCTGACAGTTACTGGTAGACATCGAAGGTCCTTTCAGCTAATCCCAAGTGGATTACTTGTTCGACACTGTCAACTCTTGAGAGTTTGCAAATCAGATCCACTCTCTCCAACCAGTCTACAATAAACGTTGCTCTGTCATATTCTGGTACTAGTTTCAGGTCGAACCTTCCTTTAGCCATAATACCGAAATAGCTTGTGTTTGAGTTTTTTGTTTTGGTCGTCTTCTACTTCTTTCATCTCTTTCCTTCTTCTTAAATAAACAATACACGGCAATCTGTATAACTCTGAAACAAATACAAGAAAATTCACCATCTTTTATGCCTCAAGGTTCACACGTACGCAAGTGAGTACAGGATTCACTTCATTTCCAATCATGCATGTTCAGAGCCATTTCTGTGTCGGCTGCCATGACGTTCACCTCGTTCCATATTGTCAACATGCTTGTATACATGCATGTTTATCAAGTTGCGCTTTTGTGCTTTGCACAGGAATTGTGTTTAATAATAGTTAATGTAAGTTTTTCGTTATGTCTTGCTGTTTATCGAAAGTCAGTTTCCTGTGTCTTTTGTTGCATTTGTCAAGGTCCTGTACCCCCAACTGGACTTAGGAAAAATTATATTGTACCTACGTCCCCTGTTTCCGGAACAATAAAAGAAAAAAGGAAGATGATAGTACGTTGGTTTTTTATGCTGCACACTTGAGTTAACTGATTGGCTGAAAGAAACTGTTGATTGAAGATTTTGTCCAATCAATAGTCAATGCGTAACACACAATATTCTTCACTGTCGTTGCCTCTTCCGACAACTTTATTACTTCTGGTGCACGCAACTCAGTTTTTCTTTTTATTTTCGTTTATTTCTCTACTAGAATAAATAAATGGTTCCATGAAAAATATTCTCTTTCAAACTTCGTGTTTTTATTATTTTTGAAAAATTTTCTGCGTTAAAAGCATAAAATAAAGATTCTGTTAAATAAATTTCAACTCAAACCTACGTTATAATCAAAAACGTGTTACTTTCGTATTATTCGGACTACTGTTCTCATTTTGAGTGTTATTTTCACAATGTTTTGGGCTGATGTAACTCCAACCTTCTTCACATATATCTTGTCGAACTTGGGAATCTTTCCATCTAACACGGGAATCTGCACAGAATTTCGAATACAACCCTTCTTTTTAACCTACGAAAGGAGCATGCTCTCGTTCCGTCAACCATGATTGAATAGAAGTTCCAAGTAAAGAATGACAAATAAAGTAAATAAAAGGCAAATGATAAAAGAAATAGTGGATAGAAATGAATTACGCAAATAATTAAAAGAGACAGCAAGAGAGAGGGAAAGAGAGGGGGAGAGTGAGAGAGAGAGAGAAAGAGAGGGGTGAACAATGAGAAAGAGTTTAATGTTTTTGAATTTTTAAGATGAGGATTGATTATCCGTTTTATTTGGAGTCTTCAGACTATTGTTCTCACCTTGCATGTGATTTCTACCTTCTTTAGGTGTATCTTGTTGAACTCAGAAATCTTTTTGTTAAACAAGGAAATCTGCATAGCATTTATTTAATTCACAAGCTAATATGATTTTGCTCCATCATCTATGATCGGGTATAAATCCCAAGTAATTCGCAGTTTTATTCTGAGTATCACCTACACTGAGGATTAAATCTTCAACCCGCCCCTCCCCTAAAGAATTTTACCAAGTGCTTTGTCCATTACGTCATAGGTCCGTGCAAACCTGAAGAATGTTGGAGATTATTTTACATCGGCCAAAACGTTGTGAAAAGTACATAAAAGATGAGAATAATTATCCGAATGATCCAAATAATACGAATTATTAATCCTCATCTAAAAAATTCAGAAACATAATGCATTGCTTTGTGCTAATGCAACAGCATGTCTTTAACTGTTGATCAGCTACACATGAAACTGAAATTCATTAATACCTAATGTAATCATAATGTCTCACTCAGCCTGCAGACTAAATTATGACATTTATTTTGCTGATATTTTTACATTGAAGAGAGAATGTCCTTTTCTCTTCCTTTTTAAATATTTTAAAACTACTCAGAAATAATGTCATGTTAAGAATGCCTAAAAGCTGTATATATATATATATATATATATATATATATATATATATATATATATATATATATATATATATATATAAATATAAATCATCATTTTAATCCATTGTGTATTATTTGGATGATTTGCAATAATGTTGTTAGATGTTATGCGCACAATGTTTTGGCCAATGCAACCATCGACTTTTTCCAATACGTCTTTAAGGACCCAGAAATCTCTGACATTTCGTCAGCCATGACCAAGTAGGAAGTCAATTATATTCTTAGTATTGTCCATACTGAGGATTGAATTATCAACCATTGGACCATTAGAATATATTTGAAGTTTTAAAGAGATTCGATCCCATAGTTTCTTTAGGTTGAGGGTACCCAGAAATTCGGAAATACTTCCATTGTTTTCCCCTGAGAATTTTATGCATATGATATAAATCTCATAAAAATAGGATATATTTGAAGTTTTAAAGGGGTTATGCCTTCATAGCCACCTAAGGAATTCACTTAGAGATTCAAGAACATTTTCATTGTCTTCCCCGATAAATTTTACATAAGAATACACTTTTAGATTTTATGTAGATTCTCTAACATTTCTTTCTATAGGTCTGAAGTCCCAATAGTCGGATAGTAAAGCACTGCAACAACTTTCTGGCAACTTCTGCAGCTGCACTGGCTCCGACTGTATTGACTTGCTTTTCCATTGGACTTTGTCTGCTGCACCGAGAGAAGGAACCTAGTAACTGGGCAAACTTAAGTCTCTTTATCAGTCGCCCAGACCTGCATCTAGAGAGGAAACTCTAGCTTCGACTGTATTGCACCAGACTAGATGCAAAACGCCATTGTCTCACGAGACAGCAGGTTGCCATCGATCTTTCTATAGAGAATACACAAATACTACACACATAGAGACAGTGGTTTTTATATAGAAAGAGATTGTATAGAGCCATGGGATACTATAATAACAACATAAAATTTGATAATGTTAATGATCCTATTAGATAAACTCATTACTCATTATATTGAGCCGTGGGATATTCATAATATTTGATAATGGCATAGAATTTAATCATGCTACCTACTCAATTGCTGAAACTATTTGCTTGGACAAAATTAATCTAAGTTGGTAACATAATTAGTCACCACCTGCAATAGGCCAGTGTTATAAGCCAGCATTTCTTGATGTGAAAGGTTTTCAGAGTTCATGACACGTTGGCCAAATATATGTCTCATCTCTGATTGTCAAATTTAGCATTAATGAGAAACCCAAATCTTCACCACACAACAGATGGATACTGACTTGCTAAACTACAAGTCAAGTCTCTCCATTGAAGATAGTAAACAGGTTTTTCTTAATTCTATGGAGCTGGATTCGTGTGTATATCATCATCATCATCATCATCATCATCATCATCATCATCATTTATTTTATCATTTTATTTCCAATTAGTCAGAGTCTGGCGTTTTCTGACAGTCTGCAATCTCAGTTCTCAAGCTTGCTGATCTGGAGGATTGATTCAATTGAAATTCCAGTTAAAGACTCTTGTTGATGGTACACGATATTGATTAAACTTGTATTATTTGGATCATTCGGACTATTGTTTTCATCTTTAGTGCTATTCTCACACCATTTCAGATAATGTGACCTCTGATTTTCTTCAGGTGTATCTTATTGACTCATGAATCGTTACAAAAGTTCAACAGAAAGATTCCCCAAGTTCGACAAGATATAAGACCAGAGGCTACCTTATTTGAAACGCTGTGAAAATAACACCAAAGATGAGAGCAGTAGTGTGAATAACTGACATTATATAAATTATAAATATTCATTACTAGCGGGGGTACCCGGCGTTGCCCGAGTGTTTTTTTCCGGGACGGGGGAGGGGAGTTTTAAAAAATGTTATGGTAGGTAAGTAGGAAGGATCAAACCCGGAGTCATGAGTAAAAGTAGGAAAATAAAGTGTGAAGAAAAACAAAAAAAAAACATCTGCAACGTTAACAGTTCGGCCACCAAGAAAAGTCCATTCCAGTTGTTTAGGAAAAAAAAAAAAAAAAAACGACTACGGTAGGTCGGCGTGAACGTGAAAATATAATGTGAATTGTCCAGCACGCTAACCACTACGCCACAGAGCCACTGCAGCTTAGTTTAGTGATTTTAAATAACTTCACATGAAAGAACTACGAAGCCAAACCGGTGTTCTCTTCTCAACTGTTCCTTGTGAACGATCCCCAAACGGTGTTAAGTGGTGGCAGGGGGAGGAGGAATTTATTAGAGAGAAAATATTTTACCACTTCCATTGATCTTAACCGATTTTGGCCGTGACTTCTCAGCAGAAAAAGTATAGAAATCTAAGATTATCGAGGAATTTGAGAAATAATAAGCCTATAACACACCTCAGATATTGTTCTGCCGTTTGTGCATATTATATTTGCATGAAATATCTTGATTTTTAATCCTATTAATGTCAAAATAAGACGGGAAAAAATGAGTTCATTTTATTTATATAGAGATATAAATCGGAATCATTAATTAAACTATTGAAATATTTTTAGTCCCTCAATCACAAATATGATTCCGTAATTATCGGATGATCTGGAACTTAGGAATTTGTTTTAAGTAGATTATGGTTGTAGAAAATGTGATAGAACCGACTTCAAAATTTGGGAGATGTTTTCTTTCTCTCAGAAGAGACGTTGGTAGTCTTTCTCTACTCTATCGTTATTTTTTATGACTAAGATCTAATCTCTGGTTTCCTACTGTAAAGTATTCTCAGCAAAAACTATAGTTACAACCATTTTAAAGAATTCCCTTCTTTTCCCTGTGTACCTAAAACTAAACGGAGTTCTTTTAAAGAACTTCTAATCTGGGTTACTTCCAAACTAAATACTACATTGGTCGTTTTTTAAGTCTGATGTTAACATATTTTTGTTTAGTTTAATAATCAGATTCATTGTTTCCAATCCTTTCAAAGGTGTTATTTGCCAATTGGAAATCTCATTAACTTTTATCCTCAAGTGGCCTTCAGGACTTGAGAAGCGACTACACGTTGGTATAAAAAAAGACTCTCTCCTTAAAGTAAATGGGCCCTTGATAATGTGCAGAAACGTATCTGCAATTTGATTGGCCTCCACACTTTCTTTTACTCTGCAACCTCTCCAACACAGAAATGACGGTAGTCTCCGTCTTTTCTATAAATACTCTTAAATATGTGTTCTTCAGAATTTTCTGATCTATTCTTTGATTTATTTTTGTTTCAGTTCGTTTGATTCATTTGCCCAGTGGTCTCCATCAATGCGCTGTTTTGATACTTCATTGTGATGTAGGTTCGGATTTCAGTAGTTTCTTTCCAAGAGCTGCAAACTTATAGAATTCTCTTCCTGCTAAATGTTTCCCTCCTACCTATAACCTTTCAAAGCTAAGGTCAATAGGCATCTCTTGTCTTTGAGCTAATCATTTTTGTTCTTGTTAGATCTTTACATTAAGTGGCTTCATCCATTGTCTGAAGCGGTTTCTATTAAAAGAAAGTGATAATTTTAAAAATGGTCTAGTCTCTTTTTAATAGGATAAGGTCATTTAAGACGCCATAAAGGATTTTCCTAATGTTTTGAACACATTTTAATGGATATATATATATATATATATATATATATATATATATATATATATATATATATATAACTATATATATATATATATATATATATATATATATATATATATATATATATATATATAATTGAATTTAATAAAAAGTATCGCTAAAAAAACAAATAAAAACATTATATATATAATGTTTTTATTTAACAAAAACGAATAAAAACATTATATATATATATATATAATGTTTTATTTGTTTTTGTTAGCGATACTTTTTTAATAAATTCAATTATTTATACAAAAGTGCATTTTTACCTAAATGCGAGTTGGAAATAATTTTCCCTTTGACCGACTTGGTACCCCCTAAATGAGGAGCGGCATATATATATATTATTTTTAAAATATAATTATCCATTGACGCATGTTTCGTCATCTATGACTCATCAAAGTGGCTGAATCTAGCGAGATTCGAAATCGGGATCCCATGATGAGAAGCCTAAACCTCTACCATACGGCCACCTCGCATGACTATTAAATGTATCGCGTTTTTGTGCAGATGTTTTTATTTGTTTCAGCCACTCTGATGACTCGTAGACGACGGAGCACGTTTCAGTGGATAATTATATTTTAAATATATATATATATATATATATATATATATATATATATATATATATATATGTGTGTGTGTGTGTGTGTGTGCACAGTCACGGTGACACTTTCGACTATTATCGTTTAACTTCAGTATTCATGATATTATAAAATATCTTTTCCTTATGTCTTTAACCTTCTTAGTGTATGATTACATCTCTTTATGAGATCATCCATTGTGCACTGTGACGAGCAAAAAAAAAGAAGAAAAACAAGATTCACAGACCCTTTAGAATAGTATAGTGAAACATATATTAACATATTCAACAAATGTTTATTCATTTCGTCATACAATATAAAACAATGAGACACTCTCTTTATAAAAAAAAGGTCTTTTTATTCTGAAAATATTAAACAACAAATCACATTCTAGATGTGTATACAGCAATGCAATTACAACGCACCTTGACTGACATAACACTTAGAAATATCCACTTTACCTCTATGACGTCGCTCGTTAAACGAGTCATTATCATGCACGAATGCTTTTGTAAAGAACCGTTTATTCTATAGAAGACACCACCGTCGTTGATCATAAAAATAGTTTTAAAAAACAGATTCCGTTTATGCAATAAAAGTGAATGTACGCGTGTCGAGTTCACTTTAATAATAAAGTATGCAAATTTATTTTATGAGCAGACAAATCTTAATCTTAATAATAATTGATAATAATAATAAAAAAAGAAAAGAATAATCATGCATACAAATTTAATTTGTATAAGTGGAGAAGAGAAGGCAAAAATCATAATAAATGATAATCTATAATATAACTCTCACTTGTCTGTTTAAATGTATGTATGTATGTTTGTATGTCTGCCCAAAACTTTCAACAGAGTCGACGCATTTTCACGAGATTGGTATCATTTGTAAGCCAGACCCGTTGGGCGACAAATATCGAAAAATTAACCAAAACTATTAATTCTTTTACCCTTAACTGGGCACTTTTCTACAGGGAGGAATCGTTTGTTTTTTTTCGCCGATATTTTCGTAAGTCACCCCCTCTTTTGATTGTTTAGACTTAAATTAAGCCTACATCACTTCCGGTTCAGCGATGGGCCCAATAGCAAAGATGTCAGGGTTTTTTTCACGTTCTTAGCCTTATTTGCGGTATGGGTTCGAGCCTGCCTACCACTTCTTTTTACTCAACACACACCTCTAAACACTCGGGCAACGCCGGGCACCCAGGCTAGTAAAATAGAAAGGAAAACATTTTTTTTATTTTAATAGACACACAAAATAAAACATATTTCCTTGTTCCTAATACTTTTTGTAACTAGGATAGAAATTAATCTACAGATGCTTTAGTTATAGAATAAAAAGGGAGACTACTCTTCTTATCTTCGGTGTTATTTTCACAACGTTTCAGCCGATATAATATCTGACCTTCTTCAGATGTATCTTATCAAACTCTAGAATCTTTCTGTCGAACTGCAGAAAATTTAAAATGGGATCCTTTATTTAATCGACGACGGTAGCATGCTCTCGTTCCATCAGCCATCTCTGAGTAAAGTCCTTAGTAATTTTAAATTGTATTTTGAGTATCACCCACACTGAGGATTGAACTTTAAACTCCCAAAAGAGTGTCACTTGTAACAATTGTTTTATCCGTTACGTCACGAGTCCTTGCGGACAAAGGTCAGAGGTTATATCTATGAAAACATTGTGAAAATAACATTCAAGATAAGAACAGTAGTCCAAATAATCCAAATAATGCGAATTATCAATCCTTATCTAAAAACAAACCGAAACATGAAAATCAATTAGTTTATTTTTATAAAATAAAACTTATCTCACATTTTTTTTTTGTTCTCGTAAAATTTTATTTATTCTTTAAGTAAGACTAGCAGGAGAGGGAAGCTTTGCC
>NC_136497.1:98436060-98446060 GCF_053919585.1 Euprymna scolopes
GGACCTACATTACGAAAATGTGAAAAGACGAAAGATGGAGGTTGTGAAAGAAAAAACACTTCCCTGCTCATTTTTTTTTTTAAATCTTTTTTATTTTATTTATTTATTTTTTGGATGAAGCGATTCAGTGTATTTATGGAATGGTTTTATGTTTGTTTATTTTTTGTTTGTTTGTTTGTTTTTTAATGATTCCACTTGGGATAAAAAGCCTGACAGCAGAGTTTATCTGCAAAAATTTATTACATCTCTGGACCATTTGATCGGCTACAGCTTCTTTAGCTATTGGCCATTTGTTGTCTGATCGGAGGGGGAAATGAAAAGCTCGGATATGGCAGGGGCAGACAGAGGATTTTTCTTATCAATACACAAATGAAGTGAAGGATTTGAAAGTTGATTTCTTCATTTTTGTTCTGAAGATGCCAAAATCATCTGACCTTTCAGCATAAAAAAACGTAAAAAAAAAAAAAAAAAAAAAAAAAAAAACTTTCTCCTCATTTTTCCCCATCTCGTTGTTATGTTTTATGCATTTCATGTTCTCCTCATCTTTCCCTCGTTATTTTTTTAAATTCTCTTTTTCTCTTACTCTTGTGATTCTACCTTTTTCTCCCCCTTTTATGAAATTGCTCGAAACAAGGCGTAAAGCCACTTGATGTAAGAAGCTAACAAGAATGAAAGATGATTGTTGCAAAGAGTCGAAACGCATATTGACTTTAGTCTTTAGAAGAATAACCAGATGGGTAGGAGAAAAAACAGTGAGCAGAAAAAGATTCCATAATCTGGAAGTTCTTGAAAAAAAAAAAAAGCTACTGAAATAAGAATTACATCCGGGTTGTTTAATTGTTATGTACTTCCATTTCTTGTAATAAATAATTTTACCAAAAATTCTTCATAAATTTTGGTTTCGGTTTCGATTATAACTGATGGCACTTAAATATTCTATTTTTTTTATAAATAATTTTATCAAGAATTCCCAATAAGTTTTGGTTTCGTTTACAGCTAATGGCACTCCAATAATCTATTTTTTTAAAAAATTAATTTGATCAAAAATTCTTAATAAATCTTGGTTTCGGTTTCGATTATAACTGATGGCACCTTAGTAAATTTGTTTTATAAATAATTTTATCAAGAATTCTTCATAAGTTTGGTTTGGGTTTCGATTATAGTTGAAGGAACTAAAGTTATATATATTCATAAGTTTGGGATTTGGTTTGGATTCAAGCTGATGAACCCAAGTCATATAGATATATATTTTTATTTTTGAAATCGCAACTTTATAATATATAAAAATCGATAGAACATTAACTATATAATAATATATATGAAATCTGCAAGAATTAAAATATCATATTTAAGCGTACTTTACGACTGGGCTATGCTGGGCGTTCCTGCTAGCTTAGATAAATACTTTTGCAGTTTTAATAAAAGAGTTAAAATAATATTGGTCAAGATCAAAGTGTAGTATCTGTTCTTCAGATGCTGCACTTCTATTTCTTGTTCTCTTTCAGTGGAGGAGAAATCCTTCACGACTGAGACAATTTTTATTTTTGTACCTTTTCTCCACGTTAAAAAACGACCCTGGTGTCTAACTCTGTCCCGTGGGGAGGCATAGTAAATAGGTACAATAATATCAGAGCGTCTCCATTTACGCTGAACTGAACATCTTCAGAATGCCAATATCAATATATTACATATGAATGAGTCCCCTGTGGAATTTCCACATGTCCTGCTAGTCTGTATTACAACGAGATATCAAAACAGCGAATTAATGGAGACCACTGGAGCTAAAACAAAAGAAAGCAAGAAAATAGACGAGACAATTTTGAAGAACACATGCATTATAGTATTTATAGAAAAGACTGAGACTAGCAACATCACATCTGTGAGAGAGCGATTGCAGTGAAGAAGAAAGGATGGGGCCAATCAAATTACAGATACGCTTCTGTACTTTATCAAGAACCCTCGAATGGGACAGAGATTCATCATTCAAAATATAACAACAGTACCCCACCCCCTTCCGTTGTTTCTTCCTTTTTATCTTCATTTTGCTTTTACATCTCATTGTCTTTCCGTCTTTTTTACTTATTACTCTCCACTCTACCCCAAGTTCCTCCCTCTAATCATTTCTTCACTGCCTTTTTGTTCTTTATTGTCTTTTATGAATTCTCTCCAACTGTTTCACCTCATCTGGAATTCAATCTCCTGTAAGACCCTTCAAAACATAAGTTACAATGTCTTGCTACCTCGGAAAGCTTCTGTTAATAAACTATTTCACAGTAGACAATCTCTGCGCCAAATTTAAAGGTTCTTAAAAGAAATTACTTAGTGAGTACAAAAATAAATATGAAAAGAGAGAAAAGGAGTGGAATGGAGGGGGGGGGGGATCTGTTATAGTGCCAAGTTATTATTGTCATCCTAAAAGATCAGCACCGGGAGAGTTTTCTCATCTGACAAGTGCTGCCAAAGATATGAACGTTGTAACTAAGTGAATATTTCATCAAATGTGTTTGACAGTTGCTTTCAAGCTTTCGTTATTGCAGTGTGGTAAGTTCGGGTCACATTCAAGGAAAGGTGTTTTCGTCGGCAAATAAATAACCAAAATGTTTTCTCATTATATATAAAACGAAAATTATTTGTATGTCCGTTTTCACATTCTTCTTATTCAATGCTTATAATGCACGCGATTTTAAATCAATGTATGCTGAGAATTTCTACAAAAATACAAAATAAAACATTGTAAAATTTGGAATATACCGTTATTTTATTTCTCAATCCTGTATTAAAACTCTAGACATATCTATCATCAGAACGACTAATAGACGAAACTAAAACCAAGCATTATTGTTTATTTTATTTTTATTTTTGAATCCCTTGAGATGAGGCTTCATAATTTGTGCATTCATTCTTTAGGGCCTGTGGCGCAGTGGATAAAGGTGTTGAGTCTCTACAGTTCTAAGTGAGCATTGTTTGAAGATAGCAGTTTCAATCCTACCCAAGCAAGCTAGAGGATTAGTTGGCCAAAAGGTTGTGAGACAACAATTATGGAAGGCAGTAATTACTGGTGATAAGTTACAAGACACGGTATTCCTATCCTGTTGCGATTAATCATCTGAAGAAGAGTAAAGGATAAGTTGGCCGAAACATGGTGAAGCAACAATAATAACTATGAAAATGAGGATAGTAGTCCGCAAAAAGAGTGAATGCATAAAACTAAGTACTATTAAGACATTAACAGTTGACAACATATGAAAAAACAACATACGTATATTAGTTTCTCTCTACCTAACATAGTAAGCTAAGGATATCCGTACAGGACAGATATTCTTCATTCTGTGGGCACAACTAGTAGTAGATTCCCTGTTATTCTCTGATCATTTATGGGCAAAATAAAAGGTAAATAACCCAGCACCGTTCACCAATAATCCAGCACCGAACACCTCTAGGAATGTTCCCTACAAAGTTCACATATCCCCTCCCCATCATGGCAATGATTCAGTTTCATTCCAAATGTTAGATCTTGAATTTAGAATCAAGCAAACTCTTTCCACTTTGTACATTTATTTTAGAAAGGGTGTTTTACGGTTACATTTGACAGTGGAACTAGTTTAAATTAAAAACAAATCTAAAGTGAAATAAATACACACCATCACTGCTGCAGATATAGGTTAGAGTGTAAGAAAATAAATTCTCTGTTTTAGTTTTAAATTAATTATGTAACGAAAACTTTATCAATAAGTATTATTTTTTAGTAGTAAGAAGTCTAGATGTCTAGATTCTAGATTCTGTTTTAATATTTCTATTCTTTTTATATTACTTAATTTTTAAGATGAGCAATGATAATTCGCATTATTTATATTATTCAGACTATTGTTCTCATCTTGAGTGTTATTTTCACAACATTTCGGTCGATGTAACTTCCGACCTTCCTCAGCTGTATTTTGTTGAACTCAGGAATCTTTCTGTCAAAGTCGGAAATTTGCATGGAATTTTGAACAGAGCAGAACGCTTTATTTAATCCATGGAAGCAGCATATTTTCGTTCTGTGAGTGATGACCCAGGTAGAAGTCCTAAGTAATTCAAAATACAATTGTGAATTACTTAAAACTTCTACTCAATCAGGCTAACGGAACTAGAGCGTGCTACTATTGTGGATTAAATAAAGTGGTCTGTTTGAAATTAAAAAAAAATCAAATTCTTATTTATTTAGAAAGAAATATTCACTATCAAGCAAAAATTATTTTTGTTTTTGTTATCTTAAATTTTTTATCTGTTACCAATGCAGTTTTAGTATCCGTCTCTGAAGCTCAAACTATACTATTACTTCGAATTAATAATGAAGATTTGCTATCTAAAGCCAAAAGTGTACTATTACTATATTTTAATGCTCAATTTAGTTTACTATGATATTTTAGGTTAATTTACTATCTTTCAATGCTCAGTTCAGATGGTGGGGAAGTGTAGTATCTGTTTCGTTGTCATGACACCATCAACACAGAGATTACTTCCTCCTTTTTAGTGTGTGTGTGTGTGGGTGGGTGGGGTCGTGCAGTATCTGTTCTGTTGTCATGATACCACATTCCCACGCATTGTTTCCTCTTTTGAGTGGAGTAATGTAATATTTGTTCTGTTGTCATGAGACTATCCTCCCAGGCATTACATCCTCTGCTGTGGTGGGGAGGCAATGTAGTATTTGTTCGTTCATCATAAATACTAGTAAAATAACATTTTCACTATTCTTTTAAGTTTCTCTGTGATTGCCTTTGCATTACTCTTATAGAAACTAATTTTCTTAACTACTGACCACGTTCAACTTCGGTAAACTGATGAGATATGGCTGTTACACTATTTAGATTAGGTGGTCATTTGAAAATACCAATTGCAAATGCATTTAGAATTAGAATAGGCTCTAATGCCATTTTCTCTGATATTCTTAGAAAAGCTATGAATCCACCTATTTCCCTTCTATCTATAGATGAAATAGTAGAGTAGACGAGGCTATCAAGCCTTGGTAAAGCAACTAATCTTGCGAAAGGAAACGTTTTTCTCTGCTTATACCAAAATTACTTATGGTACCCAGATTTATCTTTCTCATTGGATTTAAGCAATGTCAGGTCAAGAGAAATGTAGTTAAGGATTGCACAACCTTTGCTTTACTGTAAACTATTCAGAGCCTATCTATTATCTATTTTCATCATTGTGATAGAAGGGGGCCAGTCATAATCAATTTTATACATCTTGTCAAAAATTAGTCACATTACTTGACTTTATTTTGATGTGCATTTGAAAAAATATCAATATAAATATAAAATATATTTTTGCTATTTTATTTTTCATAGTTGAAATACTTTTGATATGCGATGCTCTTTTTTGTTGTTGTTAAAGGAATTTAGATCATTTATTCCATTTCATGGAGGAGATTCTTGCCATCATCTCCCCAATACCTTGATATGTGTGACTCGGGTCATCTTCATCGATCTCAAAGATTTCTTAGAATAGAATAGGAATGAGGAATGATGAAGATTACCATGACAACAACGTGAACCTATATTTTCCGAACAGTGGCAACCATTTTTTTCTTTTAACATTTTGATCCACGAGTGAAAGATAAAATCAGGAAACACTTTTGAAGTTCAGCCCAACTTTGATTTATTCTGCAAAACCGTCTGTTTTGAGGATGTACGTGTTGGGTTGGTTCTCCACAGACAATCCAGCAAATATGGCTCCAGTCGGCTACATGTCTCCAATGAAAAGAATGGGGTAGTACTGTTGGATTCTTTAAAAATGACAAGACCTATATTTGTGCTTTATTATAAAACAAGTCAATATGCACAAAGAAAAAAAAAAAAAAAAAAAAAAAAAACTGGTTTGTGATCCAGCTCATCTTCTTTCTGAAGTAAGAGATAAAAAATATTTTCCTTTGTTTTTTTTTTTTTTTGTTTCATTCTTTCGTCTTTTTTTAATAAAAGGATATAACCCTCGCCTGTGTTGGGTCAAATCTTTCATCTGCCTTTCTGAGGAGTGTCTATAAATTCAACCCAGGCATTGCTATTTGTAACCTTGTGTGACTCCAATGCTCTTTTCTATTAGCCCCGAAACCAGGATGGCCACATTTGCTTATCAATAATACAAGTTTAGACTTCCTTCACACTAATACCAAAAATCTTTAATATTGATTGATTTTTTTATTTTTTATTCATTCATAATCGATCATACATAAAATGCTACAGCATTGTTTCAAGTATTTCTTTGGGTTTAGAATTTTTATTCTGAAAAAGTCTACGCATTTATTTTATTTATTCATAATAAATTTTTTTTTTTCCTTCGATACGTTTCATGATTATGTTCTTACTAGTATACACACTCCATGGCAAATACCGAAAAAATATTATGCTTCGTCAGTGTTCACACACGCATTCATATAAAATAATGCCTCAATTGGTGAAATTAAAAGAAAAAAGAATAAGGAAGAAAAACATCTCAAACCGGAAAGTTGAAAAAGTATTTTATATGAATTTTATATGAATATTGGTGTGAACAGTGGGGAAGTATAAATTTTGTTCATTATTTTTGATGAAGAGTGTATAATATATATATATATATATATATATATATATATATATATATATATATATAGCATTTAAATTAACAGAGCTCAATACAAGAGTACAGAAATTAGCCTGGTGATTTCCATTAAGAATGAAGCATAAACATTTCTGTGTAGCTTACTTTTCATTAGTATATTTTCGTACTCTATATGAGAGATAGGAATTTGAAACGTCTTACTTTGATTATTGGAGAGAAGTGTGTGGTAAGATATAAAAAAAAAAATGATGCTCGACTTTTGAAAATTAAAGATGTTTGCTGAAAAAAGAAAAATGTAAAAGAAAAAACGTATAAATCCATATAGATAGGAAAAACAAAAAGAAAACGTCCCATGGAAATAGACGGAGAGTGACTTGTTATTTTCTTCTAACTCCTCCTCATTTGTTAAGTAGTATTTTACTTTGTAACTTTTCGGTAACTAGACAGATACATATAAAACGATAATATTTTAAATAAATATTAATAATTATTTTTTTAAACTTCCAGAAACATGCGTTTCGAACTTACAATCTCATCAGTGTAGGATATGATAATTACTACCAGTCAAGGGATTTGAACCCAGCCACGAAATCCCTCTTGACTTTATACGCCGTCATTCAACTCCCAGACTACCAGGAATACTAAAGTAAGGGAAGTAACTTGTATCAATACCGATTAGGCGGGTATACAAAGTATACAGTCAAATAGCATTCAATGACAGATATTGGAATATTGCATTGTGCTAAGGGTGATTGTTTAATCTTATATATGTGTGTGTGTGTGTGTGTGTGTGTGTGTGTGTGTGTGTGTGTGTGTGTGTGTTACCCTTTCCCTTCTTGTCACACTCTCTCTCATCTTTCCAAAGACTATCCTTTTACCACTCCCCTCCTTTAACTAAAATTTGATTTTTGTAATTAAATTTAAATCCATAAGAATATTAACTTTGCTTCACGCCAGTCAAGACATACTATACTTTCTTCGTTCTTGAACCCTTTTTAATTTTAAATTTGCTTGCCGGATGAGATTTATTATGATCGAAACGGTCCACACATCATAGCAAAATATGACTGTATTTACATAAAAACTATAATTTGCTCTCTTTGATTGAGCACTGTCAATAACCTTTGTTGGAAGTCAATTATTCTTAATTTTTGGATATTTTCTACCTCGAATAAATAAATAAATAAATAAATATATATACATATATGTATGCATATATATATATATATATACATATAGATATGTATACACACACATATATATGCATATATATATATATACACATACATATATGATGATTGCAACGTCTTGTCAGACGAGTGCCACTCCCTCTAACACTGAAAGTCCATGAGCCCGAAAATGACTTATTTAGTCCTGCCGGCGAATTCACACGCTCAAGCAGACATGGCACTGAAGATAGTAATTGGTATACATACATGTATATACACGCATGCATACATGCATACATACGTATATACACATACATACACATACCCACATACATATCACACACATATATACATACATACATACATACATACTACGCACACATACACACATATACATACATACACATGTGCAAACATACACAAGACGGTCATTGGCATATATACATATAAATATATGCACACATACATGCATATATACACATAAACACATACATATCTATAAACATACGCACATACATACCTATATACATACATACACAATGCATCATACACATACATATATATACATGCACACATGTATACATACACATATTCAGACATATACAAATACATACACACATATGCATACACATACATATATGCCCATATATATATACATACACTTACCTACATATACATACGCATACATATATATGCATTCATGCACATACACATATGCATGCACATATACACATACATATACATGCATACATACACATACATATATATATGCATACATACACATACACACATATGTGCATATATATATACATAAACACATATATGCATATATACACATACATACAAACATATATATGTATATACATACACACACAAACATATATGCACACATACACATATACATACATATATAAACATATATACACAAATACATACATATAATGATGGCAGATCAATTATTACATGCTTCTAGCATTTCAGGCCTACAAGCATCACAGCTTTTTCATCACCACAGGACTATTTTTTTTTATAGGCAAATGCCTGAGGGAGTATCTATACAAAGATGATGTTACAGAGTTTTAGCTTTGTACGACAGCTAAATCTCTCTCTTGTTTCAAAATGTTGACATCCAGCAACAAGCAAAAGCAAGATAGCCAGCAACAAGCCAAACTGCAGACCAGCTTAATACGAGTACTGGTCTTCCGCTTTATGGTTTTTTAAATCAGAGATTTGCTTCTCCTAGAAAGGTTGCCTTCACCACGGCTTACGGGAGCCCTCTCCACCCCCCCATACACACACATGGAAATAAACACATGCATTCATACAGATGTACGCCAACATACATATGGATGTGCACACACATGCAAACATACACATGTATAAGCAAACATATACGCATATACATACACATGCATATAAAATACACATGAAGGAACATTCCAAAAGTCATAAATACTGAATGATCAGGACGACAATGATGGTGATGGGTACGATTAAATGAGTTTGACATAAAAAAGCAAAAAAACAATCCAATACAATCAATTTTGGGACTAGTGCACACACCTATCCATGTTGAAACAACAACGCTACCATCCAAAAAGCCATTCTCAACATGGGGAGGAGAGGGTGTTTTGTACCTATTCTGCACTTTAACCTTACAATTGAATAAAAAACATATCATAAGACTTTAATTGAACTTAGAAATACGATTAAAAAAAAATAGCGTGGATCAGTAAGTGCATCAGCACCACAATTTTTAGAAGAGACAGTCACTCGTTGAAGTGCTTGTGCAACTTTACAAATGAATAGACGTCGCAATTAAACGAAAAATCCAAATGATCAGCGATTAAAGCAGATGGACTGTTTTTGTCTTTTTTCCTTCTTGTTCTTTTTTTTTTTAAATAAAAAGTTTGTCTACAAGACTCACACTTCTGCAGTAGAAAATAATGATGATGATGATGTGGACAAATTCACACATTATTTCACAAATAAAATCGACGTCTGAATCAATCATAAACAACAATCCAACTGACATGTATTAAAGACGCTTGGACTTTTTTTTTAATATACATATATACATATATATATATATATATATATATATATATATATATATATATATATATATATATATATACTGTATATATATATATATATACTGTATATATATATATATACTGTATATATATATATATATACTGTATATATATATATAATGTATATATATATATATATATATATATAAACACATT
>NC_136497.1:98451060-98558560 GCF_053919585.1 Euprymna scolopes
AAGATAATGATCTTTGATCTCGTCAAAGCTCCTTGACTAGATCTATGAGTGATAAACCTTCTGCAAGGCCTGCAACAACATGTTCCTTTTCACTAGCTGCCAATCGACTCTTTCTGGGCATTTTGGGATTCCTGCAATAAAGTAATACACACTTAAAATTACCAGAAAATAGAAAAATTAGCATAATTTTTCAAATATTTATTCAAATTCCACAAAAATCAGGGAAATTAGGCTCCTTGTTATGCTCTTCCAGTGTTATACCAAATTTCACTTCTCTGTATTTCATAGCAATTTCAGAATTAAAAAAATATTGACTTGCAATAAAGCGATACACAGCGTTTATATATGTACATATGTCATTTAGAAATTGTTAGTCCATTTAGAGACTTTGTGTCTATATATGTTGTAAATATACACTATAAAAATTTTGTATGCAACATAGCTGTTTTATAATAAAATATAACTAATATTATATTGAATTATATATCTTCCATAGACGTGCTTCACGTATATATCATAAAAAAAAAATTGTTTAAGGAAAAGCTGCGTTTGAAATTTTTTCTACTTTTATTCAACTTAGAAGAATTACATTCTAATTCGAAATGGATTTGTTAGTAAGAAAGTTAGTTTCTGCGTGTCGACAAACGCACAATTTAGTTTGCCTTTCCACAGGAGAAATACCTGCTTCTCTGGTGTACGCACACCATTCTGATGATATCCTCTTTTACTTCATCTTGGTTTTCCTTCACAGCAGTCGCACTGACCGATTTACCAGGTTCTTTTGATCACTGCTCTTGCATATTATCCTTCATCATCATCATCATCATCATCATCATCATAAAAAAACATGTTTTCTCTCTTACCAGATTCTTTCTCTCATTTTACAAAAAAAAAGTGTATTTCTAAATAGAACATCATTTTCCTCTTCCCTCTCTATCTGTCTGTCTCTCTCCATATATATATATATATATATATATATATATATATATATATATATATATATATATATATATATATATATATATATATATGCTTGATTTTTGATTACACTGAATTTTGAAATACTATTCTTATTAGTCTATTACGTGTAAATCTATTACACTAATTTTTAATTATATATATATATATATATATATATATATATATATATATATATATTATTTTGCAAAAACAATAAGGTATTTCTAAGCAGAACCCTCTCCTTCTCTGTCTGTTTGTCCTTTTCTCTTTCTTTTTCTCTCTCTTTATCTCTCATTTTTACCAAAGGCATTTCTAAATAGAAATTACCTCCTTGTTCCCGTATCTTTCTTTCTCTTTCACTAATTTTAAAAAAATAATGATAAACATTTCTAAATAGAACTCTCTCTCCTCTATCTGTTTGTCTGTCTGTCTGTCTGTCTGTCTGTTTCTCTCTCTCTCTCTCTCTCTCTCTCTCTCTCTCTCTCTCTCTCTCTCTCTCTGTAAACTTACACCATATTTTGAAGGAATAATCACAGATATTCCTGAAAAGAACAGGCAATGGATAATGTTCTTTTGCCATTCAGTCCCCCCCCCCCCCCCGACGAACTTTTCTTATCATCTTCGACAACTATAAATCTATCTGCTCGGTTGCACTTTCCCAAAGACCAACAGATATTGTGACATATCTTTCTAACAGGATTTGTTTTGTTTTACGTTATCTTGCTAAATAAATATTATCTTAAGCTGGAAAGACCAGAAGGCCTTTCCATTGGAGTTAGAATTTTGTTCTTCGTCATTTCCCAATATTCTCTTCCTTTTCATAGAAGAACATAGAGTAATAGAGCGAAGGCAGCTTGTGGAACACACACTTTAATTACCATAATCTTTCCCAACACAATATACCTTACATAAATGAAGAAATATCTTTTATTCTTGATTAAAAAACAGATATTTGTTTAATAGTACAAGAGTAAGTAGACCAATTCAGATTTTGATAAACATCTATGCATTTCTATAAGAGACTTTTTCGGTCAATCGGTCAATTAATCTGTCCCATTTAAGATTGAAATAACATTTCCATTATGGAAGATGGAATGGACGTATCATGTTTCAAATGTGTTCAAGCTTCTATATTATAGGTTTTGTCTCGCTTCAGTTTGAAACATAATTTTCGTTGGTTTGTCATGCTTGTTAGAAATTGCATTTTCACAATTTTGTAACATTTACGTGGAAATTGCATTTTTGTCATTCTATTATTATTTGAATTTAATTATTTGAACTTAATTTATAAATACCATTTTCATTGGCCTATTACACTTATTTTGAAATAGCATTTTCATTTGTCTATTAAACCTAATTTTGAAATACCATTTTTATTTGTCTATTAAACTTAATTTGTAAATAGCATTTTCATTCATCTATTATACTATTACACTTAATTTGGAAATAGCATTTTCGTTGGTCTATTAAACTTAATTTTGAAATAGCATTCTCATTGGTCTATTACGCTTAATTTTAAAATAGCATTTTCATTGACCAATTATGCTTAATTTTATAAATAGCATTTTTATTGGTTATTACACTTAACGTTGAAATTGCATTTTCATTCATCTATTACACTTAATTTTAAAATAGCATTTTCATTGACCAATTATGCTTAATTTTATAAATAGCATTTTCATTGGTTATTACACTTAATTTTAAAATAGCATTTTCATTGGCCTATTACACTTAACGTTGTAATAACATTTTTATTCGTCTATGACATTTATGCTTAATTTTATGAATAGCATTTTCATTGGCCTATTACACTTAATTTTGAAATTGTCTGTGGGTCGATCAGGCTTATATTTAAGTAGCATTGGTTTGAATATCTTCAGTTTAAAATAACATTTTCGTTTTTTATATGATTTTTATTATTAATACATTTTATGCTACTCATTTATGCTTAATTTTGTAATAACATTTGCGTTGGTTTATTATGTTTAAGATGAAATGATATATTTGTGTGTCTATCATGCGTTATGTAAATATCTTTTTGTCTCTACGTCACACTTTGCTTAAAATTGCATGCGTATGTGAATCTTATGTTTAAATTGTATTTTCGTTGGTGCGTTATGCTAATGTTTTGAGCAGCATTTTCATTGCTAAATACACAAGTAGAATAAAATTAACGAAGCCACTATATTTTTAACTGCATAAATTCTGTTTTTCTTTTAGAAATTATGTTTCGTTTTTTGTCGTATTAGTTCTGCTTGTTAAATATATTGAGAGAAATATCTTAGCATCAATGTCAATCGGATTCCTTGACCATTGATGGAAAACTGACCAGAGGAGCAAATGAAAGTTCCCAAAGGTTAATAAGATGGTTTGACCTAATGGCCTCAATATGTAAGCAATTATAATGGCCTGGCAGTCCCATCTGAGAATAACAATTACTGCAAGCTTGTCAAATGTATATGTTGTTTCGTTAGAGTAAAACTACTTTACTATTTTAGACTATTGATTTGATTTTTAAGTTCTTTACTTCATCCCCATCTTACTCGTTTGATCTTCAGTCTTAAAATTTAACTTTAAATATTTTAAGGTAAAAACAAAACAATATTATAATTATAATATTAATTGCAATAATAAAATATACCAATAATGTAAATAATTCTAAGGTGTAAGAGTCCAATAATTATGGAGATCATTCCTTATATTATTGGAAAATACCAAAACTAACATACATGACCCGATTAAAAATTTGCACTATTTATATAGTAGAAATCTTAATTTTTACAAACATGTCTGCCTACGCAAATGCTTATATGTTTTGCATTGATAAAGCCAAGTCACGTCAGCTTTAAAAATAAAAATAGTTACAAACTTAAGAAATCATATTCCTGAGAATATAAAACACCGAACAACTTTTATTTACTTAATAGCTGTACATATTCGGCGCTGTCAGGTAAAAAAAAACATTACTGGATGGAGGGTTTAGTCACATGCTATGTTAGATGTACCAAATATCCCAAGTTCTTACGACTTTTCTGAAAGTTGGCCATATTTTGAATTTTTGTAAGCAATAAAAATAGTCGAAATTCAAACAGGGAAATAAATTGGATATTTGTAAGTATAAAACACAGTCGAAATTCAAACAGAGAAATAAAATCTCATAGGTTAAAAGGAAATAATTCATAGGTTGAATATAAATTCTTACGTTTTTAAATGCGGCTGATGTTGGTTATACTAATAATTAAAAATAAGTTAAATTAAATTTTAAATAAATTAAATAAATTGACTTTGTCTAATATTTCGGTACTTGTGCAGAATTTGAACCAAATATAATTAACTAGCTGCTCGTCTTTGCTCAGAACATAACGTTAACTGCCAGCTTTCACCGAGCGTCACTGATTATGAAAATGTAACAACACTTCTCAAGGAAAATACTGAAGAAAACATTTAAATATAATAAAATCAACGGAAAAAATATTAAGAAATATAAAAGAAACAACAACCTATCGTAACAATTTCTATTTTATTTGTGTAGCAAATTTTTTTAAGTGAAAAAATAAACATATAAGTTGCATTTTTTTCCACCTAATTTGATTTGGTCAAATAAAATTGAAAAAACTAATAAGTAAACTAAATATTTTTTTTGTATTTTTCATAAGTTTTTAAAAAAGATTTTAAAACGCAGTTTTTATGTGTTTTTCACGTATTAGTTTTTTTGTTTGCATTATTTTCTTTATTTTCATAAAGAAAATAACAAAGAAGTTTACTTTACTAAAAGTAAACTTTTTTTTTCATTTTTTTTCTTTTCATGAACATTTTTTTTCTTTTCATGAACATTTTGTTTCTTTTCATGAACATTTTTTTCCTGTAAGTTGGGCTTGGACAACCGACTGTTTTTTATAAGTAAATTAAGACAGCCGGGATATTCCCTTAGGATTAGGTAGACTACGGCTGCATCAAACAATGTCAAAGTGGGGTGAAAAGAGACAGCGGATTTGGAAGAAACTTTGCTAACGGAGTAGCTTTCCAATATATGGTTTAAGATGGAGATAAGATGATCATTACCAAATTTCTGTTTCCACATAAACTCGAAAAAAATAACTGGCGAGAAGCTCCCGGCTGGTCCTGTTGATTTTTTTTTTTCAATATTTTCCCCAAAGACCGTCTGCTCTTTTGCTATGATCGGCATCTTATGTCAGATCACAGTCAAACCCGAGTGCATGACGTTACAAAGCCGAGCTGACAGTTAGTTGCATCTGGTTCAAATTCTGCACAAGTACCCATGTATTTCTAAATAGAAAAAAATACTTAAAACAATTTTATTACTCATTTCCATTAAAAATTTAGAGCTAATTATTAAAACAGAATTTCTTTAATGTAATATGCAAATGAGATAACCTCTTGAATGTTGATTCCTTTTGAATAAATAGTACATATAGAAAGTACGCACTATTAAAATCTATTTGTGAAATAGTATAAACTTTTGTATATATTAACCAAATTGTGAACAAACAAAAAGACAGGAATACGATTTTATTATAATAGACTGGGCCGCCCAACAACTTCCCTTATTCAGTTATTTCTTCCTTATTCTGCAAATTCATTTGACTTTCACTCTTAAAATTTAATTGCCTAAAAATCATTTTCAAGTGATTTTATTTCTTCTTCTACTGAACTAAAAAAAAACAAAAAAGAATGAATAAATTGCTTTACTCAAATTCTTTCAATTTATGTGTGCTAAATCTTGAAATCTTATATTGATGAAATTACTATTAAAATTAAAAAATATTAAGAATGAAACTCGCTTGAAAATGAGATTGCAGGGCAGTAAAATTTTAAAACTAACGATCAAAGAAATCTCTATAATAAGAGGGCAATAAAGGACTGAATAAATGAAGTTCTTGAATGGCCTATTCAGAGTGTCTATATTCTTCAAAAATTAAAATATCCGACTCTGACTTAGCATTCTTACGACTAACTCTTCCAAAACCTAAGATCCCGACTATACAACCCTGGTAGCAAGGTATATTTGTACAAATAAAAATTTATACTAAATAAATAGCAAACTAAACTTGCTATTGAGCACATTTATTTAAACACAGTAAAATTCATAAATTGTTTATTCAAATCATTTTATCAAATTCTTGAAATTGTTTATTCAAATTTATTTTATCAAACTCTTGCATAAAACTATATAGGGAATATACATGTACATACATGAAAGTAAATAGACACTACACAAAAATTTCTGCTTCCTTGACGGCCATCACTCGGAGCTGTACAAAGTAAAGGTAAAATTTGGAAACATCAATCTTTTACTCTAATTGACATATTTTTGTGTTTAATATGTTAATATGCCTGCCATATAAAACCATTTAAGTATGGCACGTCCAGATAAGCATTAGAATTCTTACAGATTTAAATGAACTATATTAAGCATTAATCTGAAGGTGAATTTAATCAGCATCAAATCGCTACAATCCTTAGAATTCCATGTCCCACTGTTAACCGAGTGATTATCCTAATCTCTAAGGAGAAAGAATAATCAAAAAAAGCTCCCTAAGCCAACAGCAGTTTTTGTTATTAATGATAATAAATGTGTCTATTTACTTTTTACATGTCTGTGTGTGCATATATATATATATATATATATATATATATATATATATATATATATTAGTGTTGGGACGATCACTTGAACTGAGAATCGGAAAAATCAGAACTTTTGGGGGTATCAGAATCGGAAAAATTTGTGCCTATTTTCTGAGGCCAAAAACCATTCTTTTAATCATCTTTTCTTATTTGATTTTCGTTTAAGAGAGATCTACCACTGCTGGTAGTCATGATAATAAAAAAAATATTTGTTGATAAAAACTTCCAATAAAATTAAAATCTATAGATCACCCCCTTACAAGTGTGTTTTTACATTGGAGAAAATATATGCAAATCAATATGTATTTTTACGGTAATCAGGACAAAATAACCATTTTATAGTTAAATGTTTAGAGATCTATGAAGAATTTAGTATGGAATCAGTAAAAATATTGGAATTGCCCCATCACATATATAATTATTAAGTTATATGTATGGCATGTACAGCTACACATAATTTTCCACATTTCATCTTCACAAGGATTCGCAGGCTAATGCATTAGTCTCACAAGTCCTTATGAGGACGAAACGCAGTAAATTCTGTGTAGCTTCGTTGTGTATTGAGCACTGTGGAAGTAAATACTGAAAATCAATACATGAAATAGAATATCTCCTTATAAGATTTTGTGTGGATAAACTGCCGCTAGCATATAAAGCAATGTTAGTTGTGCAAACAAGTCAAGCTTAGGTGTTTGAACAATGATTAACAATTGTAATTTCGCATACCCATCTTAGCAGCAATAGAGTAACGGTTAGAAGCGCTGACTGTCATCTAGGGGGGTCGAATTTCAATCCTGGCTTGAGGTAGTTGCTAGCCTAGCCGCACTGAAGAGCTGTGGATGACTCTCTCTCTCTCTCTCTCTCTCCCTCCCTCCCTCTCTCTGAATATATATATATATATATAGTTTCTCAAAAAATGTACTCACACTTTAACTGTTATCAGTGCTGTGTGGACAATAATGGTCCTCTATTTGAACATTTGTAAACATGATTCATGAGTAATATATATATATATATATATATATATATATATATATATATATATATATATATATATTTATTTATTTATTTTTCAACTTGAATTTTTCTAATTAAGCCGATGATGAAGGTTCTTATTCTGGTTTTCTCTCTTTTTATTTTTTGGTCCCATTTGACTGGGGACAGACTTCTCTTTGGACTACTGCACTGCCCGGAAAAAAAAACAATTTTCATTATTTCAACTGTTTTGAAGGCTTTCCAGTCGGATTATATGCATCGTCATGCTCTACTTATTTTGGACTCCATTCTCTCTTAAGTACTATTTTGCATTTCGGATCAACTTAAGAGGATTTTCATGCAAGCTGAAATATTATGCGCAGTTTGTTTTTATATTATATTTTATTTATTTATTTTTTTTTTACATATCCAACATTTTTTCACTTCTTTTTTTATTTGGCAATTTATAACTACAATAAATTGCGATTTCACTTGATACCTTAACTAGTAAATTCTAGCATTGCTACAAATATAAATTGCTGATTTCTTTATGTCCTCTGATGAGAAGAATAACAAGAATAGCATTCTTTCATTCTTTGAAACTCCGTGGAATAAGGACTTTGTAAATTGTTTTTTGGAGTAGTCAGTCGAACAATAAATTTTGATTGTAAAGTTCAACTTACAGTTTTCATTTTCTTTCTCTTATATATATATATATATATATATATATATATATATATATATATATATATATATATATATATATATATATATATATAATGTGTGTGTTCAATATATTAAGTGCAGTGTATGAGTGTCTAGAATATATAGTGATAATTTCATATTTCACTTTTTTAAATGTTTTCTTTCTTTCCTTTTTAATTACAGACAGGTAGTAATGCGAGGCATGTGCCTGCCACTCAGATCTTCTATGACCCTGCCTCCAGACGCTTAACAATGCACATACGGATGGAGAAAGAAGGCAGTTTTCAGGCCACTGTCACTTACGGTGACATCAAATTGAAAAATGGAGAATTCAATATTCTTGTACTTAGCTGTAAGTTCTATTTCCTTTTATTATTTTCTCTCCCGCTTTTGCCTCTTCTCTTTTTCATTCGTTTGAATATTGTTTCTGCTTGACACATTTCAAATTTGTTGAATAACAAGAAAACAAAATTTTGGCACAAACAATAACAAGGAAAAATCTAAAAGCCATTTTCGTATCAGCGCCTTTATCATTTGGTCGTTGAGGTTAAGTGATTTTCAGAACCGTGCTTCCATTATTTATTAACACGACGGAAGATTTGAAAGACTTTTGTGTCGTATATGCAGTCACTTCAATGGTGCATGAAGAACTCAAAAACTATATTTTCACTTAAGTGAAATGCCCCCAAATGTTATGACTTCCACCAAATAAAGAGTAATTCTTTCGTACAGATTACAATTACTCTGCAATACAGAATGTATTTTACAAAGAGCCAAAGTCATTGTGCTCACATATCTATTCAAGCATGTCTCAATGCTTTCTATTACTGTGTTGCATCGGGTGTGACCGCAGGAAATTGGTAAGGCCAGTAAAGTAATTTATAAGTGGCCTACTGCTCGTTGAATCACTCTAATATAACCATCACATAATGAGATGGTATCCTGTTGAAACAAATTGTTACCCTTGGAAGTATAGTATAATTGAAGGGAATGCAAAAGAGCCGTTTTTGTTGCATCGAAAAAGACTGCAATTTGTATAGCGTTTCTCCCAAACTCCAGCAGAATGGAACACCATTATATAAGCCGAGCAACAACAGCTGACACCTATTGAAAGAACTAGTATGTATGTACTAATTAGTGTGCTCAGATTAATAGATAAGTAAGTGCCAATCCACTAATTCTATCATAAAACCAAGAAGATTTTCTATCCATCTTAGTTCAGTTAATATGACAGACCGAGAAAGCCGGATTTTGAACGAGATCACAGCTGAAACATATATGCACTTATTTATCCAATAATTTCTGCAACTTGTATAATATATATATATATATGTATATATATATATATATATATATATATATGATATTTTTTCTGATAATATTTACTTGACTCACCATGAGAGCAAACTTAGACACAAGGTTGTTGGATATTGACCGGACAACGCCACAAGGTGCATTGGTCGATAATTATTATGATTATTCAAGCCTAAAAATTTTGGCAGCTAAAATATGCTTTAGAATAATAAAAGCAATTAGAATAAATATTTATTTACATTAATTTAGGAATGTTACCTTAAAAATGTGATCATAACAATTCAGTTGGCAACTTAGAAATAATGACATGTTAAAACATCAGGTGATGTATTCGAATGACGTCATTTAGAAGGGAAGATGGTCTTTTTGAGATACGTGGAAGTTAGAGAAAACAATTAGTTGGAGTCGAGAGAGAGAAATGGTCAACAGATCGTGATGAGGGGTCAGAAATAGCGATAGTTAGAATGTAAACAGGACTTAAATCAGCGTGCGACTTTCCAAAAGGGGGGAAAAAAATCTAGAATAAAAAGTTGCTGAAAATAAAACCCGAGGCTCTATCGCTCTTGCGGAGAATTTCCATTGCAGCTTTTATATCAAAACAAGACCAAGGATTTACCAGATATGTTCCCGATTGGCCAGATGTTGAAACCTTAAATAAATGTTATTCGTCCTTTGTGTTGTAAAGATATTTATGTATATTATTTTTCCTGTCATGAATTGTATTGAAATGTAAATACACACACGATGAACTTTAGACATATGCACACTCGTATACATGAGACATTAATAGAAACTCATAAATATACACACGATTTACATCCCCCCTCTATATTATACAAACTCCCATAACATTACAAGATTTTAATAATATGAAAAATATCCTGATTCCCAAAGTTGTCTGATGAAACTAATGAATGAGTGGATTTTAGGAAAATGAATTTTCCTGTGGTTACAGATTATGTCAAACCTTGACTCATTATCTTCAGAACAGTTGAACACTTATGAGCCCAGATTCCATTGAGCTGTATTAGGTGACCAATTGAAGTTGTAAAAGAAAGAGTGTATTTTGTTTTGTTTTTCCTAATAAAAAAGATATTTTAAGAGAGTGAACATTTGAACATGAGAAGATGGTCGAAATAGCAACTCGATCTCCCAACCCTCATCAGTGTGGGCAAAGTTTGAAAAGTGAGCTTCAATTCCAACACTGGTGGTTTTGAAGATTCACCAAATGTGGTTAAAAATATTTAATTAAAAACATTGTTTTGAAGAATGTTTACAGTTGTATTGTTTGGATTATTTAAACTGCTATTCTCATCTTGGTTATTATATAAAACAACGTTTTGGCCGATGTGACCGCCAACCGTCTTTAGATACATATCTTCAAGCTAGAGAACCTTCTAGTCGAATTCAGGGAACCTAGATAGAATTCAGACTAAACACATTATATAATCCATAAGGTGGATTGTTTGCATTCCATTAGGCGTGAACAGGTAATCGTGTTCATGTTATGTGATTCTAACTTATTTTCATCTGTAGTAGCGATTGAACCTTCAACCTCCAGAAGACTATCACTGAGAACTGGTTTTTATCCAATGCTTTCACTAGTTATGTCATAAGTCTATTTTGACAATTCTAATAAAAAACTTTTACTATTTATAACTATAGACATTTTTTTTCTGAGTTTGATTAGAAGGTTCGAAAAGTTCAAAAAGATGTACACTAAGAAAAGTGGTGGGTTACATCGGCTAAAACGTTGTGAATATAAAGACTAATATGAGAATAATCCAAATGATACAAAGTATCAGTTCTCATATCCAAATTTCGAAACATATCTTTACAATTGTTTAATCTTCAACAAAGTTTAAGCCACACCATTTCTCTTGAAGTGAGCAGAATAACGACTTTTAAAAAGTACATACTATATAATTCCACGATGCTTTTTATATCAACCTGTATAATCCGTTGTTAATAATAATACACGTTTTGATATTATGAATGTCTTTCAAGATCAATACTATTAAAGAAAAAATGGCTCTTTATTCTTCTGTAAAAATAATTGCAATTGTCAACTAAATATTCTTCAAATGTGTCTCTTCTTTATTTACTTATTCAAAATTGTAAAAATTTAATTATTTTTTAAACAATATTCTCTGTCTTCTTACTGCAAAAATAATTTTCAGTTAAATATTCTTCAAATCAACAAAACGAACGTTACTTTTTGAAATGTATATATTTAAAATTGTACTGTTTTAATTTAGGAGACGACACAATTTGATTTTTGAATAATTCTTTTTAAAATGGGCCTGTCGGAATTGTTTACCTTAGCGACATCAGATCAATCACCAGTAAACATCTGTGTGAAATTATTAATGTAATGAAATATCTTAATGTATCTATATATATATATATATATATATATATATATATATATATATATATATATATATATAGAGAGAGAGAGAGAGAGAGAGAGAGAGAGAGAGCGAGAGATCAGACTTGTTATGCCATCCTTGTCAGATGTATTAGTCACATTCTTGTCATTTCTGGACACCTGCACTTGAAATGTGTTTTTCCACTATGTAATCCTGATATACACTTGCTGCAAGTTCCCAAGCTGTCACCTCAGAAACAGTGTCCCGACCCACTTTCATAATTTTGGTTCTAACAATCATTCTGCTGTCAAACTGCATTAACTTATGTCCACTTGTGTATCTATTGTATCGTATGTATATCATCCAACTAAGTTAATATCTATAAGTAGTTGAAAATGAAAGCACCAATTATATTACAATCTCTATTTGTTTGATATTTTAGTTAACGCTATCTGGTGCTACTAGATCAGGCTGTCTGAGGATACTGGCTTGCTGACTTAAAATGCACCAAACATTGATGTTATTGTTTTTTCTTTTCCTTTTACAAAACTCCAACATGTTTTGCAAACAAAACAAAAAAAAAACAAAAAAAAAACAATAATTTTCCTCTTTAAAACAATCAAAACCAAACAGCATATTTTTTTTTTAATTACTGGATTTGGCATTAAATAAGTTGAAAAAAGAGTTAATATACCACAAAACAATCAAATAGCCAGCCAGTTAATTCTCAAATATAAATACAACTAAACTTACAAATTTGAGAAAATATTTTTAGAAATTTCTTTGTTTAAATTTTAAATGCCGTTATTTTGTGTGGGGCATATATTATGTAACCAAATCAGTTCAATCCTTAAAAGGTATTTGCTATTTTATGAGTTTTAGGGCACTAAAACTGTGCTTGAGAAACATATAACATACAATGATTTGGAAACTTATGTTGGAACACTTAAAACTGAGCCATAATACTACAGAAGTAATCAAAAGCATTCTTTTATAATCTAATGAGTTATCACTTATGAAGACACAAAAGCTACTGGAGGATAAGATTGATGAGATTGTCAATTGGATGTAGAACCATATTATGGGGAGATTGGAAATCATGAGTAAAAAATGGCAGGATTTTTTTACTTAAAACTCGACAAGTACTTGTTGACATTAAACTTGGATATAACTATGTTGTAGTCAGCAGGGAAGCATTTCTGTGGTATTATGTTTCACAGGTGAGTAGTTTTTGGAAATAAGTTCCGTTTATTCCCTAGATACACAAAGGAAGAAAGGAAAATTCTTTGCAATGAAGATAGCTAGACAGGTACTTGAAGCGTATATTGTATCATTTGAATCCTTCGGACTACTATTTTCATCTTCGTTATATTTTTTGTGTGAAAGATGAAGGTGCAATTTATAAGAGTACAGCAAATCGTTCAAGAAATTTGCCTTGGGTAGCAAGAAACTTTACGATCAGGTAGGTTAGGTCAGAAGCTGCTGATTCCAATGCTATTTGGAGAGTATCCATAACCTTTGCTCAACCTCTGATGGTCTAGCATTGTTCATCATCTTCTAGAGCTGCCGAATATTGCAAAAATCTTGACTTAACCTTAGATCATGCATAGTTTTGGTGATTCCCTGATGATGCCCAGGTCAACTCTCGAACTGTATACGCCAAATAACCAAGTATAAATCCTAGTCTTGAGAAATATTGTGAGAAAAGGAAATAGTTTGAATATGATCAGATGCGTCCACCTCACTTTTGTAACATATTTATCTCTTATTCAACAAAGTACAAGATCTGATCAATAAAATCATCTATTTTATAGGAAAAATGCGTTGGATATTTTAATATAAAACATGTGAAATTCTTAAAACCTATTTTCATTATTTTGTTAAAATAACACAAAATGATAGGTGCTTTAATTCTTTAATTTTCTTTTTTCTTTTTTTTTTTTTTTTTTTGGTTTTCATATATTCTCCAGAAAACCATCGTAAATTAGCATTTATGAGAATTGTTAATGAATACACTGTTCAGTGCCACCATAATAATATTGACCCTATGATTAGTTGTGCATTTGAGGACTCTACCTATTCAACCTGAGTATGACCTTAGAAGACTTCCAATGGTAAGGCTCCATTTGTGGGCTGTGGGGAATGTGAAGTTGTCTCTTAGTTACCATTGCTCCCAGCTCAAATTTATCCGACATTGGCAATACCTATTAGGCATTTGGTACTACTAGTTCAGGCTGTCTAAAGATACTGGCTTCTTGACCAAAACTGCACCAAACATTGAGGTTATTGTTTTTTCCTTTCCATTTGCAAAACTTGATCATGTTCTGCAAAGTCAGAAACAAAAACAACATTTTTTTCTATAAAACAAACAAACAAATACTATAAATATATATTTGAAGATATAAAAACTTGAATCCTAAAAACTTTTTCCAAAATTACTGGATTTAGCATTAAATAACCTGAAGAGAGTTGATATGCCATAAAACAAAGCAACTACCAACCACTCACAAGAATAAAAATACGAACGATCGATAAAAAAATGAAACGTATTTATTCTGTTGGTATGTCCTATGAAATATTTGCTTTCTCTCCTGGATACTTTCATCTAAGAGAGAGAGAGAGAGAGAGAGAGAGAGAGAGAGAGAGAGAGAGAGACCGTATTCAAAACAAGAAGAGTTCAATCAGTTCAGACCTGCTGAGTCTTAAACTAAAATCCAATGAATTGGTAAATATTAATTAGTCTTGATAAATAGAATAAACAATTTTTGTATAATTTCTACCAGACGTTTCTCCAATCTAATGAATTAATTAACTTTTGTTCCAGTAAACGTGGCGGAAATAAAATTAAACAAGTTTTACAATCCGTGACTGATTGAGAAGTTGTTTTTAACCAACCGAGTTTATCAGAAAGAAAAGTAAGATAAAATCCAAAACATTTCAACGGATCAATTAATGACAAGAAATAGAACAAAGAATTTAGCCATGAGGCTCAACTCCTGATTCTTTGTTTTGCATGCAACACTATTAACACTTCTTTTACAACTGTCTTCTTTAAAGTTAAGTTCCAGTAAACACCTTTGTCATTGTCTGCATCATATAAATTTCATTGCATTCTTCCCAATGCTACTAGTACTACTATTACCAATTGCGTGTGAACTTTGTTCCTAATGAATTATATAAACATTATGTGCTTACATGGGATGAAGAAAATATTCTCAAATAAATTTTGAAAGGAAGAAAACAAGAGAAACTTCTTTACTAATTTAACTTTAACAGATGGAAAAATTTAATCATTTCTTTCATAAATTATACATTCCTATATAGTCATGTGATTTTGGATATATATATATATATATATATATATATATATATATATATATATATATATATATATATATATATATATATATAAAGTGTCCAAAAAGTCACTCAAAAGTTTTGAACTTTAATAGATTTCTTATTTTTGATAATATCTTCCTGTAATTTTAGCACAATCTGATTATATGATTTTTCGTGTATTGATAGCCAAATTAAACCCCCATTTTTTTCTAATTATTTAAAAAGAAAACACAAGTTTCTAATATATGGGTCATGGAATTGCATTCACTAGCAAAAGATCTAGCTAATTTGCATATTCTTTTAAACGTTAATTTGAATTAATTCCCTATTAGTTTTTCGGTTATCTTATGGGATGATCATCTTTAATTAACTATTATGTGTAATTATATTCATGCAGATATTCTACATGATATATACTTGCATAATATTTGTGTAAAAAGTTTATAGTAAACACAAAACCTTTTCCATATCTATTCATGTATACATATATATTTTGTTTAAAAAATTTTGCCTACTAAACTCCTAGAGTTTTTGGTCTACAGACATGAAACTTTATATATATATATATATATAAGGTATTTGAACCTATGCAAAACTTTATATTTGGGTTTTAGCTCAGGAAAATAGGTACAAAAGTGTGAAAATTTAAAAAAAAAATTTTTAATTTGCCAGGTGAAGGTCAAACGTCGGCATTACGAATATACATGCATAACGTAATAGCTATTGGTTCATGTTTTAATTTTTAATCTTGCAGCAAACATGTCTTCATAGCTCAATCATTAATAGCAGAGGAAAAAATAAATCGTAAGATAAACGTTTGGGTTTTGACTCTCGGTAGTAGCACACAAGTCATTTTTTTTTTTAACTTTTTACATCATTACTATATATCGGATCCAATATAATCTATATATCTATAAAAGTGAAAGTGTCTGTCTGTTTGTGTGTCTGTGTGTATATATTTCCCTACGCAATAACTCTGTCAATTTTTAGCCTACAGACTCGAAATTTGATATACAGGGTACTGAGATTTGGGAAAATCTTTGTAATCGATTTTCGGCCAGAAATTTGGCTGTTAAAGGGTCAAAGTTCAACGATTTGACCTTTGAGAACTCTACCAAACTCCTCCGATAATTTTGGGTCTAAACACTTGAAATTTTAGATAAAAGTTCCTTGGACATGAATCTAACTTAATAACTTGATTTGAGCCCAAAACAATAAATTCTAAGGAGTCATAATAGGAGTCAAAGTTAAAAAAATTGGCCGTTTTTTTGTTTTGCTTTTTTTGCTCAACATACACCTCCAAACACCCGGGCAACGCCGGGCACCCATGCTAGTATAATAATAAATACGAAATCTGCATTAATTTACGACCGGCAATGTCGGGCGCCCTCCTAGTTGTTTTATAAACACAATATTTGAACCCAGTACACCTAGGTCGTCAGCCCATGTTGTTAACCACTTAGCCACTGTCACCTCCCTGATGCTGATGCTTTTGCATTGACCATTTATGATAAAACATAATAAAAACCACTGTTATATACCAACCAGTTTTATGGAAAGTATCTCATCCTTCCAATATCTTTGTTGAAGGGAGCACTCTAAATTCATTTAGCTTAAAAGTAAAATTTCTGTTAAGTTTTCTAAATTTAGAAACATTTCATAGAATCCAAGAAACAATTGTTTCTTTTAGAAAACTTTGAAGAAATGTCTGATTTCCAGAGTGAAATAAATATATCTCTATTTATATAAAGTTAGGTATGTGCATATGTTTATAGATTTCTATGTATAATATTTATTCCTAAACTAAGTAACTGATCATTATAAATTTTGGAACAGAGAAACGTAAGAGTGGTTAATGTGAGTTATATTTATTTTAATTTAATGATATGCAGGAAAAGTAAACAGTGAAATTTCAGATACCTCCATTTTTTTTTTTTTTACGTTTAAACAATTTGTATTAAACATTAACTAATAAATATTCCCCAATTCCAGATTCACATTAAAACTGATTAGATACCAATCAAGCAAGTTTCACTGAATTTCAATTTCTTAAGCCACCTTAAGCTTAAGCTTTAAATTTCATACATGTTATAGAATCGTATAATTGATTTTGATCACATTTGGAATAAGGAGTCTAGACATAAGGGGCAGGTATTCTTCTAGTATGTTATCATATTTCTTTTAATGTTCTTCACATCTTTAAATATTTTATCCTTAAAATTATTTTATTTCTGGTAAAATGTTGTGTGAAGCTAGATTTGGTGTGACTTTGTATGTAGATGCTTCTTTTTTATCTTAGAACTTGTCAGTTCGCATTGATCCTGTGTCACACTTAACCAAAAACTTATAACAATGCAAGATTACTCAGTTGAACATGAATTTTTAAAGACAATCATGAACAGAATATCTTTACATGCAGTTAATATTGATTAGGTGATTTTTAATTAATTTTAAACTATAATTCTAAAACATATAAATGAATAAATGGACACAATTACATGTAACTAATTTTTTTTTCAAATTACTCACAAAAATTCGATTGCAGTATGTAACTGCCTATTTTTTAAGTGTTGATAATCTGATTGGTTTTATACCCACTATTGATTAACTATTGTAATAGAATATCCTACACCCCTTTTCCTCTGTGAACTTAATAATACAGGACTACATAGAGTGAATATTGCATGATGATACATAATGAAAGCCATTATTTAATGGAGAAGTGTCAGTGGCACCTAGGACTCAGAGGTGACTCCAGAAAACGATATTGACGAAATTCATTTCTTCCTAGCAATATTTTAAGAAAAACAGAAGATAGGCGGAGGATGCATCATGTAGTTATGTTTAACGAGACAAGCTGTCTGTCCGTCTCTCTGTCTGTCTGTCTCTCTCTCTGTCTCTGTCTCTGTCTCTGTCTCTCTCTCTCTCTCTCTCTCTCTCTCTCTCTCTCCTGCATGCATGCAAGTGGTTTTCTCTGTGACTGTTTTGTTCTGATTAATAAACCTTCTTAAAAACTAGGTTTTAGCGTCGTCAGAGTGATTATATTCACAGACGGTTAAGAACGTTGGTTCATGACAACCATGACTGCATAATGCTTTGTACATGCCAGACACAACCGAAACTGGGACAATTAACTAATGATCTTGTGTTGGAGATTAGTAACGTTTTGTTGTAACATGATAAGGAAAAAGAAGAGCCAGACAAAATTGATTCACAACCTCCCTCTCTCTCTCCCCCCCTCTCTCTTTCTCTCTCTCTCTCTCTCTCTCTCTTTGGACATACTAATAATACAGCAAACTATATATAGTGAATATTGCATGCACTGAATTCTTGCTATTCTGGATATTAGTAATTTATTGCTAATCTTTGTTTATCATTCATTTTATTCTCTATTGCAAAAGATATTTTTGTCCTACTATCGTGTTGCATGTTCCTTGAACTCGAATAACAACTTGGGCTACCAAATCAGGCTGTCTGAAGATATCGACTTCCTGACTTAAAAGTACCAAACACGGATGTTATTTTTCCCTTTCCCTTTGTAAAACTCAATTTTATGTTCTGCAAAACCTAAAACAAAAGCAACTTTTCTCTACAAGACAACCAAACTACACACCATGAATAAAGCTTTTGAAGATATAAACAATTTCCAAAATTACTAGATTTAGCATTAAATAAGCCAAGAAGTGTTAATATGCCATAAAACCAACCAACCACATAACCTTGTACATTGTAATAACTTTTAAAGATTACAACAGTAACCAAACACGATATTCGATTTGAGGATAGGGTTTTCAAATATTTTTGAACGTCACGTGACATTAATTTCAACCATTTATTTCTACCATCTATGAATTTTGTATCATATCTAAATTATTACTAATATAAGTTGAAACCGCCTATGTATACTAAAGAAGGAATATTTAATAGTTTTGTCCGATTTAGAAACCAACATAAAATTGTCTAAAAATAGAAGAAAAATGGAATAGAGACTAAAACGGGGAAAATTGTCACCTTTAAAATAATGCCTGAATATATATATATCCTCGTTGGAAGAACTCAGATACAAGTACACAGAGCTTCGAAGTTGACGAAATCCATTTCTTCCTGGCGATATTTTAAGAAAAAGAGAATAAGATAGGAGGAGGATGCATCATGTAGTTATGTCTAACGAGACAAGCTACAGAGTATTTTAGGGTGATCTACAAGGCTCAACTTCATGTCACACACACACATCAGATGTCACCATTTTCTGCAGTAAATATGTGCTCGACATGCAAATTCAGGAAGGCATCTTACAGCAGGTGCACCATTATGTGGAGTACCACCTTGTCGCCTATTTGCCAGGCGAGTTTATATGGGGGTGCATCTCCCTCAGCCAATTAAACGCATCCCAGTTACCAATCTGGAAATTTCTAAGATTCAACGCAGTACATATAGCACCTAGCCTTCCCAAATGGTCACCTATTTGGTACTGGCCAGGCTCATCGTTGCTTTACTTGAGTGATCTGGTGAGAACTGGTGTGTCAATGTCATTGTTTCATATATATATATATATATATATATATATATATATATATGCATTTATATATATGAATCTCTTAAATAAGCAAATTTTGCCCAGTTTAAACCATTGTTTCGAATCCTCAAGATTTTATGTCATAATCCACCTGATAAACTCATTAACACTGTCTCGAGTGATTTTTGGCCTTGATAAGTGGATATTCATTAGGTATTAAAAAAAAAAAAAAAGGTGGTAAACTCACCAGAAGATATATTCCCTTTCATTAAGGAAAACTCTTATATATAACGACTGTTGTTTCTGATTATGTAGACTCTTCTTTTTAGGTCGAGGTGACAGTCACTTTGATCACGTATACACATTGGAGAGTAAAATCATAGAGACTTTAAGGAAGCTGAAATTTTATAAGCGAGTGGAAAAAGAGGAAACCCTTTTTAAAAACATTTTGAAAGTTGAGTCTCTTTGTTATTACAAGTGCCATTACATCTTGGAGGGATATGATAGCATTTATGGCAAGATTCCAACATGAAAGCCAGTGACAACTTTACAAATCACTTGTCTGCTGGAATCCTTATAAAAGAGTTTCAATTTCCTCACTTCATTTTGACCGTTCAGTTTCGCATTATGGAGAAGCTCTAGCATTACGAGGCTTTAATCTGTTTACTGACACATTAGTTGTTGGTTCTAGAACATTGCTCTTCTTTATGTATATCTCCCCCTCCCCCAACTATCTCTTTCTCTCTTCCTTTCAAACACACACACAATGAGTGTTTTGCAACCGCTATCATGACGAAGCTGGATTATTTCTAACAGATTATAACATTGGACGCAAACTTAATTAATTGTAGGATGAAAATAACCTTTCAAATCAAGTAAATATTTGTATGCATTACAGATTGACGACTACATTGAATACTAGCAAGGACACCTGTAATATAAACGAATCACACAAGTAATTTACATATACACTTTATTTTTCATGATTTACCCACGTCTCATACAAAATTTTCTCGGTTGCCAATGATATTTTAACATTCCGTCCAGATCTATCCTCCTTCCACCAAAAACTCAGAAAATTATATAATATATATATATATATATATATATATATATATATATATATATATATATATATATATATATAGTAAAAAAATAATTATATATATATATATATATATATATATATATACTAGCAAAAGTACCCGTCGTTGACTGGGTTCAAAAACAGCCTACAGAAAATCGACTCTGATTTATGAACGTATGATAGGTTATGAAAAGAAAGGGTTGTAAAGAGATAGCTTCGAATGTGGGGGTATCAAAAGCAAAGCAAAATATGATGAAAGTAAAAATAAAATAGATAAACCCCATAATTTATTATACCATACCTGTTCACACTGAAACACTTATCACAATATTCTGTGGATCTATATTAAAAAACCTTGTTAAACTTTGTGACATATTTCCATTCTATGGAGGTCAGGCACGAACGAATACCCCACAATTCTGTTATACCATATTTCTTCAAACTGAAACATAATTATCAAAGTATACTTATGCAGATAGATATGAAAAGTCTTTATTAAAGTTTGTGCCTATTTCCATTCTATGGAGGCCAGGCGCGAACGCAGACCCCACAATTTTATTATACCATCCCTATTTAAGTTAAAATATACTTATCAAAGTGTTATTATGTATATCCATATCAAAAACACTTGTAAACGTTTTTTCTTAATTTTTAAATTTTTTATTTCTATGCTTTGTGGAACAGGCACGTACGCGTGCAATTTTAATGAATCATCATTATGCCAGATCAAACATACCCATTCCTGTGTCTCGATACATCTTCTATCATTATATGTGGTCAGTTTTCTATAATAGTCAACCATATAGGAGCCTATTCGTCACCAGACACACAGACAGACGTTCAGCTTTATATATATATATATATATATATATATATATAAGGAACTTTGTGTGTGTCTATGAATTCGTTCCCTATAGCCTCAAAAACGGCTGGGTCGATTTTTATGAAATTTCACACGAAGGTGCTTTATGTGCCTGCCAGTGTTCTTAGATAGGTTTTGTTTCAGAATGTCTTCAATCAGTATCGATAATCGAAATAATCCGGTGAAAGAACAGACGATTTTGACCAAAATTAATATCTTACACAGTCTAACATCACAGAAGTTTTATTGCCTTACAAGCCAAAAGGCCCAACATATAAAATTAACAGTAGGTTCTTTGACATATATATATATATATATATATATATATATATATATATATATATATATATGTGTATAAAAACACGGTTACCAATGTACGATATTGGAATGGGGAAGTGACGTGACGTATGAACAAAAATTGACAAACAAACGAAAGTCGCGTTTAGATTATAAATATTGCTATATCTATTTATTTTTCCAATTTTTTTTACGTATAAATCAGTAAATATAAACTTACCGTTTAATATAACTAAGATGGTAAAATTTCTTTGAAAATTTCGAGAGCTATATCTCTTTTTCAAAAAGAAAACAAACCACAAGTATGCTGCAAACCAGAATAAGGAATATGAATACAGGAGAACTAAAGAAAACCAGGTTTAGGTTCTATTACAATAATAAAATCAAGATATAATGATACTAAATCTTGAATCCTTATTCCAAAGGCTACTGTTAAAATTTCATAAAAATTGAAAGTATCAGAATTTTTGCAAAAAGCTTCAACTCCTCCCTTTTGTCTCCTCGATATGAAACTGAATTAGACTGAATATAGCCTACATTTGAACCCCTCAATCCTAGCAACAGTGTTCCAAAATTTATAACTACCAGTTCATTTGTTTAGAAGTTAATCCTATACATACAAAATTCATATACATATAAACATACATAACTTTGCATATATGTAAATATATATATATTTACATATATATTTCTCCCAAAACTCTGGCCTTGATGGATTTTTTGTGGGTGAAAAGATGCTGCACCTTTACCAATATTTCAGTCATAGTTATTTGTTTTCCTAGTTTTGCATATGAATTACAAAATATCTTATATTTCCCCCAAATCTCTGGCCTTGATGGAGGAGAGACTAAAACTTACTGCTACGGTTTCAAATGATCTGAAATGACAGATTTAATTCCAAATATTTTTCAAATGTTATATATCCCCTCTTTGATTTTCATACATAAAGTAAATTTCACATTGTATAAAGATTATTTGATACTGGAGATATTCATAATCATACCCTATTTCAAAAAAAAAGGAAATACAACATATGAGAAATATTTTGAATCAAGTCTTCCCTTGCTGTTATTTCAGATCATTTGAAACCATAGCAGCAAGTTTTAGTCTCCCCTCCATCAAGGTCAGAGGTTTTGAGGAAATATATATACTATTCTATAGTTAAAACTTTATGACAATTAGTAAAGAAGAACCTATATCTTCAAACCAATAAAATATGTCCAAATTTGCCTACATTTGTATATATAGTGTCCTGACAGGCTAGCTTCAGTTTTGTTGCTTTGGGATGAATGTTGCTTGGAATTTTTCTTTCCTTGGTCGTGTCTCCTCTGGTCTTGCCAGGCCATTAATATATATATATATATATATATATATATATATATATATATATATATATATATATTTCCGAATAATTAAATGAAATATATTTACTGATATGCAAATCCAGTGATTTGCGGCCTTACAAAATATTATTAAATGTAATATTTTATATAAGACAATCCCAGCCAAATAAAATTGCACTTATGGGTTAAGGAAATAGATTTATTCGATTGTATTTTTTGTTTTCAAATAATAAAAAATTCTGTATTTGAAGATTAACTTTTTCAGATCATAAAATTTAAATGCATAAATTTTGAGATATATATATATATATATATATATATATATATATATATATATATATATATATATATATATATATATATATATAAAGAGAGAGAGAGAGAGAGAGAGAGAGAAGAAAATCTTTTGGTGTATCAGAAGGGTTCCTGGATTGATTATTGTCAGAGGTTTAAAATGTTAAACGCCATTTTAAAAAGATAAAAAGCCATAAAATATTTTCTGTTTCGTTATTTATGGTCTCTAAAAAATTAGGAATATTATTTAGTTGGAAAACAATTTGACAAGCCATATTGTAAAACTGTTCATGACTGTATGTGTAGAGAATCTTGTAAATTTAATCAAAAGCATTTTATGCTTTTCTCGGTATCAATCTGTAAGAAAAACAAACTGAAATTCTGTGTCGACTTCAGACAGTTTTGCTTTTTTATTTGTGCTGTGCATGAATCATTCCTCATTGCAGTTTCCAAATTTTGGAATTTGACAGAAAATGTAGCCTCCATCCTACTGTTTATTTTATTTTATTTTATTTTCACTGCTTGAAACTAACAAAAACAAAAGGAAAACAAGACATCTTCCATTGCACCATGTTTGGTGGTGGATTTTAGATCAGGAAGAAAAATTAGATTGCAATCTACGTTGAAAACACATTAATTTCATGTCATTTTTATGTGAATTTTTGGATAGAGAAGTTATTATTACTAGCAAAAATAGAGAATTTATTTTTGTAAGTATATCATTACCCCCCCCTTTACAAAAATGTAGAATGGCATCGTAACCATAGAACAGATACTACACTCCACCCCCAAAATGAGTAGGTAATGCCTGCTAGTATGGTATCATGAATAAAGAACATATACGACACTGCTTCGCCAAAGAAGGAATTAATACCTTGGAAGATAGTATTATGATGAAAAAAACATATACTATACTACTCTTACAAAGAGGAGATAATACCTGTGAAGATGGTTTCATAATAACAGAACATATACTACACTACCTTCTATCCTCCACAAAACAGAAGAGGTAATGCCTGAAAGAGTAGTATCATGACAACAGAACAGATATTACACTACCTCTCCTCTGGATTAAGCATTGAAAATAATATATTAGCCGAAATATGTTCATATTCTGGTCAAGTCATATTGAAAGTTTTTTTTTGGGGGGGGGAGGAAGGGTGTCAGTAAATGTAGAACAGTTGAAATAGCAGAACTTGTTCACAGAGGAAGGCCAAGGAAGATGACATGGGAAAATTATAAGGATGGAGTTGAAAGAGAAGGAGATAAGTAAAGACCTGTCTACATATAGTTCACGATCAAATCCATAACAAATTACCCTTCTTAGATGTGTTGATAACTCGCACTGATCAGGGTTCAAGTTATCTTGTGTATCAAAAGCCAACTTTCACCGGACACTATCTCAATTCCTGCTCACAATATTCATATAATGCAAAGAAAAGAATCGTCCATTGCCTACCCCATTAAGCAAAAGCAATATGTATTAACACCAAGACTGTCGTCAGCATAAATGTCTACAAATGATGTAAGGATGTGATTTGGAAGATCATTAATGTAGATCAGGAAAAGAGTTGGGCCCAGGATGGACCCCTGAGGGACACCGGCATTAATACTGTGAGCTTCTGATTTTTGCCCCTCAACTACTACTCTTATGAACCTATCAGAAAGAAATGATTTAATAATTGAGAAGACATTTCCAGCAATACCATAGCTAGCGATCTTATGAAGTAAACCTTTATGCCATACCCTATCAAAGGCTTTAGATATGTCAAGAGCAATTGCCCTAGAAAGATTGCCACTGTCGAGAGATTTGCTAATCCTATGCGATATAACTGTAAGCACATCTGCTGTAGATCTAGCAGAACGGAAACCATATTGAGTGTCACTAAGAAGATTATTTTTGTTGAGATATCTAGACAAGTCTTTATTGATCTCCCTTTTCTCTCAACTCCATCCTTATCATTTTTCGCATGTCATCTTCCTTGGCCTTCCTCTGTGAACAGGCTCTGCTATTTCAACTGTTCTACATCTACTGAACCCCTCCCACAAAAAAAAACTTTCAATGTGACGATATCATCGAAATCTACTGCATGCATCTCCTTATACTGCTCGGATTTAATCTTCCTTCAAAATCAACCGAGGCTACCAAAAGACTGAAAAATGAAAAAAGACCTCGTCTTTCAGATGCCTCGACTCAACACATCTAAAAATGAAAAATAATCAAACAACAAACTTAATTTTCATGTCATTTTATTGATTATCTCATGTTATATGCATGACTTTTCGTTCATTTAAAAATAATCTCAAAGTTGCTAAATTGCATTGTTTGTCTTTTTGTTTAATTTAAATTACTGTTTGTTTCGGCCAATGAGTTCTCCGTCTTTCTTCAGGTGATTCTAATTCGATATTCGAACAATTTATAAAAAAGTAACACAAAAGAATAAAAAAATTAATTAAAAAAGGCAACAGTTTCTAAGAACGTTTATGTCATGTTCTGTGTAATTGCTTCCATCGTATTATGCATGACTGTTTTTATGATTTAAAAAAAAATCAACTCCAAAATAACAAGTTTATTGGATTTAAATGTATTGGAAACATCAACCTATACAATACACAAAAAAGCAACAGCACTAATACAGAAAAAAAAAACATCACTGTAGATGCCGTTTACAGCCGAAGAAGGCAGAAGAACATGTTGGTCAAAATATCTATAGACTATTAAAAAGTAATGCTGTTTTCAGAGTTTGAGTGTTCATATGAAAACTGATTTATTGTCAAAAGGGAATAGGCAGAATATAGATTACTAAGGCAGTAGTTGTTATAATATTAGTATCCAAAAGCGAATACTATATAAGCCTAAAGAACTTTTTAAAATTGTGTACATATTTTATAAATAGAATAATGTAATATATAATGCATAAATCATATTTTATAAATAAAAAATCAACGTATATAACAACATAGCATAAATATTTTAAAGTAAGTGACCATTTTTATATTCAGCAAAAAAGTAAACAACGTTTAGTTTAAAATCAATTTGCTTTTTATTAAAAACATAAATTCTAATATTCTATTTTTCAACAAAAATGAAATACATTCATCGTATTATTTGGATTCATTGGACTACTGTTCTCATCTTGAGTGCCAGTTTTACAATGTTTCGGTCGTTATAACCTCCGACCTTCTTTAGATGTATTTTGTCGGACTTGGGAATGTTTCTGAACACCTGAAGAAGGTCAAAGTTACATCGGCAGAAAGGTTGTGAAAATGGCACTCAAGATGAGAACAGTAGTCCGACGAATCCAAATAATATGAATAACCAAGCCTCATCGAAAAAATTCAGAAACGTACATTCATCGTAGTTACTTACTCTGGTGTACATATACTAAGTAGCATATTTTTACAAAACTTTCACAAAATCAGCGGTAAAATAACATTTAATTCATTTGGAAATAAAATCTAAAAGACTGACTGGTTAAAATGTGGAACCACTCAGCAATATAAAGACCGTAATACACACTAGATAATATTACAATAACTAAGTTTAATTTGCGACTGTATCTAACAAGTACAGGCTGAACATGATTTGAATTTTCCATTTACTATAGTGTAACACTTTTTCTTGCTACATGCAAGCATCTCTTCCTCTAACTACTTTTTCTTTATATATAAAGCAGTAGAAGGTAAATGAAGATGGAAAGTGACATAACCAGGTAGTGTACCAACACAGTTCAAGGAGAGAATATAAACTAGTTGTTGATAAATAGCAACAGTGAAGGCAATAGTGTGAATAAAAAGTTTCGTGTATTTTTGATTTTGCAAGAGTAATAAGAATACATTGAGATCAGAAAAACAATATCGGCAAATGAAAGGAGAGAATAAAAGAGATTTAAAGGAAAGGTAGAAAGACAAGAGAGTTGGATTAATTTCGGAAGCCATCTTTGAATTGGTCACTTTAAAAGAAAATCAAGAGAAAAGACGGTTTCAAGTGGACAAAATCATTGCCGTTTGATCACGAGTGTGCTTTTTGTTGTTGTTGTTTTTTTGTTTAAAAAAGACAATATACAATTGTCAAGTTTTGAAGAATTTTAAAATTTCAAATAGGAAATAAAATATTTCAGTTGATGTATTTTTAGTTGAATTCTGTTAGAAAACGATTTTTGTTCAGCTATTTTATCCTATTTTATAAGATTTATATACAGTGTGTTGCAACAAATTTTATAAGATTTATATACAGTGTGTTGATACTAAATTTTATAAGATTTATATACAGTGTGTTGCAACTAAATTTCATAAGATTTATATACAGTGTGTTGATACTAAATTTTATAAGATTTATATAAAGTGTGTTGCAACAAATTTTATAAGATTTATATACAGTGTGTTGCAACTAAATTTTATAAGATTTATATACAGTGTGTTGCAACTAAATTTTATAAGATTTATATACAGTGTGTTGCAACTAAATTTTATAAGATTTATATACAGTGGGTTGCAACTAAATTTTATAAGATTTATATACAGTGTGTTGCAACTAAATTTTATAAGATTTATATACAGTGTGTTGCAACTAAATTTTATAAGATTTATATACAGTGTGTTGCAACTAAATTTCATAAGATTTATATACAGTGTGTTGCAACTAAATTTTATAAGATTTATATACAGTGCGTTGCAACTAAATTTTATAAGAATACATACTCTGTGTTGCAACTAAATTTTATAAGATTTATATACAGTGTGTTGCAACTAAATTTTATAAGATTTATATACAGTGTGTTGCAACAAATTTTATAAGATTTATATACAGTGTGTTGCAACTAAATTTTATAAGATTTATATACAGTGTGTTGCAACTAAATTTTATAAGATTTATATACAGTGTGTTGCAACTAAATTTTATAAGATTTATATACAGTGTGTTGCAACTAAATTTTATAAGAATACATACTCTGTGTTGCAACAAATTTTATAAGATTTATATACAGTGTGTTGCAACTAAATTTTATAAGATTTATATACAGTGTGTTGCAACTAAATTTTATAAGATTTATATACAGTGTGTTGCAACTAAATTTTATAAGAATACATACTCTGTGTTGCAACAAATTTTATAAGATTTATATACAGTGTGTTGCAACTAAATTTTATAAGATTTATATACAGTGTGTTGCAACTAAATTTTATAAGATTTATATACAGTGTGTTGCAACTAAATTTCATAAGATTTATATAGTGTGCTGCAACTAAATTTTATAAGATTTATATACAGTGTGTTGCAACTAAATTTTATAAGATTTATATACAGTGTGTTGCAACTAAATTTTATAAGATTTATATAGTGTGTTGCAACTAAATTTTATAAGATTTATATACAGTGTGTTGCAACTAAATTTTATAAGATTTATATAGTGTGTTGCAACTAAATTTTATAAGATTTATATACAGTGTGTTGCAACTAAATATTATAAGATTTATATAGTGTGTTGCAACTAAATTTCATAAGATTTATATAGTGTGTTGCAACTAAATTCTATAAGATTTATATACAGTGTGTTGCAACTAAATTTCATAAGATTTATATAGTGTGTTGCAACTAAATTTTTTAAGATTTATATACAGTGTGTTGCAACTAAATTTTATAAGATTTATATACAGTGTGTTGCAACTAAATTTTATAAGATTTATATACAGTGTGTTGCAACTAAATTTTATAAGATTTATATACAGTGTGTTGCAACTAAATTTTATAAGATTTATATACAGTGTGTTGCAACTAAATTTTATAAGATTTATATACAGTGTGTTGCAACTAAATTTCATAAGATTTATATACAGTGTGTTGCAACTAAATTTTATAAGATTTATATACAGTGTGTTGCAACTAAATTTTATAAGATTTATATACAGTGTGTTGCAACTAAATTTCATAAGATTTATATACAGTGTGTTGCAACTAAATTTTATAAGATTTATATACAGTGTGTTGCAACTAAATTTTATAAGATTTATATACAGTGTGTTGCAACTAAATTTCATAAGATTTATATACAGTGTGTTGCAACTAAATTTTATAAGATTTATATACAGTGTGTTGCAACTAAATTTTATAAGATTTATATACAGTGTGTTGCAACTAAATTTTATAAGATTTATATACAGTGTGTTGCAACTAAATTTTATAAGATTTATATACAGTGTGTTGCAACTAAATTTTATAAGATTTATATACAGTGTGTTGCAACTAAATTTTATAAGATTTATATACAGTGTGTTGCAACTAAATTTTATAAGATTTATATACAGTGTGTTGCAACTAAATTTTATAAGATTTATATACACTGTGTTGCAACTAAATTTTATAAGATTTATATACAGTGTGTTGCAACTAAATTTTATAAGATTTATATACAGTGTGTTGCAACTAAATTTTATAAGATTTATATACAGTGTGTTGCAACTAAATTCAAAGCCTGAGCTACACTAAAATAGTTGCTGACATGGCTATCACAAGCCAACGATTTACCGAATGATTACTTCCTACCACAAATCTCACTGTATACGCATCACAAATACCTCCAAGAAGCCGAGGAAGGTCAAGGTAGTGGCTTTGTTGAACAAACTCAACCAGTTTGTTGAGGTCCTTCTTTGATGAAAAAATTTGAACAGACCAAACAGGTGATTCTGCAAAAATAACAAAGAAGTCCCCACTGTGAAGCATATAAAGTTTTCCTTCTTTATCACGGTCCTTGATTATCATAGTCCTTGATTCTGTTATTTTTTCATGAAGGCCTAAGAGTCACTGCCGAGATTTACCAGGAGGTATGATAATGTTCTAGATGGACAAGATGGCCACCGGATAACCCTGAATCTTCCAGCTGTATTTCACTCCTGCACAAATGACCATGACAACCTAGAAATGGCTATTTAATAATGTTCCTCACTACTGGTTGTCGGACGCGTGGACGCCCTCTTCACCCGACTGCAACCCCCTTGACTATTACGATAGGGGATGTAATCAAGACCAAAGCCAACAAACCCTCCCATAACACAGTCGACTTTTTGAAGGCTACCATCATAGTAGTTTGATGCTATAGACAAGGATATGGTCACCAAAGCGTCTATTCATAGTATGATTCATTTCATACTTTCCTTGAAATACTTGTCTCTAGCAGTGGTGGTTACACTAAAAAAGTATTTAGTACGTAATTTAACTGTTTCTAAATACACTATTGGGTCACAACATTTAAAAAAAATTTGTTTGTCTATTTCGTTTTCTTTCGCTGCAACGCTCAGTAATTTTACTGGGTTGTCAATTCAGAAACAGTTTTAAATGAAAAATAACATTATTTGATTAAATTACAGGAGGATAAAGTATGAGTTAGGTGTAAAAAAAGTATGCAAGCTTTATTTGAGCTTACAAAGCTTTACTCAATTTATATTAACATAGATAGAAACATAAATAACAATTACTAGAGAGTTTTATAACAAGGAAGATAACATGCCATTATTTATTGCAATGATAAAAGTAACGAGTAGCAGTGATTTAAATTAATGAATTGAAAATCATATGATTCTGTTCATTTACTTGATTACTAGAAGAGGAAAGTGTATGCGAATCAACGGGCCATAGCGTGCTCCTCACTGTCTTTCAATTCTCTCCTTCGCGCAGCCGTTAGCAGACGTAAGGCATAAACCCTTTCCCCTATTTGAATCAAAGGCGTTACCATGAACAAAGAATATAATAAAACAGCAGAGAAGAATACAAGCGATTATATCGTAAAACATACGAATTCCTGAGTAAAATCATTTAATAGACTTTTAACAAGATGTTAGTTTAAGAAAATATTCGAAAAGTTCGCCTTAGGTGAAAAAAACCTCTCTTAGGAAAATTCGGATTTGCTTGCTAACTGAACTTGAAAACGAAACCATCCTTTTTCGTCTACTAATGTGGAACTAACAAGGACCAATAGGATATCACTATAAGTAAATTTCTCTTTTTTTTTTCTCTCCACACACACACACACACACACACACACACACACACACACACACACACAAACACACATATATATATATATATATATATATATATATATATATATATATATATATATATATATATATATATATATATTATTATTATTATTTCAACCTCGGAAGTATTTGCTAAAATCATTACAAGATTGTTTCTATGTAATTTTAACACAATCTGACTAAAACATTTGGAAATTTAAAAAAAAAATGCAAAATTAAAACAATCTTTTTTTATGAAAAATAATGTCTTTTAAATATTGCCCATTTTCAGCTTCGCATATTATCTCTCGCTATGGCAATGTCAAATGGCCACAACATTCCCCAGACTTGACTAGCCCCGGCTTTTTCTTGTGGGGATACCTTAAAGAAAGAGTCTATGTTAAAAAATCGCAAACCCAGCAAGAATTGTAAGAAAACATCAGAAACGAAATAATCGCAACCCAGAGAAAAAAATAAATAAATAAATAAATAAAAGGAAAAAATAATAAAAAATATATATGTACAAAAGAGAAAGCCTCAAACCACATTATCTCCTCCTAACAAACCTCCTTACAATCATAGTTGCTTACACTGCATGAGCTCTACTCAACCCCTTTATCCAGTAACAATGAAATAACAATGTCCCTAATCCACTTTGAGGAGTGTAACTATTTAGCAGGTATAACCTCTACAAACTAACCCAATAACATTAACTAACCACGCGGGGTCGCAGAAATACCTGGATTAGAACCCAGGCGCGGAGCAAACCCTCTCAGTGGTGACGGACCCAGTAGATCTTTCCAGATCATCCGTCTAGGAGAAGGAAAACTCTGAAACTAAACCAAAGAGGAGGGAGGCCCCTTCAGTCTTGGATGACAACCTTCCTAGAGCTGGTGACTCAAACAAATTACCGGTTTGCAAACCTAAATTGCTTAAGGAGTAGATAGGTCCTGCCTATCGCCCGGCTTCCATACTCCTTCTTTGCCTATTAGTCAGGCGCAGAGATACTATCACAGTGATTCGACAGAAACACCCATTGGTAGATCTTGTTTCTTGTCTAGGGCAATGAACGCCGTTTCCCCACTCCCGACACACCCCACCCCTAAAGCTGGGCACTTGAGAATGCTTGAGTACCATATATGCCTGAGCAATTAGATTGGGTTGACCTTCCTCTGATGGGTTGAGGGTACCAGATTGACAGTTACTGGCTGCTGTTTCCGACTGTTAGTACAGGAGCCCTAACTCTTTGGTAGCGCTTAGAGCGGCTGCTCCATCAACAGTTGAATAATATCGGGATGTTTGCAGTGCCATGGCGCGCATGGAAAGGGACCCTGCACTCATCCCCGGTGGGCTTTCCTAAGGCCACAGTCCTAGTTGATGGAGGGTCAGCTGATGGTCTACTTGTGATGCATGTGTGATATTCTGCATAACCTCCTGTTCGGCTTCCCCTAACCCAACTGAAACTCGTTAAAAAACATGATGACAGTACAATCTAAAAATAAGCTTAAACCAGGCTTAGGGTCAAACAAATCCAACTTGCCTCCTCCCTTGAGGCTTGCATTCACAAATATCCGTGGGCTTAGAACTAATTTAGCTGATGTTGAAGCATTTCTCCTAACAAATACCCCGGATATCTTAGCACTAAGTGAGACTAACCTACACTCCTCCATCCCCTCTGACTACTTTAACATGCCTGGATATCTCCCACTCTGCCGTAAGGACTCTGACAGACATATGCACGGACTTGGAGTTTACATTCGTAATACCCTTCCCTTGACTAGAGAAACAAACCTAGAAATGGATGATCAAGCCTTTATGTGCTTTAGACTAATCATGCAACACAACATTAGCTACTTTTACTTTCTCTACCGCTCTCCCTCGACCCAAGACTGCACCATAATAAACAAAGTATCTGACAGCATAGACACAGCACTCTCCTTCGACACTAGCGCCCAAGTACATGTATTTGGCGACTTTAATGTCCATCACAAAAACTGACTTGGATTCTCTACTAACACAGATGCAGCAGGCAGCGCAACTCATAGCTTCTCTGTATCTCACTCCCTATCGCAAATTGTTACTTTTCCAACCCGCTTCCCTGATCAGGAAGAACAACACGCATCACTATTAGATCTGTTTTTGACCACAGTTCCTGATGATTGTGTAACAAAAGCCGACAGCCCACTTGGGAACGCTGATCATGCGGTGATAATGGTTGAAATCGCCCTAAACTCTAGAGCCAAAACTGAAGAGTCAGTGCTCAAAACAACGAGATATTATAAAAAGGCTGACTGGGAAGCTATCAGAGATCTTATCAGAGACGCCCCATGGGAAATGTTTTTTCTCTTCCTGCTGAACAGTGTGCAACCGAGACCACTGAATGGTTCAAAACTGCAATCAAAGCGCATGTTCCCAGGCGGAAATTCTATAGCAAGCCCCACTCTCCCCAATGGTTTACTTCGACTTGCGCAACTGCCATTGCTCAAAGGCATTCCACAGGTTTAACCGACATAAGTCCAGTTCAAACAGACAAAAGTACATAGAAGCTAGAAGTAACGTTAAGAAAGAAATAGCGACAGCTAAGAGGGAATTTACGGAAACCACTAAAAAACGCATCGAAGCACAAAAACTAGGAACTCGTGACTTCTGGAAAATCTACAACAGTGTAGTAAATAATGGGCAATCAACAATTCCCCCACTAACCAACAATCACGAGGTTCTTTGCTCAGCAACCGAGAAGGCTAACATGCTTGCCAGTCGGTTTGCCTCAAACTCCACACTGGACCCTCTAAACCACCCCCTACCTCAATTTCCTATGCGGACAGACGCCACACTAGATGATCTGGAAATCACCCCTGCTCAGGTGCATGCTATTATAAAAAACCTTGACACTTCCAAAGCATGTGGACCCAACCTCATCCCAGCTGTGCTATTAAAATGTGCTCAGCCGAAGTAGTTCCAGTTCTCTCCAAACTCTACAACAAATGCCTTAATGAATCTTGCTTTCCGAGCTGTTGGAAAACTGCTTCTGTGGTACCAGTATTCAAGAATTCTGGCGAAAGAACTGACCCATTAAATTATCGCCCTATTAGCCTCCTCCCACTTTTTGCCAAAATATTTGAGACCTTAATTAACCATGCTCTAGTCCAGCACCTTACAGATGCTAAACTTCTGACCGACCATCAATATGGATTTAGACAAGCCCGTTCCTCACTGTAATCTCTGAACGCATATACCATTCACTGGACAAAGCGGGAGAGGGCAGAGCGGTAGCTCTAGATATATCTAAGGTTTTTGACAGGGTATGGCATGAGGGTCTCCTCAGGAAGATTAGATCTTACGGTATCACTGGTAGAATACTTAACATAATTAAATCCTTCTTAGATAAGAGAAAAATCCAGGTTGTCCTCGACGGTCGTGCATCTAAACAATATGATATAAATGCGGGAGTGCCCCAGGGATCTATCCTTGGTCCTCTGCTGTTCCTGATATTCATAAATGACCTCCCCGACAAAATTGCCTCTGAGATGGGTATATATGCTGATAACACCACACTCTATAGCAGGCACGACAGGAAAACAAATGAACATATATCTAAAGTAATGGCAGAAACACTAGAGGATGACCTCCAATCAGTAGTGGAATGGGGACAAAAATGGATGGTAACGTTCAATGCCACAAAGACAAAACTGGTTTCATTCAATAATTACAAGAAACCTTCTCTACCACCTGTAGCAATGGCCAACGACTCTTTATCTGAGAGTACGTCTCTCAAGCTCCTTGGCCTAACGTTCATAGGAAACATGAGTTGGAACAATTACATCGAGGGCATTGCCAGGGCCGCTGCGAGGAAAGTAGGCTCTCTCTACCGTGCTAGAAAACTTCTAACACCCGAAAGTATCCTGTACCTCTATAAGGCCACTATTCGCCCATGTATGGAGTATTGCTGTCATATTTGGGCTGGTGCATCGGCTACTAGTCTCTCGCTCCTTGAAAGAGAATCGCAAATCTGATAGGCCCTAAACTGGCATCTAAACTTCAGCCTCTGTCCCATCGTCGAAACGTTGCATCCCTCTGCCTGTTCTACAAGTATTATAATGGTGAATGCTCTGAAAAACTGCAAGCACTTGTGCCCCCACGACGTGAACACCCTCGACAGACCCGACAAGCTGCAAAATCCCACCCCCACACTGTAGAGATCCCTAGATGTAAAAGATCTTTCTACTCCAGTAGTTTCTTCCCCAGAACTGCTAGACTTTGGAATTCCATTCCATGTCACTGTTTCCCCAACTGTACTGACATGCATAAGTTCAAGTGCAACGTGAACCAACATCTCGCTTCCCTAATCCCTACATAGTACCCCAGTAGATGTTTCCCCTGATAGTAGCCCCCTACACCAAAGTGGCAATGTGCCTTGTTTGGGGTGAAAATGTAATAAAAACAAAAAAAAAAAGAAAAAAGATTCTGCAATCTGTCCTGAATAATGTTTTGAAAAGAGCACAAATATGCGAAGCTGAAAATAGGCCACATTTAAAAGACATTATTTTTTATAAAGATTGTTCGAATTTTGCATTTTTGTTTTTTAAATTCCCCAATGTCTTAGTCAGATTGTGTTAAAATTACAGAAAAGTATCATCTAAAATAAAGAATCTATTAAGAACTTCAGTGACTTTTTCGACATCTCATGCAAACATATTTCCTTCGTTATATATATATATATTCAACAGTTTCATTTTCGTTTTCAGTCCCCCAAATTCGGCAATTATGCCTGTTGACCTTGCCACTAATGCGAAATGTTGCTTCATCAGAAAACAGTAAATTACTCACAAATACATCATCATTGCAAAGTTTTTTATTGAACTGGTGACAGAAATTTAGCCGTGCGTAATAATCATCTTCTAACAATTGTTGATGTAATTGAATTTTGTAAGCTTTCATATGAAGTATTGCCTGCAGAATCTTATGCACAGTAGACTTTGGCAGCCCGAGCTCCAATGATGCCCGTCTTACAGACTTTCTTGGACTTGCAGTAAAGGATTCTCCTATGGAAGAAACACTTTCGTCACTGACACATGGGCTTCCAGACCGTGGTTTATCACGGACAGAGCCTGTCTCTTTAAATTTTGACATCCATTTAACAATGGTGTTCCTATGGGCCGTTTTTATTGTATTCAATTCTAAACTTTCTTTGTACAGCAATAGTAGATTTCAATTCAGCCAACCAAAGGACACAGTTTACTTTTTCCTCAGTTGAAGTAATGGGATCAAATTGATTCTGAAAAACAAAAGAAATTATTTTTTTCTTATTTTTCACTTATCTAAAAATTGTTACGAATAGATACATGAAACTTTATCACATTTTTTGCAGATTATTTCTATCGCAAGTATAAATAAAGTTATGAATATTTTATAGTGCACACGAACTTTATTGACATCCTGTATATATATATATATATATATATATATATATGTATATAATATATATATATGTATATAATATATATATATGTATATAATATATATATATATATGTATAATATATATATATATATATGTATATAATATATATATATATATATGTATATAATATATATATATATGTATATAATATATATATATATATGTATATAATATATATATATATATGTATATAATATATATATATATATGTATATAATATATATATATATATATGTATATAATATATATATATGTATATAATATATATATATGTATATAATATATATGTAATGTATATAATATATATATAATGTATATAATATATATATGTATATAATATATATATATATGTATATAGTATATATATATAATGTATATAATATATATATATGTATATAATATATATATATAATGTATATAATATATATATGTATATAATATATATATAATGTATATAATATATATATAATGTATATAATATATATATAATGTATATAATGTATATATATAATGTATATAATGTATATATATAATGTATTTAAGTTATATATATAATGTATATAATATATATATATATAATGTATATAATATATATATAATGTATATAATATATATATAATGTATATAATATATATATATAATGTATATAATATATATATAATGTATATAATATATATATATAATGTATATAATATATATATAATGTATATAATATATATATATACATTGTATATAATATATATATAATGTATATAATATATATATAATGTATATAATATATATATAGTGTATATAATATATATATATATATAATGTATATAATATATATATATAATGTATATAATATATGTAATGTATATAATATATATATATAATGTATATAATATATAATGTATATAATATATATATAATGTATATAATATATATATAATGTATATAATATATATATATAATGTATATAATATATATATATATAATATATATATGTAATGTATATAATATATATATGTAATGTATATAATATATATATGTAATGTATATAATATATATATGTAATGTATATAATATATATGTAATGTATACAATATATATTTGTAATGTATATAATATATATATGTAATGTATATAATATATATTTGTAATGTATATAATATATATATAATGTATATAATATGCATATATATAATGTATATAATATATATATAATGTATATAATATGCATATATATAATGTATATAATATATATATAATGTATATAATATGCATATATATAATGTATATAATATATATATAATGTATATAATATACATATATATAATGTATACATAAAATATATATATATATATAATGTATATAATATATATATAATGTATACATAAAATATATATATATATATAATGTATATAATATATATATAATGTATATAATATATATAAGGTATATAATATATGTATAATGTATATTATATATATATATAATGTATATATAATGTATATAATATATATATAATGTATATAATATATATATATAATGTATATAATATATATATAATGTATATAATATATATATATATAATGTATATAATATATATATATGTGTATAATATATATAAAGTATATAATATATATATGTGTATAATATATATAAAGTATATAATATATATATGTGTATAATATATATAATGTGTATATAATATATATAATGCATATAATATATATAATGTATATAATATATATATAATGCATATAATATATGTATATATAATGTATATAATATATATAATGTATATATATGTATATAATATATATATATGTATATAATATATGTACATAATATATATATATATATGGATATAATATATATATATATATATATATATATGGATATAATATATATATGGATATAATATATATATATATATATGGATATAATATATATATATATATATGGATATAATATATATTATATCCATATATATATATATATGGATATAAGATAATATATATATATGGATATAATATATATATATGGATATTATATATATATATGGATATAATATATATATATCGATATAATATATATATATGGATATAATATATATATATATATATATATGAATATAATATATATATATATATATATGGATATAATATACATATATATATATGGATATAATATATATATATATGGATATAATATATATATATACATGGATATAATATATATATATATATATGGATATAATATATATATATATGGATATAATATATATATAATATATATATACATGGATATAATATATATATATATGGATATAACATATATATATGGATATAATATATATATATGGATATAATATATATATATACATATATATATATATATGGATATAATATATATATATATATATGGATATAATATATATATATATATATATGGATATAATATATATATATATATATATATATGGATATAATATATATATATATATGGATATAATATATATATATGGATATAATATATATATATATATGGATATAATATATATATATGGATATAATATATATATATGGATATGATATATATATATGGATATAATATATATATATATATATATGGATAATATATATATATATATGGATATAATATATATATATATGGATATAATATATATATATATATATATATATGGATATAATATATATATATATGGATATAATATATATATATATATGTAGATATAATATATATATATATATGTGGATATAATATATATATGTGGATATAATATATATATATGGATATAATATATATATATATATATGTGGATATAATATATATATATGTGGATATAATATATATATATGTGGATAATATAATATATATATATATGGATATAATATATATATATATATATATATATATATATATATGGATATAATATATATATATATGGATATAATATATATATATATGGATATAATATATATATATATATATGGATATAATATATATATATGGATATAATATATATATATGGATATAATATTTATATATGGATATAATCTATATATATATATGGATATCATATATATATATATGGATATAATATATATATATATATGGATATAATATATATATATATATATATATATGGATATAATATATATATATATATGGATATAATATATATATATATATGGATATATTATATATATATATATATATATATATATGTGTGGATATAATATATATATATATGGATATAATATATATATATATATATATATATATATATGAATATTATATATATATAGATATAATATATATATGTATATATATATATATATGAATATAATATATATATATATATGAATATAATATATATATATATATGAATATAATATATATATATATATATGAATATAATATATATATATATATGGATATTATATATATATATATGGATATAATATATATATATATGAATACAATATATATATATATATGAATACAATATATATATATGGACATAATATATATATATATGGATATAATATATATATATATATATATATGGACATAATATATATACATATATATATATATATATATATGGATATAATATATATATATATATATATATATATATATATATATGGATATAATATATATATGGATATAATATATATATATATATATATGGATATAATATATATATATATATATATATATATATATATATATGGATATAATATATATATGGATATAATATATATATGTATATGGATATAATATATATATATATATATAATATGAATATAATATATATATATAATATGGATATAATATATATATATATAATATTGATATAATATATATATATATATATATATATATATGGATATAATATATATATATATATGGATATAATATATATATATATATGGATATAATATATATATATATATGGATATAATATATATATATATATATATTGATATAATATTTATATATATATATATATATATATATATATATATAGATATAATAAATATATATATATATATATTGATATAATAAATATATATATATATATATTGATATAATATATATATATATATATATTGATATAATATATATATATATATATATATTGATATAATATATATATATATATTGATATAATATATATATATATATATATATATATATATGGATATAATATATATATATATATATATATATATATATATATATATATATATATGGATATAATATATATATATATATATATATATATATATGGATATAATATATATATATATATATATATATATATGGATATAATATATATATATATATATATGGATATAATATATATATATATATATATATATATGGATATAATATATATATATATATATGGATATAATATATATATATATATATATATATATATATATATGGATATAATATATATATATATATATATGGATATAATATATATATATATATATATATATATGGATATAATATATATATATATATATGGATATAATATATATATATATATATATATATATATATATATGGATATAATATATATATATATATATATATGTGTGGATATAATATATATATATAAGTATATATTATATATATATATATTTTTAGTATATATATAATATATAATATATATATAATATATTTTTAATATATATATAATGGATATAATATATATATATATATATATATATATATGGATATAATATATATATATATATGTGTGTGGATATAATATATATATATAGGTATATATTATATATATATATATTTTTAGTATATATATAATATATAATATATATATAATATATTTTTAATATATATATAATACATATAATATATATATAATATATATAATATATTGTTAATGTATATATATAATACATATAATATATATATATATTATATATATAATATATATCTATATATATATAATATAATATAAATATATATAATATATATAATATCTATTTGCGTATCTATCTATATCTCTCTCTGTCTCTCTCTCTCTCTATCTATATATATACATACATAATATGTAGTAATAAATAGTAATATTTATAACTAGAAATAAAATTGTTTTGAGCCTCCTAAAATGCATACTATAATAGAATCTTATCCGCTTTGGTGTTGTATTTTTCTAGTTATATCATAGACGTATATTGTTAGTGATGATCGATCTATGCCTTACATTTCTCATTCCCTATCATGTGGACTAAAAAATAATTTTCGATCTTCCAATAATTCATTCTTGGAAACCATTTCTGAAACCATTGCAAAACCATTTCATTTTTAATCAAAATTCATGTTAGATAATCTTGTCTTGACCAAAAAAGAATCCTTCTATTCGTTTGTTTCATTTAATCCCGCTTTTCTTCCCAGACATTGTTATTTGTCTTCAATGACATCCAACCATTTATTATCATTATTTTCTCCCTTACTTCCATTCTTTTCATTATTTTCTTTTTTAATCAGATACAGAATATCCGTGAGTTTGTGTGAAATAGCTAGAGTGGGATGTTCCATGCGTGACATGCCTTGCTATGGCGTGCACACATAATCAACTAGGGCTAGCCATCTCCACCCACATCTTTTGTTTTGCTTCCCTGCCTCCATTATTCTCTCTCGTTGGTAATCTTTCTCCCTCCCCCCCTCTCTCTCTCTCTCTCTCTCTCTCTCTCCCTCTCTCTCATCTTCTTCTTCGGCAAAAGAAGAGTAATGGCTATCAATAGTCATCCGAATTTTTGCAGCTGTTGTTATTATTGTTGTAGATGATTACCGTGTTATTAAATCTTCTTGAACGAACGATTCCTTCCTGTTCTCTCGCATCTTTGTCTCAGAATTCTCATAAGAGAGGTTACCGGTTTCTGTAACACTGAGCACAGAATTCAAGAGAAGTTCTTGGAATTCAGGATTATGTTTGAATTCCTTTTTTTTTTTCTATTTCTTCATTTTTATTATTTATTTATTTTTTTTATTTTGCTTAACCTCATCCTTCCTGCACTCAGTGAAGAATTTTAATTGCGACGTTTACTTGTATTTTTTTAATAGTGCATTATCAAGAGTTGTTTTTCTGTTTTATTTTAGTTGCTTTTCTCTTCAATTCTCAAAAAAAAAAATTACAAATAGAATTATTCAAATTTTTCTTTCACAAAAAAAGAAATAATTATAAAAGAATTTAACTTAACTAAAAAAATAATTTTTGATCGTGCAAGTTTTAAATTTGAAGCCACTAGAATGATCACTTGAACAAAAATACACATAAAGGCTGATCGTTCGTTCAAAGAGGTTTCATTGGTGATGAAGATCGATAGATTCAGGTGAACCTCTTCGATAACTTGATTACTTGTTACCAATATTTCTAAAAGTGTTAAATGCACAGTTTATCAGCGATAAAGAAATAGAAATCGTGGTATCTGCATCAATAGGAAGTAAATCTTTTAGATATCAATAACAAATTCATCGATAAACATCTTCAGATAAAAATCAGATAAGCATAGAAAGATGAGGCACTTACCATCACAAGCTGGTATAGCGTGGCTTGCGGATCACACTGCTACATCTATTTACTTATCTCCCTACGAGGACAGAGTTACATAAAAGGTAGCTTTATTAATATACAGCTCCTCAAAAAGGGTAATTTTCTATTTCTTCTTGTAACGCCATTTTCTCTCACCATTCAACTAATGTAAAGAAAGGAATTGGCCTACAACAGTGACGAAAAGCAATATGTAGTAATAGAATTGCATATCAAGAGAAGATGGACAGTTCAAGAAAAATACTCCACCTAAACAACTATTCAGAGAGCATGATATCAACTCCAAAATATCTGTACCAGACACCAAAGAACACCACTTGAAAACTCACCACGTTTTGTATACCATACAGTTTGGAAAGATTTTTTCCTTTCCTGGCCGAGGACAGAAAAGATTAATTGTAGTATTAGAACAGATGCTACACTTTGTTCTTAGCCAAAGGCCAAGATTTACTGTCGTAATATCTTCTGAATCTATATTGCATTTGTTTTCACGTTAATTTGGAGAGCATCGTGCATGAACTTTTACTGTGGCATAATAAATAAGATGCCGAGCATCTTTATAAATCATCGGCAGTGTTTATGTAGACATTGAGATTTTGCTTACTCACAAGTGACCTAAAGTTAAATGAATTGGAGCACTGACTGTCCACTAGATGATCGAGTTTCAATCCTGGCTCATGTCACTTGCGAATCTACCTACACTGAAGTGCTGTGATACAGCAAAACAGTTTCTGTAAATGACTCCAGTCACTGTTTAAAGGATGAAGTAACAAAACGATAGCGTCATCCTTTTGTTCATCACGTATGGCTTCATAAAAGATCTCTCTCTCTCTCTCTCTCTCTCTCTCTCTCTCTCTCTCTCTCTGATGCATTCCACTCCTTTTTAATGGATGACGTCACAAAATGATGACGTCATCTATTTATGACGTAATCATGGATCCCCTATATCTTTCACCGTTGTTTAAGCCGCAGCAAAGTAAGAATCATGGTATCTGTTAGCGATTAATAGGAATTAGTATTTAATAAAAAAAAAACAAGCACAAATTTAACTATATTCAACCATCAATAAAGCACTCATTGGGATATAATTGTTGCAAATATAAACGAAAATAAATATACTCAGCTTAGCCTAATAACTATCAATAAGGCTTCTATCTATATATACTATCAAATGTGCCCGGCGTTGCCCGGTCATAAAATACACATAAATATTATATTTTAATTAGTGCAAAAGTTTTCTTTATTATAAACGGAATACCATAAGTATTAAACGTAACGTTAATTTCCTTTAAAAAAATGAAGTAAAAAAAAAACGGCAAGAAACAAACATATGTGAGTATTAAAGTATTTTCTAAGTCAATTCTTGTAAGTAAAAAAAAATACTCGAGCTGTGATCAAAACCAAAACATAAAGATAGTGAGGCAAGTACGATAACCATTACACGAGTTTGATGGGGCATTTACAAAGTGTTTTCTAAAAATCTTATTCTTAACATAAAGAAACTGTAATGTTTCTTGACGACACATGCACAGTCGTGAAACAGTTGACAAGCAGATAAAATTTCGATGACCCCACGTACGAATTTGCAAGTTTTAACCCCTTAACAGCCGGATTCTCGGATTTATATATGATTATAAAGTTTTCCATATGTCTGAATTACTTATATACCAAATTTCAAGTCTATAGAAAACTTTTTTGCGTATATAGGTTGAGAAGTGTCTTTATACACACACACATACACACACACACACACACACACACACACACACACGCTCTTACTTTTATAGATATATATAATATATGTTTATATCATAATCCTTTCTTTCTCATGATGTGACCATGCCAATCAGATTAGGCATTGAGAGGATTTAATTTATCATTCTCCCCAAGGTTTTCCGGTGAAAGTGTTACCGCAGGCCAGGTTGGAATTTATACTTTTATATAGATATGCAAACCACACCCTGACAATTGAGTTATAAGAAGGTGTGTGTGTATATATATATATATATATATATATATATATATATATATATATATATATACATGCATAAACATACATTAATATAGATATTTATGCATGCATGAACATACATTAATATATATATTTATACATACATGAATATATATATATATATATATATATATATATATATATATATATATATATATATATATATATATACATACACGAATATATAATATAAACCATACGTGATCTTATGTCCAACTTCCTGATGAGGAGGTAAATATACCCAGCTTAGCCTAATAACTATCAAGACTCGAGTTATAATAAGGCATCTATCTATATATGTGTGCTATCATCCTCCTTTCTTTCTTTTCCCTGATGTGACCATGGCAATCAGATTAGGCACTGGGAGGATTTGATTTATTATTCTCCCCAAGGTTTTCGGGTGAAAGTGACACCCGTAGGCCAGGTCGGAATTTGCACTTGATTCATTGATTTTGTTCGATACTAACTGCTACGGTATTGATCTGTTAAAGAATTTCTGTTACATGGACACCGTTGGAGAATGAACTAAATTGTCATGAAGCAAAAGGAATTTGTGCTAAAAATTTGGAGTTAATTATCGTTGAGCTTCTTTGTTTTACTTAAATAACAGCTGCTACATAACTGACTGCCATTTACAAGGTGCTAGGATTAATGCATGCATGTATATGTGTGTGTGTGTGTGTGTGTGTGTGTGTGTGTGTGTGTGTGTGTGTGTGTGTGAGAGAGAGAGAGAAAGAAAGAAAGAGAGAGTCAATGGTGAGTGAGCTCTAAGGTTTCAGTCAGCGGTATATAGCCACACTGATCAGTTTTAATTTAGACGAAATATACTTGTTTGTGGATATGAATACTGATTAAAAAATAACTATTACACACACACACACACACACACACACATATTCTACTGATTAATAATAAACTGATTTCACTAAACAAAGCAGTTTTGTCCCACTTTTATATATATATATATATATATATATATATATATATATATATATATATATATAAATATCATATCATTCATATCTTGTATGTATATTTACTTATATTTTACTATATGCTTTTACTTACTTTTTTCTTGCTTTTTCCTGAATTTGCATATACCGGCCATCCTCTCCCCTTAAATAATTTTTTTTTTAATTTTATATTTTATATTTTATTTTTTATTTATTTATTGTTTATTTATTATTTATTTTCTATTTAGTGTCTTCTAAGAACTCTTGAGACCTTTTTTTTAAGTGATGACCTGTACATTTCAGTTGACCTATATTATTTTGCCCTATATATTTTTTCGCGCTTTAACATTTCCTGTCTGGGTCATTTTGACATTTGTTTCTCTATTTTATATTTAACTCCATCACCATTTTTTCTCCTCTTTTTCTTCCTTGATCTTTCTTATTTATATTTATATCTCGGCAGTAGAATGAAAAGCATATCTTATTTTTCTTTTATTAATATTATTGGAATTTTTTCCTTTTTTCCTTGTACACATTTTTGTGAATTTTTCCATGGATTTCTGTCTTTGGATTATTATGGACCATCTTCTTCCAATTACGGGATTTTGGGATTTTACTTGTGCAAATGGAAATCCAATTAACTTTCTTGAAGTTATATATTTGGATTTTACCGTCACTGGATTATTTATCTTTCACCAGACTATCCATTCATGTGTAATCACCTTTTACTTCACTATATTCCCTCTGCTTCACTTTTTTTGTTTTCAAGTAAGATCTTTGACTTACTTGTTATTTCATCAAATACTTTTGCATGCAAAATCCGATCCCGCATTTTGCTAATTGCTACTCTCTGATGAGAAGGAAAGTATTTCTTCGAAACTCCGTGGATTAAGGACTATCCACTTATCTAGTGTTTCCTGTTCAGATTAAATATGTTTTTAACTCATTTCAAAATGTTTTTAACATGTTTTATTAACTGTTTGCTCGTATATATATATATATATATGTATATATATATATATCCCTTATTAAAATGTTAAAATTAAAACGAGAAGTAATTACTTAGTTATAAGTTATATTACGTTTCTTAAGAAACATCTAAAATACCTCAAAGAAATTGAACATTTTGGAATAGTTATTGTGTCTGATATGGATGGTTAAAATTTTGTAATAATCGGACGTATCTGAATTTTGCAGGCGATACTAAAAATGCAATTATGATTTACTTACTACCCCCTCATGGCAGACGGAATGAAAGATATTTACCACCGAGAATTAAATATAGGATTCCGCCTGTTCAAAATTAAATAAAGAATTCCCAGGTTCGAAATAAAGATTCCAGAGTTTAACAAGATGCACTTGAATAAGGTTGGGGGTTACATGGACTGAAACATCCGAGACAAAAACAGTATTCCAAATATTGCAAATAATACAAATCATCTATAATATAAATCTCACTTTTCTGTTTAAATGTATGAATGAATATATGTATGTATGCATCTATGTATGTATGTATGTCTGCCTAAAACTTTCGACAGAGGCGACGGATTTTCACCAGATAGGTATCGTTTTGAAGCTGGACATCTCGGACGACAAATATCGAAAATTGGCCAAAAACATTAATTCCTTCACCCTCAACTGGCCACTTTTCAACAGGAAGGGTTGCTTTTTTCGCTGATATTTTCAAAAGTCATCCCCTCTTGTCGATTGACTAGCCTTAATTTAAACCTTCGTCACTTCCGGTTTGACGATGGACGCAACAGCAAAGATGTCACGTTTTTTTTTCACATTATTTTCCTCCTTCGTGATACGGGTTCGAGCCTGCCTGCCTACTACCACTTTTTTTTTTGCTCAACACACACCTCCAAACATCCGGGCACCCAGGCTAGTCTATAATATAAATCTAACCTGTCTACTTAAATCTATGTATGTATGTAAGTCTAAAACTTTCGACAGACGTGACGGATTTTCATGAGATCAGTATTATTTTGAAGCTCGACGTCTCAGACAACAAATATCAAAAAATGGGCCAAAAACATTAATTGCTTAACCTTCAACTTTTCTACAAGAAGGGGCCGCTTTTTTTTGCCGGCACCCAGGCTAATTATTAAAAAGAAAATGGTGATTCCTTTATTTGTGTTACTCATTGACTTAAAATATGCTAATGCTAGGATTAGTGAATCTCTTGACAAAGGCTTCCTTTCTAGGGCAATTGCTCTTGACATGTCAAAGGCCTTTGATAAGGTATGGCATAAAGGTCTACTTCACAAAATTTCCAGCTACGGTATAACTAGAAATGGTTTTTCAATTGTTAAATCATTTCTCTCTTATAGGCTCATAAGAGTAGTGGTTGATGGGCAGGAATCAGAGTATTAATGCTGGAGTCCCTCAGGGGTCCATCCTGGGCCCAACTCTCTCCCTGATCTACATCAATGATCTCCCAAATGCATACTTAAATCAGTCGTTGACCACTATGCTGATGACACGACCATCTATGGCAACACATCAAAGGCCGTATATGACAAAGTTCTCTCTAATTCTCTCTCCTCTGATCTTGAGCGCATGGTACAGTGGGGGAAGAGGTGGCTGGTTATTTTTAATGCATCTAAAACCAAGCTCCTATCTTTACATCATCAACGCTATGATCCCCATCTGGCATCAATTGAAATGGATGGCTCTCGTCTTGGGGAGGCTCCATGTTTTGACAAGCTTCTGGGTTTGACCTTTACTCTTGATCTGAAATGGAACACGTAATCAAATTTGTTGCCAAGGTTGCTGGGAAAATGGTAGGATCGTTCTACTGCTCCAGGAGATATCTCACTACTGATGTAATTCTCTATCTATATAAAAGCCAAGTACGTCCAAGGATGGAGTACTGCTGCCACATCTGGGCAGGAGCTGCTAAAAACAGCCTATCCTGCCTTGACAGAGTACAAAATAGACTTCGTAGCTTAGTGGGGGATGCCCTTTTCTCTTCCCTGCAACCTCTCTCCTACAGAAGAGACGTTGCGAGCATATCCTTGTTTTATCGTTATTTCCATGGGAAGTGCTCGTCTGAGCTCCAATCTCTAGTCACTCCTCACCAATCTTTCACAATAAACACCCGTCTAGCTGAAACCATTGTCAATAATTTCCCCTACTCTTTATCTGTGCCTAAACCAAAACGTAGATTCCATGAACAAAGCTTCTTTCTTAGACCTGTACGCCCATGGAACTCTCTTCCGCTTGCCTGCTTCCCACCTGACTACAACTTGGATGTCTTCAAGTTCAACATAAACAAATTCCTGATGAACCGCCCCCTTAAGTAAGACACTTTATCAAATCTCCAATACTAATGATTACTACGACACTATCCCATTGATTACTGTACACGCAATAACTCTTATCCCCGAGTGACTTCCGGGCCTTGATAAGTGGTGACCTCCATGGAAAAACAAAACAAAAAAAAAACGCAGATGATGATAGCTTTGATTTTATTGAAAGTAATTCTTCACAACTCATTCTTTTAATCATTTTCTGAAAGAAAAAAGAAAAACCACAGCGCTATTTTTATACGTTTCCATTTTAAAATATTTTCTGGATATTTTTACATTTTTTTCATAAGAGCTCTGCGGTCCAGATTAAAGACTTTGGCCGGCTGAATCTGGCCTGCGAGATATAGTTTGATTACCTCTGATCTAGACTATCAGAAATTAAACATTTCATTTGGTATTTGTTTCAGAATAAGTTAACAATTAATTGTATCATTTTTTTGTTTTTCATTGCCATGTTACACAATCTTCTTGACGTCACCCCTTAATCTACATATTAATATGTGTAACCACTACCATAATTCGCTGTATTAGAAAGACCGATGTGTATTTATTTGTATATGAATAAATCTATATCAATCCAATCACTTAAAAGTTAGCAAGTAAAAATTGTGCAATTTTCTCGACCCCTACTCCCCGACAGGGATGAAACTATTTTTAGTGGTGAGAGCAGGTAAGAAAGCAAATTGCAAGTGGGACAACTATTGCCTCAAATAAACCCAGAAAGAAAGCTTCTACTCTAAAAAAAAAAGTCAGTGTTTTGTGTTCTCTTTTTAGGTCGTTAAAATGGTAATAATAATATATGAAAACTCCAAGCGGTAAAACGAAATACAATCCAGTTTATTTCGTAAAAAAAAAAAAAAATTAATAAATAAAATAAAAACAATTGTGTTTCAATTGCTATGTAGAACAAGTGCGAAAAAAAAATGTCCGCAAAAGAGAATACAGTTATGAGTACCTGTCCAAATTCACTTTGAATTATTACATTGTTGATGAGAATAAAAGGTGTAGATCGCATTCATAAAACAATACATATTTAGAAGAAAAGATCTGAAATTGTACTCATATAGTCAACTGATAAAATGGTCTATTTGACTGAGGTCTGTGCTCTCAGAGTGCTATTAATAATGATAATTTTCTCTCATATTTTATGTATATATCTAAACAAAACTGTAGCTGCTTTTATATCACGGCCTGGTTAGCTTATAGCATTGAGTAAACAATGCCGATTGGAAATGACAAAGAATAAGCCCTCAGTGAGTTTCATACTCACATCTGCCTTTCCTCAGGGAAGTCGGATTGAAAGCTACAGAGAATTTTACTTTGGCAAAACCCAAATCAAACCTAATAAAAGCATTCTTATATTATTTTCTCAATCTTTTTTTCTCGCCATATTCGTCGCTGGTTTTACTCTGTTTCACTTTGAGATACGTCCTAACTTTTTCACAATAGGATTTTTCCGTGGTCGGTTGGTATGTCATGCTTCAGTTAGAACTATCATTTCCATAGATAAACCTGCGGATTGAATGCATCCAAGTGTCTCTGTGAAGTGCTCTGTCAGTCAGTCATTCATACTTATATAGAAAATAGCATTTTCCCAGTCTGTTGTGCTTAAGTTTTTGTCGGTCTGTCATGCTTAAGAAAATTTTTTGTCCATCTGTTATGCTTAAGCTATAGATAACATTTCCCCTGGTCTGTCATGCTCAGGTTTGAAATAGCATTTTCTGTTAGTCTGTCACACTTATGTTAGAAATATCTTTTTCGTTGATCTGTCAGGCTTAGGTTAAAATAACATTTTCATTTGTCTTTCATGCTTAAGGTTGGCATAGCACTTTCATCAGTCTGTCATGCTTGAATTTGAAATAACATTTTTATGGGTCTGTCACATTTAAGTTTGTGATAGAATTTTCTTTGGTATGTCATTCTTAAATTAAAAATAGAATGTTCATTGGTCTGTTACGTTTATATTTAAAACAGTCTTTTTTTTTTTTGTCTGTTACTCTTCAGATAGAAATAGCATTTCCATTGGTGTGCTACATTCAAGTTTGAAATAGCAATTCGTTAGTCTGTCATGCTTAAATTAGAAGAAGCATTTTCTTTGGTTTGTTATGAATTTTAATGCTAAACGTGCAAATTTAATGGACGCATCTTAAGTATATTCGTTCTTATTTTTAAATAAAATAGCGTGAGATATTATTATTATTATTATTATTATTATTATTATTATTATTATTATTATTATTATTCTATAATGATCCTAAATATTTGTTGCTTTTATATCCCAAGATAGTCGGACTATCGGCCCATGGCAATGGGTAAACAGCACAGACTGGAAATAACAAAGAATAAATCGTAAGTGATATTCCAGCTCACGTCCTTTTGTTGCCCTAAGGAAGCCTGGATAAAATCTATTGGAAGAGATCAGCAGAAGTCCAAATCAAACCTAATAAAATCATCTTTGTGTTATTTTTTCTTGATTTTTCTTTCTCACGATACTCATTGCTGCTTTGACATTGCTTTTCTCAGTAGACTTGATCTTTTTTCTTTTTACTAAAGTAGTGTAAACCATTATTATTAATACAGTAGCATTTGATCATTTGTGTTGTTCGAATTGCAGGAAGAAATAGGTGAGGTAGTAAACTGTAATAAGCATTCTAGTCCTTTACCTGGAGCTAAAACGCGACGCTGCTTTGCATGCGTATTCTGACATTTGAAATCTGCAAGTAAAAAATGCATGCACCGGTTAAAAGTTCTTGCATTAGTAGATGTAGAACAGTTGTGGTAGCCAGTATACAAGGGAAGGCTAAAGAAAATGTGGAGATAAGTGATAAGAATAAACTTGGAAGAAAGAGGGATAAATAAAGGTAGGTTAGTTTGGAAGTGAATTTCTTGACACCATTCAACACATGTCAATGATGAGGTTACTTTGCCTTATATTCTTATAAGAAACAGACATTTTATGACTATGAATTTGTCAGTGGATTAGTGTAAGTAACTTTCTTTTCTGCATTCACGTTGCGGGTTCTAGCCTGCCTGCCTACTACCACTTGTTTTTTTTTTTGCTCCAAACACTCGGGCAACGCCGAGCAACCCTGCTAGTCAGTTATAAACAGGAACTTGGGTTTAAACATAAAGAAACAAAAACATGAGTTCGAAATATGATGTTTCTAATTTTTTTAGATGAGGATTAATATTTGAATTATTTGGACTAGTGTTCTAATCTCGTGTGTTATTTTCACATTTTGATTGATTAAATATGAATCTTTTAACTTAAAGTGTAGATTATTAACATACATAATAGATAAAAGAATTACATTGAAAACCCTAAAATATATTTAAAATGATAGTGTGTGAAAGATTGTTGGATACCGAGTTTTCATTTATAGAAGTTGCAAAAACGTAATCCCTTCCAGCTATAAAGAATTGGGAAAGAAATAGTGGAGGCAAATGTAGGCAAGATGTCATTGTAACAAAATAAATTTATAAATGTTAAAATCATTGAGGGGTGAGTACATGCGTTGCATGGAAAGAAATGACATGAGAATGATACGATGGATGTGTAATGTGAATTTTAAAGACAGGCTGAGATCTGATATTCTCAGAGGAATATTAAATTTGGACAGTGTAGGGAGAGGTGTGCAGAATTTTGTTGATATGATCATGTTAAAGAGTGGATGAGAGCTCTTTGTTTAGTAGATATAGTCCAGTTGAGATAGCAGGGCCAGTTGACAGAGGTAAGCTAAAGAAAATATTGGATGAAGTGGTAAGGATAAGATTTGAGAAAAAGAGAAATCAATAGTCAGTGAAAAACTTATTTGGAAGTCAATTTTTAAAAGCCGTCCTCTACATGTCATCATGTAAACCGGTTGTTAAATGAAATATAATAATGATAAGTATAGACTACTAAAAATATTCTCTGATAATCTGTAAAATAAAATTAAAATACCTTATTTTATTTCACACATTGATTCTATGTATTTTTCTTAGAAAAATATTAATAAATCATTATTATTAGCAATATATTTATGACAATAGAAAATCTTTCAATAAGAAAGGACCACATTATTTTTGAATGCAATGCAAAAAGCTAATATGATACTAAAAGCTAATAAAATACTAATACAGTACATTTGTCTTAATGTCTTTTGTGCCAACAATGTAGCTTACATTAGTTACAGTTAAGACATACTTAAAGAGGCAAGTTTAAAGACATGATTAGTTCCCATTGCTTCATTTTCGTCTATATAATAAAATAATATCGATTTTCCTATATAAATTGAGTCATTACTGGAAAATAATAGACCACTTCCCATGATAAACTTTTTCGATACTAATCTCCAAGCATAATAAAGCAATACAATGATATATAATATTAAATAGTAGTAACTGTTACTTTCTCTATGATTTTAATAAATGTGATAAAAGTTTTTGTTTTCCTCCATCTTTGCCTATTCCATTCCCTTTATGCATGTAGTAAATGTGGACATAATCTGAGCCCGCGCAAAAGGAAGGCTATTGACATCAAACCTGATGATAAACACTTGGGTGCAAGCAAGACATTTTGAAAAATCAACTTGTCGATAATGAATAATAGCTTTTTTAACGTATTAAAAAACCTAAAATGTTGCATTAAAAAAAGAAAGGAACACGATTCAATTTATACTTTTTGTGGTCCTGTAAGTGTCTAGAAGAAGTACAAAACTCTGTATTTATTGGAAGCAAAACATATTAAACAAAAAATCAAATGCAACAAATTAAGAGTGTGGTTATACCGCCAGTCTGACTGCCAACGGCGCATGATATGTGCATAACGTGTGTGCTAATGCAGGAAAATATATTCTTCCGGTCTTTATAGTAAGTGGAAGAGTTTATTATTATGCATAAAGTGGGAATACTGAAACTGAACTTTATTCAATATTAATTTAAAAAAAAAAGGCAAGAATTCATTCAAAATGAATAGTTGTTTGTTGCTGTTAAAGTAAATAAACAATAATTCTTTATGAATTTTAAGGACTAAAATTTCTTTTATTTTTTTTATTATAAGCAATCTAAAATTAATTTTCATTTACAGTGGTTATTCAAATAAAACCATGTGAATTCAAGTAATGACTATTATAATTACAATTTGTTTGCTGTATAGAAAATATTGTTGGTTACGATGTATATAATTGGATATGTTTGTAAGCAGAAGGAAATCAAATAATTATGAATTCAGAGAACAAATATATGCAGTAATTAAATAAACAAATTAAATAACAATAATAGATAATTTTTAAATGAAAACAATCAATAATTTGAAAAAGTATTCTTTTTAAATACCAAACAATTATTAGATTCAAAATGAAATAATTTCAAACAGAAATGATCTCCGTTATAAGTCCATTAACAAACTAAATGTAACATGTATCAATGCCCTCCATAGTATCTTTAATGCTAGTTTAGCACCAACTACTGTGAAGTCAGCTGATAAGCACAAATCATTGCAAAGGCCTTCTCTTTATAAAGGCCACAATATAATACATATACGTATGCCCGATACCTCCCTGGATGTGTCAGCTTCTCTAATAAAAATAAATAAATAGAATAAAAATGTTATGGCTAAAAACATGCTATTAGTAATAAAAATTTGAACTAAGAAGACACAATACATGGTGCAGTATACATAAAGCTGTAAAATATCATTAAAAGTGATTGGCATGTTAACAACTTTATATCTGAGCTCAATTAACCCGTGAATTTCTACATCACTGTTTGAAGAGATGATGTAATTTTCGATAATTAGATTTCAGGGATTTATTAAGTATATATTTGTTGTTCGCTTATTTAATGTTGAAATCTTGCAGAAAATAATTTATTCTATCTTTCTTTTTTATAAAATATTTTTTTTAATCAACTTTTGATTGTAAGCGGAACCTGTGCCTCCGACACCCAAGCTTCCGCTCAAGGTGTCTCAGTCTGTTGCCAGAGAGTAATAAGGTGCTTTGAAAGCACTCTGGCGGTGTGTTTAATTTTACTTTTTGTCCTCTTAAAATGTTTATAGAAAAATTATATTTAATCCTTAGAAAAAGAACCAGTGAATGTTGCCATCATCATGGAAGCTGTGGTGTGGATCTCAGCGTGGAATATAAATCGGGTATAATATGTCACATTCAGTTATTTATTTCTCTCCCTCTCTCTCTCTCTCTCTCTCTCTCTCTCTCACTCTCTCTCTCTCTATATATATATATAATGTGTATATATATATGATGCATATATATAGATATATACATATAAATTATATATATACTAGCATCCCTTCTCACCAAACAAGTCTGGTAGAGGAACCAGTTTAGTCGCCAGTGACCCGACCATGAGGCAGGTAGTACTGGGTTACATGGTAGCAGTAGCATATAACATGACTTGACATACATATATATAAATATATATAAATATATATATATATATAATTATATATAGATAGATAGATAGATAGATAGATATGTATACATATATATATGTATACATATATATATATGAATATGTATATATATATATATTTATTATATATATATATAAATATATATATAATATATATATAAATATATATACATATATATATACATACATATATATATACATATACATGTACATACATATAGATATACATACATATATACATATACATATATATATATATACATATATATATGCATATACATATATATACATATATACATACATATATATACATATACATATATACATATATATATGCATATATATACACATATATATACATATATATACATATATATATGTATACATACATATATACATATATATACATATATATATGCATATACATATATACATATACATATATACATATATATATGCATATACATATATATACATATATACATATACATATATACATATATATATGCATATATATATACATATATATATATATGTATGCATATATATATATACATATATATACATATATATATATACTAGCAAAGATACCCGTGCTTCGCACGGAGCTTTGTTGCGCACTCGGGTACCAAAATCTGTGGGCACCTTTCCAGTAAGTTGATGTTGTAAGAGCAACGATTGCATAAGGTGATTAACATTTTAACTACCTCTTGTAATGACTGAAATTCAATCAGGAACTTCACAAAACATTTTCATCAAAAAGGAAGGTTACTTGATGTTACATAGTAAATTTTTCATTGAAGTAATTTTCAACTCTTGCTTAAATTTTATCTTGCACATTCAATACTAAAAACTTACCACAATCAGATCATGTCAGTTTTTCCTCATATCCATTTCTCGAACTTTTCACTGAAGAGCCTCAGGGTAAACTACATTTCTGCTGCTTTGATTTGGAGCCAGAATGTAGAGTTTTTCTGAACTTCCTGTCTGGCTGATGGAGACGTAGAACATACCGTGACTGAAGCAGTCTGATGTCAAGTCTACGCCAATGGTGTTAAATGTCTGACCTTGACTTTTGTTTATGCTCATTGCAAAACACACCTTCACAGGAAATTGGAGTCTCCGGAATTTAAATGGAAGTTCTGAGTCCGATGGAACTAAGGGGATCCTTGGCAGTAGAACGGTTTCGCCTTTGTAGGGACCACAGGAAATGGTGGCCTCAAGTACATTGGTGTGCAATCTGGTGATAACACATCTGGTTCCGTTTGTTGTTTTTGGTGGTTCCAAGGATCGAAGAATCATGATTGGCGATCCAATTTTGAGATTTAAAATGTGTGGAGGCATTCCAGATATCTCCAAAGAGTTTAAAAACTCCACAGGGTAGTGAACAGCTTCATATTCATTAGTAGCCGAATCAACTGACTTGTATTGCTTTGTGTCTCCTGGAAATTCATCCATTATTGAATTGTTCAAATGATTCACATTGCTGTTTAATGGCGAAATAATAGCCCTCTCAGCAAGCCAATCCGGTGATTTTCCATTGTTTTGCAGGTCTGGGTACACTTTGTCTTTCAGTTGCTTCTGATTACCGACACATTTACCAAGCGCAGTTGGAATCTTAATTGTGTCAGGTGAAGAAGTGATAGGAAACTGACCATTACCGATTTGGAGAAGCAATTTTGAGAAGTCTGCTGCAGCTGTGTTATCAGAGATATAGGCTCTCATATTAGTAGTCAGTCTCTTCACTATAACGTGCCTCCAGAGATAGGATTGTTTCAAACTTGCATTGACAATGTTAGCCCTTGTGCCATTTTTAACCACTGGGAGGATTTGACGGAAATCACCGCAAAATAAGGTTGGAATGCCACCCATGGGATTCTTGTTTCCTGTGATGTCTTGCAGTGTTCGGTCAATTGCTTCATAAGCACTCTTGTGCGTCATTGGGGCTTCATCTACAATGATTGCAGAGGTGTCTCTAATTACATTTGCCAAGGCTGAGTTACCAGTAATTTTGCAAACTGGCTGATCCATTCGATGAGTATCCAAGGGTACTTTAAAAGTGCTGTGAAGAGTGCGGCCACCTTGTAGTAGAGTAGCAGCAATGTCACTGGATGCTGTTGCAAGCACAATCTTTCTCATGGATCTAATCTTTGCAAGGATCAAATTGATTACAAAAGTCTTGCCTGTACCACCTGGAGCATCAAGAAACATCATGTTTTTGTTCATTTCACCTTGTGCTTCCAACATTGCCATGAATGAATTGTAAACTTCTCTTTGAGAATCGGTCAGTTTTTCTTGCATATTTTCTGCTTGTAGGGAAAGTTCTTCAAGATTATAAGTAACTTCACGTTGATACTCTCTCGCGAGTCTTTCATCTCTCCCTTGCGTTGGTGCAGGTAATCCATAGCTTGCCAATGGTTGACCGCACATAAGGAGAACTTTTTCTTCAATTAGACAAAGAGTTTTATTGTAGATGTCCTCATTAAAATCTGCTTCTGGATTGTTAACTTCTTGCCTGTATCTGTGAAGAATGTCTTCAGATATTACATCACGAAAAGCCATCCAGATCTCAAGAGGATTTCTTGGCTCACAGGCTGTTAAAATTATCACAAATAGGCTTCGCAAATTTGAAGGTGATTGAGTGGCACTTGCCTCTCCTACTGCTTGATGCAAGTGATGGTCATTTTCTAGAAGGCCTTGAGCAAGGCACGCTGCTCTGTATGTTTCAAACACCTGACCATTGTATGCTCGCAAATTTTGAAATGAAGTTGGACCAGCAACCTCATTGAGCAACAGGCGTAAGAAATAACACTCCCCTGCTTTTGGACTAATCGTGTAGATTCTCCCAATGCATGGTGCCTTCCATACATCATCATTTTCAGTACGTTCAACTTGTACCCCACGCATTCTTCTCATCCATTTCTTTGTCGATTTCTTCCAAGTGTAAAACTCAGGGACTTCTACGTATTTGAGACCCCTTGCAAAGTCATCCTCATGGCAGAGTTGAAAAAATGCTGTCAAAGTTGTGGCAGGCGGTGGACCTTGGGCTCGTTCCAGAGCAGTATCAGCTGAGAACATGACATGCTGCCCATTTTCAAGATGAACAGAAAGTTGTACAATTGGGGGGAAATGTTCATGGATGGGATGTTCCAATATCCTCCAGGCCGCCTCTGAACTGCCGACATACCTTGCATTCTGGAACTGCTGGATCTCATCCACAATGTGACTTTGTACTTGGCCTTGTTGGTTAGCTGCTCCATCAGTTCTTTGTAGTTCAAACACTGCTTGATCACATCCTTTATTCACGTATTTGAGGACATATTTGATGCTTTGGATCGAGCTGCAAATTTCTACGTTAATGTGAGCGTTGAACTGCTGAAGGAGGACCTTTTTGTACGGAACAATCCACTGGTTTGTTATTTCTTGATTAACATACCGACCATTTCTCTTCATCCTTATTGTACCAGTCTGGCCTCCATCTTCTGGTTTTCTTCGCCTGTACTTGGGGTAAGAGTCTTGGCCTTGCTCGGTACACTGAAGAAATTCTTTTGGGTATTTTTTGGAACATTTGTTGTCAATCATACATGGACAATTTGGATTAAATGGTCCACAAGGTCCATGCACCATATGTGCCATCACTTTAGCATGAAGATCAGGATCTTCCTCTTTGTCAGGGATCTCTGCATATCTGCAGAGATCCATTTTTTCTGGTAGAAGTTTGTCCTCTGGGGCCTGCCAGGTGAGGATGTGTGCATGCGGCAGTCCTCTTTTTTGATATTCAATACTGTACAGGAAAGCCCTCAACCTGCCAAATCCTCCCTTTTTAATAAATTCAAGTAACTTTTTTAGCTTCTGCCTGAAAACCCTGGCAACAATATCTGGACGATCCTGAGGGTCTTGCCCTTGAAGACAATTTTCTGTAATTTCTGTCCACTTTGGATTTGTTGTGAACGTGATGAAGAGGTCGGCTCGGCCCATTCGCCGAACATATGCCATGGCATCACTTTGACGCTCAAACATGTATCGAGGGCCTCCTGTATAAGTTGCCGGAAGTACAACTCGTTGACCAAACTGTTCTGGATTCCCATCCTCCCTAAGAATTGAATCTCTCAAGTTGCTATAATTGTCAGCTCTCAGGGTCTGTTGCTCACGCCTCAGGAACTGTAAACGTTCTGTTTCAATCTTGCAGTACACATCCACCAGCCATTGTTGAAATAGCCTTCGGTACCAGAGAAAATAGTTTCCAGGCCGAGTCATTAAATGGTACGAATAAAATTGCTGTTGGGTAACTTTTCGCCCATTGGATGCCTTCATGTAGATGTTGTAAGATGGAGAACCATAGGGGTACATTAACGGGTACATTAAAGTATCGTAGAGGGGATGTAGTTCGGAGATCCATTTTAATGTATCATTTCTAAAACGCAAGACAATATCCCGGTTAGCTGTTGGTTCATTCTCCATTAATATTCCAATCTCATACGTTGTTGTTGGAGCATTGAATCGCCGTGGATGCTCTTCTTGCGGCCTTCGGTCTTCCCTTATGACAACTTTATGTTCTACCAAGTGTTCTTCTTCAATCCTCTCCTTTGTTGTTTTCAGCTGACAAATGAAGCTGTTGTTCTCATGTAAAAATTCAGTCAGACTTCGGAGAATGTCTCTATTGAGTCTACTGTCACGTCCCCGATTATGTAGTTCCTCTTCCAGACTATCCAAGAAGTAGACTTGAATAAACTTTGCTGTTTCATCTTCAGGTGGTAAAAGACTCCCAATCTGGTGGCAAACCTGGCCTCGAATTCTAAAAGAAGGATTCCACCCATGTACTGCCGCAATTTTGTGACCAAATGATGTCATTGCAAAACAATTGTTATAACTGCGTAGATTTTGCAGAAAATCTTTAGAGATGGGACCATTGCCGGAGAGCAAATCTTGAAGCAACTGAGGCAGTGGTGGAAAGCTATCAAGCACAACTTTGCCAGAAGAACAACAACAACCAGGGGTTTCTCCTTTAAATTTTACAGCTGAGCAATGTTGACATACTTTGTCCATTTTTCCTATATCAGCTGTAGTGAGAGAGTCATTTTTGTTGTAGAGCAATCCTTTTCTATTGCAGTGTTCTATTTCATGGTGTCTCAAAGCAGTCATTCGTTGTCTAGCTGCCTCGTTTTCTGTCAATTGCTGGGGCAAAGTCATACTCTCTCTCCATGCAGCCTCTCGTTGTTGCCCTTGGTATAGGCGAAAGCTTCGTTGGGTTTCCGATTCATTCTGATGTCGTTGAGCCACTCTCAACTGACCTTGTGTACGTCTACTTACCTCATATAATTCATTCGATCGTAATATTGCTTCTCTTTCCAGTGCATATCTTTGCCTTTCTTGAATTTCATCTTGTGATGAATTTAACCGCCTTACAGCATGTCTAGTTCTGTCAGCTTCACGTTGGGTTTCTCTTTCCAAATCTGACAGTCTTGCTCTCCTTTCTCTTTGACGTATCCTGTTAAGTTCTAGACGTCTTTCTCTATCTGAATTGTTTTCATTGGAGCGAATTGCAGCAACTCTTAGTCTATTAGCTTCCAATCTTTCCATTCTTTCTTCCTCACTTTCGTTTCTACTTCGTTTGGGTGGCATAATTTCGCTTTTAAACGGAATTGTTTAACGATATTAATGATTGTAAATTAATTAAGCGTAAAGGAAATGTATACTAACTGAAATGGACGAACTATAAATAATATTTCTGAATAGTACAATTATAAACAATTATATTGTACCTATTTACTATGCCTCCCCACGGGACAGAGTTAGACACCAGGGTCGTTTTTTAACGTGGAGAAAAGGTACAAAAATAAAAATTGTCTCAGTCGTGAAGGATTTCTCCTCCACCGAAAGAGAACAAGAAAATGAAGTGCAGCATCTGAAGAACAGATAATACACTTTGATCTTGACCAAAAGGAATGACTAAAAGCGACCTACGTGTGACTCATTACTTCCGGGTGTAAACGTCACAGTCTAAAAGTAATAATTTAAAAAAAAAAGTAAACAGTACAATTAAAACAGTTCTATTAAAACAAATAATTACTAAGATCTAGGTAATTGTTAGTCTCATTGTTATGGTTTTAAAGAAAAAAATGTGTAAAAAAAGTTCTGCTTTTGTGAGTACGTGTATTTCTTTTAAATTACATAACCTTTTTATTTTATTATTTATATCTCTTTTAAATTTATATATTTTGTTAGTAAACTGGAAGAAATTCAGTTGAATAAAACCTTGTTCGTGTTCTTTACGTTAAACTCATATTTTTATAAAAGGTTCATCCGGTTTAAAGAAAGCACTAAGTTTAAATAAGACTGGAAATAACTAATTCAATATATAAATAGAAAAATGAAATAATTATAAGCTTTAAGTCTTAAGATAGTAATAATCAAAATGTAATAAATTATTTGTAGTTCAAATCTATGATAAGACAGGCTTTCGAAATAGGCTCGACCAGAAAGATTAAATTGGAACGAAATTATAATCTCCGTGCCATTTTCAAAACAACCCCACAAAAGTAACGGTATCCTGCAGTTGGTTAAATGACAATGGTTGTAAGAAAAATGTAAAAGAAAATGCGCTTATCTGTTTATTTTGACCTGTTTTATTTAATTAAAAAAAAATTGGCTATAACTAGAAGAGAGCGTTATGTTTTGTGTGTTGTTTAAAAAATAGAATGGAAATAAAGTTAGTTCCGTTTTAATTGTCTTTAATTGCGGCAAGCGCTAACAAAATCGAAAAATCACTGTTTACACTCGAAATGTTAACTTTTATAGGTTTACAGGTTTGCTGACAAGGCTGGGGGTGTTTAATACAATTATTTTACTAAATTGATTTTTTTCATTTAAAAATAAAATTATTTCTTTTTTAATAAAGTTTTATTTTAAAATATTTGTTTTTGTTTATTTATATAAAATTACGATAGTTGAATTGTATTCTTTCAATTATATTGGCAAGTAAAATATAAAAGATTAAAACGGAACGAAATTGAAATTTCCATTACATTTTCAATACAATCCCAAAACATAAAGCTTTCCTCGCCAATAAATTGTTTTGATAATATACGTAAATCGAATATAAAATTAAATGAAAATATATTAAATAATTAAATGTTAAATAGATTTTGCAAATAGTACAGTTGAAATGATTAGAATATTTCCAATATGTAATAAGGTCGAGGTAATTAGTTAAAGAGATTTAATATAATGTGATATGCAAATGAGCATAAGTCATTCGATATGGGGGTGGTTTGTAGACTAGTATATAAAGAAATTAGGCATAGATTCTTATGTCTCCTATAACAGAAACATCCTAAAATGGGTTCTAATGTTTCTCTACCAGGAGAGATCTACCCTCTTACCTCCTTTATATTTCGTTGATGATGGAGAGCTGTACACACAGACAGAAACACACGAACCCTATTACTTTATAAAAATATATATATATATATATATATAAAGCTGAACGTGTGTGTGTGTGTGTCTGGTCACGAATAGGCTCCTATATGGTTGACTATTTTAAAAAAACTGATTACATATAATGATAGAAGATGTATCGAGGATCAGGAATGGGTATGTTTGATCTGGCAGAACGGTGGTTCATAAAAATTGTGGGGTCTGCGTGCGCGCCTGGCCCCCAAAGAATGGAAATAAAAAATGAAAAAAAAAACGTTTACAAGGGTTTTTGATATAGATGTACATAAGAATACTTTGATAAGTATGTTTCAACTTAAATAGAGATGGTATGATAAAATTGTGGGGTCTGCGTTCGCGCCTGTACTCCATGGAAATATGGCACAAACTTTAACAAAGGCTTTTCATATCTATTTGCGTAAGTATACTTTGATAATTATGTTTCAGTTTGAAGAAATATGATATAATAAAATTATTGGGTGTTCGTTCGCGCCTGACCTCCATAGAATGTAAATATGTCACAAAGTTTAACAAGGTTTTTTAAAAGGGGTGAGGGTCCACAATAACACCTTAACTTTAATCTTAATTCACGTTAGCTTTTATTTATTTTTTTGAGTTGAATCATATTCTGTCTAATAAATTCACCTCATGAATTCACGTTCTTATTAAAGTGAAAGCCAAAAAAAAAAAAAAAAGTCGGAACTTTAGACAATTCTCGACACAAATTTTGCATAAGTCTGTTTTTTTCCTTCTCCACTTGCACGTGGCACTCTTTCGAAAATAGATAAATAATAAAAAAAGGACATTACTTGTTATCGTGTCAAAAGAAGGAAAAAATCCTGCTCACGTGATTACATGTCTTTTTAAAAATATTTACATAACCTTTTTATTTTTATTTATATATCTGTTTAAGCTTTTTTTTTGTCAGTGTACTAGAAGGAATTCAGTTGATTACAACCCTTTCTGCGTGTTCTTTACATTACAATAGTACAACCCTGAATCCCATGGCACAATACTACACCGTTCAATACTGTAAAACTGAAACAAAACTGAAGCTGTTCTGCTTGAAAAGGGCGCAATTTTCTTCTTATTCATATTTATATCGATTCTTTGCTTTAAAAAACTAAAGTAATTACGTGTTTACTTTTTTAATATCCCATTTTGCTGTTTCGGATTATTTTACTAAAGTAAGTAAAGCTTCATTATTTTTCAAAACTGTTTTTGTTTCTTTGTTTTCGATATTTCGTCGATATTATTTAGTGTTTAGCAGAAAAGCCAACAAACGACTACCCCAAAAAATAAATATACAAGAAATGTTACCATAGTCAATAAAAGTTCAGTTCATGTTTTTTGTTGTTTAAAATAGTTTTTAATGCTCTTTACTTGAAATAATTTCAGCGAACCAAAATTAAAACGAAATTTGAGGCGATAACTACTTAAATGAATTTTTATATAAACTACACATGCCATAATCGAATATTCCTCAGGCACAAAATAACGGAAAACATTAAAATACGTGTATAAATATTTCTTACGTTGATGGAACTCTCTTAAATTGTTAACACAGGTTTCCCTCCTTCAAATTGAAAACGGGGCTCTCCATTTCAAAGTCGCTGCCATTTTGATTTTTTTTTTTTTAAACCGGTTCGTGAATTAAAAAAAAAAAATCTTTTACAAACTACTTAAAAATACAAACCAATGAACTTTTTCACCATAAAAGTAACTTTTCTTGACTATGATAACATTTAGTTCTTGTATATTTATATTATTATATATATAACATTTTCTCTTTGTAAGGAAATATCATTTTGTTGGTCACTCTTGGCTACGAATGGAAACAAAGTTGATATAAAAATATATATTTTTGCGAAAATTATCTTTACTTTCATCATATTTTGCTTAGGATAAAATTTTTGAGTATCAAAACCTATCTCTTTACAACCCCTTCCTTTTCATAACCTATCATACTTTCATCAATCACAGTCCATTTTCAAAAACATATCTCCGATGCTAAGAGTGTAGTTCTCGTTGTTGGTCAGGTCACCATTATATATATATATATATATATATATATATATATATAATGGTGACCTGACCAACAACGAGAACTACACTATATATATATATATATATATATATATATATATAATGGTGACCTGACCAACAACGAGAACTACACTCTTAGCATCGGAGATATGTTTTTGGATATTTGTGGCATGTAAAGATTGTGTTTGAATGTTTTTTCTCCATATAATTGTCTGAAAAGTTTGCTACATTCAAAAATACAGTGATAACATATTTTTACTGTTTGTTGAAGATTGCTAACGAAACAGATCTGTAACATATACTCTTTTTTTTTTTTTTACATAAGCGTCACCACTTATCAAGGCCGATCGGCCACTCAAGGATAAGGGTTTAGAGTAGTCAAAAGGACAATATAGTAATCAATAGTAATGGAAGTTCGGTAAATTTGTTAACTTAAGTGGAACGGCTCATCAGAAACTTGTTCACGTTGGACTTGAAGACAACCATATTATATATGACCTTCACCGAGGTGCGCAACTTGACACACAAAAATAAACCGCCTCTTAATCACCTGCTAACGCACGCGTCACTGTAACATCCAATGACAACAACAACCTTCTCACTCGACCTGCCTTTATACCACTATCTCAATCCCTTCTCTTGCGCATGCGCCTGTAGATTCCTGACAACCTCGAGACTTCCGCTTATAAAAACCCAAGTTGTGTTGTCGCGCATGCCTATACAAGGCACAAACACGAGGGCGTTTGTTGTGTTGGTAAGTACTACATTATGGACAGCTGGAAAGCAGGAAAACGGAAGACAATTCCACAGGTGTGCAGTTCTAAGAAAGAAGCTTTGATCATGGAATCTATGTTTAGGTTTAGGCACAGATAAAGAGTGGGTAAAATTATTGATAATGTTTTCAGCTAGTCTAGTATTTCTTGTGAAAGTTTGGCGAGGGGGGACCATAGATTGAAGCTCAGTCGAACACTTTCCATGAAAATAACGATAAAGCAGGGATAAACTCGCAACATCTCTTCTGTGAGATAGAGGTTGCAGCGAAGAGAAAAGGACATCTCCCACCAGGCCACGAAGTCTATTTTGAACCCTATCAAGGCAGGACAAGTCTTTTCTAGCAGCTCCTGCCCATATGTGGCAACAGTATTCCATCCTTGGACGTATCTGGCTCTTATATAGATAGAGAATTGCATCAGCAGTGAGATATCTACTGGATCGATAGAAGGATCCGATCATTTTTTTCAGCGGCCTTGGCAACAGATTTGATGTACGTATTCCATTTAAGATCATGAGTAAAGGTCAAGCCCAGAAGCCTGTCAAAACTTGACGCCTCCCCAAGACGAGAGCCATTCATTTTAATTGATGCCAGATGGGGATCAGAACATTGATGATGTAAAGATAGAAGCTTGGTTTTAGATGCATTAAAAGTTCTTACGAGAAAATAAAAGAACATGTGTTTTCAAAAATAGTGAATTGAACTTTAATATATATATATATATATATATATATATATATATATATATATATATATATATATATATATATACACGGAATATCATTGAGCAGCAGAGAAATATAGTATATTTGGCATAGTATTATATTATATTATTGTCTATTCTGCTATAACTGGAAAAACATTACTGTTGGAATATTTATTAAAACAAACATTAAAGCATATATGTGTGTGTGTGTGTGTGTGTGAGGGGGCGTGCAATAAGTAATGCCCCTGACCCACTTCCAGTTGTCTGATCTAGCTGAAATTTTGCATGTGCAATGATTTGTATCTCTACGGGCTGTGTGGCCAATTACAGATCTGAACTAATTGTGGTTTCTGTTTTACAGGTGTTTGAACTGAGTCAGGTGTGAATTGGAGCCTGTTGAATGTCGAGCAGTGATTCGGTTTTTGTATTTGAAAGGACGCACACCACAGGAGACTTTTGATGAAATGAAAGAAGCTTATGGTGATAATGCCCCATCATATGACCTTGTAAAACGCTGGCATCGTGAATTCAAACATGGCCGGAAGTCTGTGGAAACAGCTCCCAGACCTGGTCGCCCCCCCCTTCTGCCATTGATGAGGCATATGTCCGTGAAGTTGAGGCTGCCATTTTGGAAGATCGGCGCATTACTATTCGCCAAATAGCCTAAGATGTCAAGATTAGTACAGGGTCTGTAGAAACTATTCTTCATGACCATTTACATATGCATAAGGTGTCTGCCAGATGGATTCCCAGGTTGCTCACACCATTCCAGAAGCGAGAACACGTTGAGTGCTCGAGGATGAATTTGGAGATGTGCCAAGAAGATGAGTCAAAGTTTTTCAAAAGACTGATTACACAGGATGAAACCTGGGTCCATCACTATGATCCAGAGACCAAAGCTCAGTCATTGATGTGGAAGCACTTGGACTCATCACCTCCAAAGAAGGCAAGGGTGCAGCCCTCTGCTGGCAAGGTCATGCTCACAGTCTTCTGGATGGAGTAGTGATGACAAATTTCCTGGCAAAGAGTACCACAATTACAGGAGTTTATTATGCTTCCCTTTTGAGAAAATTAAGGGAAGCTATCAAAATCAAGAGACGGGGCAAGATCAGCAAAGGTACCCTCCTCCTGCAGGACAACGCTCCAGTCCACAACTCGCATGTCGCCAGATCAGAAGCACAGGCGTGTGGTTATGAAATCCTCCCCCATCCTCCCTACTCTCCTGACCTTGCACCCTCTGACTTTCACCTCTTCCCAGGCATGAAGTTGTTGAAAAATATATAAATGCTTATATCTTTTCTCTATTTATTTTTCTTGACATATAGAAATATAAAATGTCTTTTTTCTAAAAAAAAAAAAGAACAATTTTTTGGCCATTCTGTGGGCCTTCTTCAGTACATTGAAGGATTAGTGTGTGTGTGTGTGTGTGTGTGTGTGTGTGTGTGTGTGTGTGTGTGTGTGTGTGTGTATACTTTATGGCTATATAAGTATGTGGGTATGTATTACAGATTATACAATGATTTTACTATATTTCAACAATATCGAGTGGAAACTTAAATATGCATATTGTAGGATAATCATTGGTTTTTGCTTTTTTAATTTTATTGTAAGCATTTTTTTAATATCAACTCCATTTCTTGATTACAAAACCAACTGTAGATATCTTTTATTCATCTTAAGTCAGGATCCATGTCATATTAAAAATTGCAAGCAATTTTTGATTTTCTGTTTAGAATTGATTTTAGTGGTGCCCAAATTCTGCCTCTTTTTCAAGTGACATGAGCAGCAGATTATGTTCTGTTTATGCTCTCACCCATTTTTATATTAAGCTATAATTTTTTTCTTTTTTTTTTATAAAAAAAACTGAAATATTGTTGGTATATCTTTTAGAAGAATTTAAGGATTTATTGTAATAATAAAAAAAAAACGTGCACTTCTAATAAGTTCAAGTATTTTCTTCATCGCTCATTTGTTATTTTTTTTATATGATGTTTCTGATAATATGATATCACACTTCCAAACACATTTTATCTCCATTTTGTATTTCTATATTTTTATGTCTTTTATTCTATTTGATCTCAATTCAGATAAGATTATGATTGTTCGCATAATCTAAAAGTCATTGGAGTCTCCTGTTAGACTATTGTTTGCATTTTTTACTTAGAAGAGAGCAAGGCAAAGGTGTACATTGCAATATCTGTCTTATTTCCTACATACCGAAGCTATTGAGATTGTTCAAAAGTTTTGTTACCTTGGTGATAGGATTAGAGTAAAAAGAGGAGCCATTGCAAAGAATATGAGGGTATGAAGTTCAGAGAACTTTTGCAGTTACTTTTCTCTATTCATCTCCAACGTCGACCAAGGAAAGAGTCTATCAGTTATGTTTCTGTAGTATGAGGATGTATGAAAATAACATGTAAAGTTTGAGGATGTGTTGCATGGGAAGAAATGATATGAGAATGATATGATAGATGTGTAATGTGAGTCTTAAAGACGCGCTTAAATCTGAAGTCTTAAGAGGAAGATTGAATCTGGACAGTATAGATGTCTTCAAGTCCAACGTTAACAAATTCCTAATGAACCGCCCCCTTAAGTAAACACTTCATCGAATCTCCACACTAACGTAATGTACTTGCAATAACCCTTATCCCTGAGTGGCTTCCGGGCCTTGATAAGTGGTGATCACTGTGTAAAAAAAAAATGTGTGCAGAACAGGATTCTTTGTTGTTATATTCATGTTGAAATAATGGGTGCGAGTTCTTGGGTTAGTAGATGTAGAATGGTTTAAGTAGTAGCTTCGATAGGACAAAGGAAAAACATCAAACGAACTGGTTAGGATAAAATTGAAAGAAAGAGGGATAGATAAAGACCTGGTCAGGGATAGATTAGTTTAGAGGTGAGTTTCTAGAAGTAAACCAGCGCATGCCATCATGAAAAATGGACATTAAACCAATGATAACAACGAGAAATTAAATCCGTCATTGTGCGGGGCTCTATGTCCGTGATTAATAAGAACACACACACACACACACACACACACACACACACACACACACGTCACATGATTGGAGGGTAGGCATTGAGTGTTTTTTTGTTAAGAAAAACACAAGAATCCTTAGGAAACTGCATTAGGCTTGATCATTCATGTGAACCTTGTAAAAAAGAATATTGTATTTATCATTAAATCTTTTGTTTTTCTATTAATAAATTTTGTATTTAATTGGATATTTTCACATGGTTATTATTTGAGACTGAGCAACAAAGTCAAATGTAACAATACTATGAGACGACATAATTATTTACTTTGAAGGTGATCTCATCGAACCAATGCAAATAAGGATTCCGAATGTGATTGTCACAAAAAAACAACAACAACAAAAAAAAAGTGATAATTGAATTAAAGTTTTAGGAAGGATTATCTTTTCAAGAAACAAAACAGATTAGATGCAATAAATTTTCAGGTTATCATTTAACATTGAATACACAGACACAAAGGAAGATCAAGAACTAGTAAAAACATATGCTTCCCCAGTGATCACATTCATATTCACATAAAATCATGGAACTGTGTCAGCAATTTAATTTTTCATATATAAATTACTATTATCATTTCTGGTGAAAAAATGAAAGAAAAATACACCAACAATTGATTTATTACTTAGAATGAAAGATTTCTTTCAAAATTTAATTAAAGCAATGGGTATTGTCTGACTTGCTATTTATTTTCTCGCTTTTCCTCCTCACTTGAAATCATTTCGTCCATGAACTACAAAAAGCACGTTCTTTACTTGCTACTTCTTATGTGATGGACTAGAGATATATTTATTTATTAACAAATTGGTATTTATAATATAGCAGAAAGACCTGCAATATTATAAAAGTGGAGGTTACTTTATTAAACTTTACTTTAAATACATTTTGATTAGTGGAGGAGATAATTCATAAGCAACAAAACTTATTTGTTCTAATCTCTCTCCATCCATACTTTTGTTGATCAATGATTTATTGTACAACATAAAAAACGTTATATGTTCATTTTCCTGTCTGTTTAAATACGGAAACGCTCTCACACTGTTAATGACTTTTGACATTATCTTATGGAGCGTTATTACTGAACATGATTTCAACGTATTAGTCTATATTCCTGCTTTCTTTGTTAAACTTACATTGCATAATATTTATTTCAATTTTCACTATATATATATATATATATATATATATATATATATATAGAGAGAGAGAGAGAGAGAGAGAGAGAGAGAGAGATTTAATTTGAATAAAATAAAATACGCATCAAGTGCGCTTGAAAGCCAAGTTACAACGCAAGTTTAAGAAAATAAACAAATATTTTACTTATTTTAAATTTATAACTTAAATATATTTTGCAGTGAAACTTCATCCTCAGTATATATTTAAGTAATAAAATTATATATTTAAGTAATAAATTTCAAACAAGTAAAATATTTATTTTAAATAATCCCAAAAAGGTTGAGATAGCATAAAACAAACCAACAAAAGCAATCATGAAGTAGGTATCTGTCGTCATTGATTTATTTGCATTTTTTTTTTCTGTTCTGGATTACACAGAATTTTAGATGATGGAATCCATTATGCAAAACCAATGTGCATCTCGAGGAAAAGTTATAATAGAAATTTGAGCAATCACGAAAACTTGAAAACGATATATAAATAAATATAATATATATATATATATATATATATATATATATATATATATATATATATATATATATATATATATATGAGGATTTAAATATTAAATGTATAATGTATCCGAGCACAATTTTCAAACGTTGCTTTTTAAACGAATTGAAAAAAAAATCATCTTGACGATATATCTTTAGTGAGTCACCAGAGATGTGCATGTTACAGGCGTTTAATAACATACACGTTCAATCAGTAACCCAACTTTGCTTTTATTAGAAACAGAATTACACCTTGAAAACAACTGTTACGCAACTAAATGACATGTTCAAATTTTCATATCTAGGATTAAAGAGGGTCTAGGCTTAGGGAAACTGGGCACTATGAAGATTATATCGCCCTGCACCCCCAGGGTGTTCATCTTTATGTTGCTTCCAGTTTGCATTTTCTGAATATCTCATCATGCTTGGATGGAATTTTAAGCTGCATGAATATTTCCATGGATCTGCCGAGAGGTATAATACGTCAGAATGGCACAGATGTCACTGAAATAATTCTGCTATTATTTCTTGCTGGAAATTAGAGGCAGCTTTATCTTCTCTTGGACTACTGTTTTTAAAAATGAGGAAATAACAGGTTTGATATATATATATATATATATATATATATATATATATATATATATATATATCCAGGTTTGTAATGTTCAAAAGTATGGACTAATGAGTACAACGAGGGTGTTAGATAGTGCTCGATAACAAGAGCAAAATACTTTTATTATTTATTCGAACGTAAACAGTTACATTTGGTCGCTACAAACAGCCATCTGTTTCAGTCCATGAGACTTCGTCAGGTGACGCTGAACTATTCGACGCTACAGAAATATATATATATATATATATATATATATATATATATATATATGCTAGCCTACAAAGTCAAGGGTGACTTTATGACTGAGTTCGAATCTTAGCATTTCCTGCACTGATGACTGCATAAGTAGGAAATACTAGTGTCTGTAGGTATAAAAATAATGGTTAATATTTATTTTTAAAAATATTATATATATATATATATATATATATATATATATATATATATATATATTATATATATATATATATATATATATATATATATATATATATATATATATATATATATATATGTTCTTTGTAGGCTAGTATATTACCTCAAGCCACCCACAATTCACAATTAACACAGGAATTGAAGGAAATCAAATGCATGCATGTATATATATATATATATATATATATATATATATATATATATATATATATATATATATACACACGCATGCATTTGATAAGCACAGATCATCATATAATGATTAGATCACTTTGACTGGCGTTAAAAGCATTTAAAAAGAATAAATGTTTAAATCTCACCAAATTTCTCGCAGTTGATGGAAGCAGAATGGATTCGGTTCTTGCTAATGAAGCCAGACATGACTTTTGTTGCCGAGTTTGAATCTTTTGACTGGCGTTAATCGTGACACCCTGCACTAATGATTCCCGGAAGGATGAAACACTAGTGCCTGTAGGTATTTAATAATTATTATAGTAAATAAATAAATAAATATATATATATATATATATATATATATATATATATATATATATATATATATATATATATATATATTACACTTCTCTAAGTTTATCAGGGAACAAAAACTCATTATATTCATAAAAAAAAGCGTTTCATTAGAGCAAACAATTGGTTCGGCCTATTCTAATACGTGCACATAAAATTCACCACATTCTATTTTCTTAATTAGTTAGGCTATCATCAGTGCTGGGATATCAACAATAGAAATTGCGCCTCAACCAGAAAAAGACTTTGTTGCAATCTGTCCCTTCAAATTTCTAGTCAGTACCAGAACGTTTCTGCTTTTTTTTTTTCCTTTTTGATTATTTAACACCATATAAGTCCTCACATTCTATTGCTGTATTTCACACACAAGCTGTCTAATCATGTTTAAACAACATAAATACACATACATTTAGAGGCAGGTCCATTTTCAATTTATTTACTGGCTTGAATTTATCGAGTCATCATTATCATTTTCCTTTTTATTTAGGCGTAATATCCTTTTTTATTTTATAATTGTCTTAATTTTACCATATATACATGGTGATCCCCCCCCCCCACCGCAAAAAGGGGCACCAACTCTAATTAGGCCCCGTTTCTTAGTGTTTTGTCCGAATGAAATGAAACTTTGGTCATAACTAGTTTATTATATTCAAAACATCACATCAAAACGCTAGGGCCTTTTGGCCTTTTTTCTCCGTTCTACAGCATATGTTCTAGATGGCCTCCATTTAGCTTTTGTTTTTTTTTTTGGGTCACCCTGTATTTTTATTTTTCATTAGTTCCCAGATATCAAGATATATGTAGAGAGATAACTTTTAAAAGAAAGAACTTACAGACTTTTAACCTCTTCTATTTTGTTGTCCATAATTGCAGTAAATTTTACTATTATCATATGAATGCTTAATGTTTCTGAATATTTGAGATGAGGATTGATAATTTATATTATTTGTATTATTCAGATTACGGTTCTCATTTTGAGGGTTATTTTGAAAACGCTTTGGTTAATGTAACCTCCAACCTTCTTCATGTGATTTTTTTCAAACTCTGCGAAATCAGGAATCTACACGGAATTTCAAACAGAACACTATTTTATTTACGATGGTAGCATACTTTTGTTCCGTCGGCCATAACTGGGTAGAATCGTAGAGATTCTCGAGTTCGACAGAAAGATTCCCGAGTTTAACAAAATACACATGAAGAAGGTCGGAGATTACCTCGAACGAAACGTTGTGAAAATAACAGTCAAGATGAGAACAATAGTCCAAATAATACATAATATGCATATATTTTGAAAGATACCATACTTTATAATGCTATGAAAGTAGCAATTAATTAATATTCTTTCATGGATTTCCAAATTGTAGAACAGTTTCATTTGTTGTGTAGTTATTGTTGTTTAATAATAACCATGAAACGTGAATAGATTTAAATGTTTTTTTTGTTTTGTTTTGTTTTGTTTTTTTACAACCGGGCATCTACGATTGTCTGAATGAAAGTATCACTTGCAACTCATGAATAGAGTATGAATAACGTGATTTGGTCTTCAACGAGGTTATTGAAAGAAGAAAATTGTGTAATGATTACATGCGTAGCTTATTACTTTCCGTGATAATGAAAAATGTCTTTATACAAATGAGCATTATGGATGTCGATGAAAAGATATTAACCCGAGGGTTAATATAACATTCCAAGCAATTCATTGTGGGGGTACTTCATATGATTACCTCTTCTTATTGAATTTCTGAAGTCTCTTCCTTTTGCTCCTCAAAAATATCCTCACGGGGCTGTTATTTTTATGACAATGTACCGAAATGTGATAGTATTCACATGAACTTGTTAAGAGATAGAAATGTGTCATTCAGTGCGTGTTAACTGTATGAACAAATTGATTCAGGAAGTTATTGTGTTCTAAGCAACAAAGTGCAAGCTAAAATTTGTTAACGCTTTTGACAAAACTAGCAATAAATATTCTAGACATGTTGATCAAAATGTTGTCAGTGAACATGGACCGTGATTGAAAATGCATGATTAACCCACTTGGAAGGTTATGGAATCGGATGAGTTAAAACCCTATTTGTTGTGTTCAATGACTTTCTAATATTGTTAGGAAACGTATCTATATTATATTTATCTTAGTCTCTCTATCTGTTTATCCAGAATGCTTTACTTCTCCACAAAACCAGAGCGTCTATTAGCCCTCATTGTTTGTGTTGCAAAGAATATAAAGAAGAAACGGCCGAGAACCCTTTCTTCTAAGTGCAGCCAGATTTGTAAGTTTTAGAAATATGGTAACATGGCTTACATCGTACCTAACCAATTAGTTCACCTGAATGTAGCATTTGTTAAACGTGAATGTAGCATTTGTTAAATGTGAATGTAGCATTTGTTAGCTATAATTATATTTTGAAAATAATAACTAAAATACACCACAACTGCTAGGAAAAACAATTGTGACTTGCATTCAGATATAAACTTGAAAAAAAAAAAACAAAAAAAAAAAAAAGTGAAACTTATCACACTGGACAAAGAACAAAACGTTCTTGAAACTAATAGAAAACGGAAATTATGTATGAAGCGTCCCTGGTTAATAAATTTAGTTTGAGTGATAAAACATAAATATTCATATTTTAAAAAATATTCAGAATGTCTATCCGATGAATATTCGGGAGAATCAGGGGAAAATGGTTAAATGACCTGAAAGATGTTGATTTTTCGTAAAGCTGACAATAAATAAATAAATAAATAAAACCATATTTGTAATAAAACAAACTTCCTCAGTGTTTTAATATTTACACTTATCAAGTACGTTATGTTGCACCTTCTATTAATTAACCACCGTATTAAACACGAGAAATCTGCGCCATATTCCCCCTCCTAAAATGGCACCGCTGAAAGGGCATGGCGAACCTTTTTTGAAATGACAAGATGCCTACTTATCGAATCGAAATTAACGCATAGTTTATGAACGTACGCTTTAATGGCAGCAGCATATATCACAAATAGATCGTTCAATAAAAGACTAGGCAAAACGCTGTATGAAGCATTTTGCGGTGTAAAACCTAAAATGAACAGAATGCATCTATTTGGTTCTGAATGTTTTGCATTTATAAAAAATACCAGTAAACTAAATACTAAAAGCGAAAAAGGTATTTTGTAGGTTATGATAAAAACAGTCCAGCATATTTAATCTACTTTCTAACCCAAAATGCCATAAAAAGGGTTAGATGTGTAAAATTCAATGAATTAAATTTAAAAAATGGCGATCAAGTGAATGAAAAACGTGAAATATTACCTAGCATCTTAATCGATCACAATGAAAATATTAATAACGACGACAATTACAGTAGAACTTCTGGCGAAAATATTAACCAGACACGTCGATACCCAATAAGGGAGCGAATAAAGGCCAGACTTCTTACAAATTACAAAGATACAATATTACACAGTGGATTACTGTTACTCGTTGAACAGCGCACCAGAAAGTTATAATGAGGCGATTAATTCAGAAAATCACCAAGAATGGGAACCAGCTATACTATCCAAATTGAAAGCTTTATCTGAAAATAACACATACGAAATAGTGGCAAAACCAACAGAGAAAAATATAATTTCTTCAAGCTGGTTTTTTTCCAAAAAAAATCACAGCTTCTGGCAATGAAACTTTTAAAGCAAGATTTGTTGCAAAAGTTTTTCACAAATTTCTGGAGTGGAATATTTTGCAACATTTTCACCAACGACAAATTTAACGACAATTAGAATTTTATTACAACTTGCCGCTCAATACAATTTAAAAATACATCAAATGGATGTAAAAAATGCTTATTTAAATGCTCCGATTGACTGTGAAATCTATATTTACCCTCCAGAGGAATTTAAAATTAAAAATAAAAATTGCGTATGAAAATTGCATAAATCGTTATATGGACTAAAACAAAGTGCACACAATTGGAATTTAACACTCCATAATTATTTAATAGAACATGAATTCGAGCAATGCCCCGTAGACGCGTGCATGTATACCAAAAATATTTGTTGATTTGGGTTTTTTGGGTTGACGATATATTACTCGCCTCAAACTGTGACGACACTTTAAAAGATGTTAAGAATAAATTAAATAAAAAATTTAAAATGGCCGATCTTGGACGACTGTCATGGTTCCTCGGTATAAAATTTACTTGTGAAAATGAAACTATAACTATGAACCAATCACGATACATTGAAAAAATTCTGCTCAAGGTCGGAATGCAAGATTGCAAACCGTGTTCAACTCCCATTGAAATGGAGATAAATAAAAAATATAGGGACCGAAACAAAATCCATAGATAATCGAATATACAAGGAAATGGTAGGGAACCTCATCTACTTGATGACTGCAACTAGGCCTGACATATGTTACAAAGCTATCTCAAAACTCATCGAAACCGACAATTAAGGACCTTAACAATTATTGTCAGCATTTTAAGTGTATTAACTCCGGTCCCAACCTTGCCAAATATTTCGTCCAGTACCTGTACTGTTAATGGAATACATTTTAAGTGAAACATAAGCTGCATCTAAAAATTAAGCAAATAATACAGATTATGGGTTGAGGAGTTATTAGCAAATAAGTGCGTAGCTATTTACAAATCTATTAACTTGGCCTTTTGGCTAAGAGCAAAGGGGAAATAAAATATTTTCAACGCATTAGGGATATTTTAAGTAAGATTGCTCCCGGGAGTAATTGTGGCATTGCAATGATTCTAGCAAAGATATGCACAAATAAAATCGAGTAATCGTCATCTTTTTTTTTCTTGATATTTATTCCATGTGGCTTTAATCTGGCACAAAAATAAAAGTATACAATCATTGGTCAGAATTAACAAAGTAAGTTTGAACCGTGCTTTTGACTATTCTGCAAGTATTTATTGATAAAAAATAGACTTTTTACTAACTAGCAAGGCTACTTGGCGTTACTCACTACAGAAATATGATATATTTCTATTAAAATTTTTATCTTTTTACCACTTTCTCTTCCACCCAGCTCATTACTTTCTCTGGACATACACACGTACAATGTTTATATAGATTTCTAAATCAGAACTACTTCTTTTTAGTAGATAAAATAGTTGAAAATTCCCTCCACCCTGGACAAAATATGTGCCGCATTAGAATGAAAAGCTTAATGTTTTTCTAAATTTCAGATATTATTCATCCAGGAAAATCATGATCAATAATATACCGACATTGTGGCTGTTTGTTTCTTGAGTTTTTTTTTTTGTTTTTTTTAGTTTTTTTACATTAAGTTGGCATACAAACATGCGTACAGACAGACAGACAGACAGACTACTGGCCTTTATATAATAGATGGAAGGCCGTAATAACCTGTAATCTTATACATTTCTCCAACTCTTATGGATACTAACCTACTCTAATAAACAAGCTGTGACAATATCCTATCCTTGTCTTTTTCACACAATCCCTTTCATGCTGTTTTCCTCTCCGTTCCTTCTGCCGTTGATAGATTCTACTCAGCACTTTTATTCCTGTTTTATTTAATGCAACTTTTATTTAGGCTCCCTATTTCCTTGCTTCCCACAGGGGCAGAGTTAGTCATAATGTCGGTTTTTAATGTAGAAAAAAATTCAATTCTAGATTGAGATATATGTAAAAATTGACCAAGTCTTACAAGATTTCTCTTTCACTGGCCGGGGAAAGAATAGATAAAGTATTATGTTCGAACAGATACTACACGTTGCAATTATTTATTTGCAAAAACTATTTAAAGAAATCTATATTTTAAATATTAAGAAAAGCCATAAAGTAACTTATTTTAATCTATATTTTATATCCTATGCATATATTAATGTATATTTTATATCTTATGCATATATTAATGTATATTTTATATCCTATGCATATATTAATCTATATTTTATATCCCATGCATATATTAATGTATATTTTATATCCTATGCATATATTAATCTATATTTTATATCCTATGCATATATTAATGTATATTTTATATCCTATGCATATATTAATGTATATTTTATATCCTATGCATATATTAATGTATATTTTATATCCTATGCATATATTAATCTATATTTTATATCCTATGCATATATTAATCTATATTTTATATCCTATGCATATATTAATCTATATTTTATATCCTATGCATATATTAATGCATATTTTATATCTTATGCATATATTAATCTATATATTATATCCTATGCATATATTAATGCATATTTTATATCCTATGCATATATTAATGCATATTTTATATCCTATGCATATATTAATCTATATTTTATATCCTATGCATATATAAACCTATATTTTATATCCTATGCATATATTAATGCATATTTTATATCTTATGCATATATTAATCTATATTTTATATCCTATGCATATATTAATGCATATTTTATATCCTATGCATATATTAATGCATATTTTATATCCTATGCATATATTAATCTATATTTTATATCCTATGCATATATTAACCTATATTTTATATCCTATGCATATATTAATGCATATTTTATATCTTATGCATATATTAATCTATATTTTATATCCTATGCATATATTAATGCATATTTTATATCCTATGCATATATTAATGTATATGTTATATCCTATGCATATAATAATGTACATTTTATATCCTATGCATATATTAATCTATATTTTATATCCTATGCATATATTAATCTATATGTTATATCCTATGCATATATTAATGTATATTTTATATCCTATGCATATATTAATGTATATTTTATATCCTATACATATATTAATGTATATTTTATATCCTATGCATATATTAATGTATATTTTATATCCTATGCGTATATTAATGCATATTTTATATCCTATGCATATATTAATCTATATTTTATATCCTATGCATATATTAATCTATATTTTATATCCTACGCATATATTAATCTATATTTTATATCCTATGCATATATTAACCTATATTTTATATCCTATGCATATATTGATCTATATTTTATATCCTATGCATATATTGATCTATATTTTATATCCTATGCATATATTGATCTATATTTTATATCCTATGCATATATTAATGCATATTTTATATCCTATGCATATATTAATCTATATTTTATATCCTATGCATATATTAATGCATATTTTATATCTTATGCATATATTAATCTATATTTTATATCCTATGCATATATTAATGCATATTTTATATATCCTATGCATATATTAATGTATATTTTATATCCTATGCATATATTAATGTATATTTTATATCCTATGCATATATTAATGTATATTTTATATCCTATGCATATATTAATCTATATTTTATATCCTATGCATATATTAATGTATATTTTATATCCTATGCATATATTCACATTGTCACTGCAGAATGAATATTATCAGAGAGGACTTGTGTTAAGGAGGGATCGAGAAAATTTTGAGCTTATTTTAGGTCATTTTTAACTAAATAAAGCTAATTTTTTTACATAAATGCTTAAAATCATAATCATTATATAGGAATCAGTCATGTTCTTTAAATTAATGTCCTTCTGTCAGACAAATTACAGTATCTGCGATTATATATATCAACTGCTTTTGAATGATTGATATACCAAAAATAATATCTACTATCAACGATTAATTGGCTCTAGTTGATCATGTCATTATTTTACTCATAGCTGGAGAGAAAATCTGAGTTTATATCTTTCCTAATGTAAATTGTATGTAATTGAACACAAAAGATTTCATAGGATTTGAACTCAACACAGTTGATTCCATAGTTAGAGATATCATCTATTTTTTAGTTCATTTGCACACAGTATATATTTGTTTTACCTTCTGGATTCTTAACTATGAATTTTATTTTTGTAAAAGTACAGAATAGTTAACACTCGAAAGAACGTGTGAAAAAAAAAAACCCCAGAAACAACGACACTAAATTCATACAAAAAACGTATTAATATTCAATTCTCTACTGAAACTCCACTAGTTTTAATAAGATTATTTTACCATTACAAATAGAACTTGCTAAAATTAGGCTCATCAACCATTGTTTTTGGTTTACAAGTTCTCAAGTGTTAACTATTCTTTACTTTTCAGTTTAAAAGAAAACTCTTACAAATCGTTTCCATGGTAAACTAGTCGGTGTCCATAGAGAATTTAATTCTAATGTGTTTTGTATAAAATATGTGTGATTGCTTTGGAGCAGAAGTTTCGAATGTTAACTATTCTCTACTTTTACATTATTTTTTAAACATCTTTCTTTTTTTAATTAATATTAGTAATAGTATTATTACAACTCGTGAAGATTACAGAAAAGAAATGTACTATATACAGTTGCCATCATCTACTTTCTTACTAATTATACTTTTGTAGAAGTAAAGTGATAAAAGTAGTCATTTGCAGGTCAGAATTTATTTTACACAAGGATGTAGCAACTCCGGAGAGGGCAGTGACTTTGGTTGGTTGAGCTATATCATGTGTAGAAATGTTGACCTCGTTAGTTAGGTAGCAGTTGGTGTCAGATAGCCGTGATATATGGAGGCCCTCTGAGCGGCTGTCTTCATGATCAACCTAGAAGGCAAATGTTAATTGAAGTTTCTGATGGGTCAATTCTGCGACTAATAAACCGTTCTGAAGAAATTGGCGATACGATCGTTGAAATGACCTTGTGAATATCCACCTCCAGTCATCTCTCAGTGACCAGAAATGAATTCCAAGATGGTTATGTAGCCGTATGTAGATTTAGATGATAAAATAATTTGCTATTCACAAAAGAATATCAAGCACGTATAAGGCATATTTAAAAGTACGAAAATACTACAAAAAGAAATGTTGGAATAATACTGCTGCCAAATTTGGAGATATGTCACATACAGCATTCTTTTTTACTCCAACAAAGTACAAAATTGACTTTGAAATCTAGTAAGGGATGGATCTCTTTCATACAATCTTTTTCTCATAGAAGAAACGCTGCTAATCTCTCTCCTCTGTCTTTATTTCCATAAAAGGTGCTTGACTGAACCTGGATATTACTTTCCTTCTCATAAGAAATTCAAACTAAGAACTCGTTTTCCTACCACAACAAAGAAAATTTTTCTTTCTCCTTCCATGTGTCTAATGTCAGGCAGAATTTCCATGGACGGACCTTTGCAACAGTTTCCTACCAGTGAAACATATTGTTGCAGGACTATTTTCCTGCTGATTATAGGTGTGAGTTTTTTTCCTTTGTTCTAGCTCTGCTCAAATTTTATAAATAATAAACATAAAAATTTTTACTCTTTTTTTCATCCAAAACAAAACATATTGCCACTTCGGCATAAGGAGCTTCTATTTGGGATAATGTCTAACAGAGGACTTTGGGAAGTTGAGCAGCAAGATGTCTGATCACATTACATTTAAATTTCTCCAGGTTAGTACAGCTAAGGAAGCAAGAAACAGAGAGGGAATTCCAAAGTCTAGCAGTCAGAGAAGGAAAAAACTATTAGAGTAGAAGGCTTTCCGGTATCTTGGAACCTCAAAAGTGAAGGGGTGGAATTTTGCTACTTTTTGGGTTAGTCTGGAGTATGTATGTCATGGGGATACTAGTGTTAAGAGTTCATCAGAGAACATTCTATTAAAGTAATTATAAAACAGATACAGGCATACAACATTGTGATGATGGGACAGAAGTTGGAACTTGGCTAATAGTGTGGGACCTATTAGATTTGAGACTCTTTTCGACTCTGTTTAAGAGTGAGAGATGAGTGGTGCATGCACCAGACCAGATATAGCAACAGAACTCCATGAATGGACGAATTGTGGTTTTGTAAAGATATAAGACATTCTCTGATGCAAGTAATTTTCTAACCTGGTAAAGGGAGCATACCTTCTTTGCAGCAAACTTGGCAATGTCCACAATGTATTTGTTCCAATTCATAATGCATTTGAATGTTAAGTCGAGGAGTTTGAAGAATAAGCTCTCAAGTAGCGTGTTGCTATGGCAATCATCATGATAGCCAATTTAACTTCCGTTTTGCATGTTGTCATGTTTTGGACAGCCTTTAAAAATTAACATCTAAACTAACTTTATCTCTGACCAGGTAATTATTTATCCTTTTTTTCTCACAAGTCCATTCTTGTCACTTTCTCTTTTGTTTTCTTGTCCTTCCAATGTGAACTGACTACCTCAATTGTTTTACATCTGTTAACTCCAAGAACTTGCATCCATTCTTTCAACGTGGATGGCCATAGCATCGATATCTACTGCTCTGCACGCATCTCTACATACTTAGTCTTATGTCTATAAAGTGGAGATACGAAATGAACATCATTTCAAAATTACATGATCTGAGGTGGAAGGGTTAAACATAAACAAGAAGCCAGCCCAAATTTCTCCTAAGGAAACAAAAGCAAGCCTCCAAAAAATGGATTTAAAATCTTCCTTTAGCTGTCAGTGAAGTAGGAGAATAACAATAAATAACAATTACTACTGCCATAAAAAAAATACTACTACTACTACTACTACTACTACTACTACTACAATAATAATAATAACGGACAGAGAAAAACATTGACTTCACTTGGCTTATGTCCCCTTCTATTTCTTTTACTGAGTTTAATTCTTCCAAAGAAATTAAAAAAAAGCAACTAAATAAGATTTTGTTTGTAGAGAATTGCTTTTGGCTTATTTCCCCAAACATCTCTCTCTCTCTCTCTCTCTCTCTCTCTCTCTCTCTCTCTCTCTCTCTCTCTCTCTCTCTCTCTCTCTCATTGTATGTATTCCTTTCAAGACTTGTGCAACTGGGTGGATTAGGTTAGTGCTTTATTGCACCCGCTGGTTTATAAAAGACTAATTATTTTCATTGCGTGGATGCATTCTATCTTCTCTCTGTCCTTCCTTTCAAAATAAATCCCGATAAAATATTTTTGACCTTTGGATTTAATATACTAATACTTCCCTCTGGATAATTATTTTGTTACTTCACAAGCATATATATATATATATATATATATATATATATATATATATATATATATATATATATATATATATATATATATATAATTATTACTATAATAATTATTTTTAATATCTACAGACACTAGTGTTTCATCCTTTCAGGAATCATCAGTGCAGGATCTCACGATTACCACTTGTTGGGAGATTCAAACCCGGCCATGAAGCCATCTCTGACTCCATTAACAAGGAACGAACCGTTCGGCCAACATTAACCGCGAGAAATATGATTGAAATTAACATTTACATAAAGTGTAAATGTCATTTAAGATAGCTGAGAGTGATCTTGTGATTTTAACAATATGATATGCACACGTGGGCTCAACTGACGGACTTATTTCATTTCAATGTACAGTGCTTGACGGTTAGAACCGAGTTCTTAAAGGGCTGACATAATATATATTTTCAATAAATATTATTAATTTTTATACGTACTAGTGTTGTATGCTTACGCAATCATCAGTGCAGGAAGTGACCATTAAGTGGTCAGTAAATATGAACTCAGTCAACAAGGCCAACTGTGGTTTTACTGGCTAAAGTTTTTCCTTTCAGGCACTGGAAGTGTAATTTAGTACTTATGAAGCCGTATATATATATATATATATATATATATATATATATATATATATATACTAGCAATCGGTGCCCGGCGTTGCCCAGGTGTTTTGAGGTTAATGCTGAGAAAAAAAATGGTCAATTTTTTAAAACTTTGACCCCTATTATGACCTCTTAACATTTATTGTTTAGGGATCAAGTAAAGTTAATAAGTTAGATCCATGTCCAAGGAATCTATATCTAAAATATCACGTGTTTACTGTTTAGACCCAAAATTGTAGGAGGAGTTTGGTAGAGTTCTCAAAGGTCAAATCGTTGAATATTGACCACTTAATCGCCAAATTTCTGTCGAAAACCTATCACATCGATTTTCCCAAATCTCAGTACCCTGTATATCAAATTTCGAATCTCTAGGCTTAAAATTGACAGAGTTTTAGCGTAGGGAAATGCACACAGACACACAGACACACAGAGACACTTATATATATATATATATATATATATATATATATATATATATATATATATATATATATGTGTGTGTGTGGCATCCGTCAGTCGAAACGACTATGGATCAGCAGCGCCGTATTAAGATGTTTTTATAAACATAAACATCATATATATAAGGATAATAGTACGCCATATATATAACAAAAGATCATTATTTACTCAAGTGAAAGGAAAACCCGGGGGAACTTTACCCAAAAATAAATCTATATTTTTTTTGTGTGTAATGATAGTCTTATAAGCGAGTAATTAATAATTCAGCCATCTTGATTCTTAACCAAACAGAAAGTTCAAGTAGGGGGAGTTCCCTTTTTTTTTTTGATAGCGAGGCCAAATTTCGCGAATTCGGCCTTTTTTAAAAGCAGTTTGGCCTTCAAAATTTCTGTTTGGCCTTTTTCTTCACCGATGAAATCTGGAGACGCAACGGGAATTTTCGTCAAAAAAATGTTGTTACTATGCACATCTATGTAATGAAATACAATTTGTGGCAAAATTTCAGGAAAAACTAATGGATGGTTATCTCGCAATAGTCCGGACAATTCGCTAAATTATCTCGTCAAAACCTTAAATCTCGAATTTTTGTGCATTTTTTTTGGGGGGGGGGGGCTAATTTGGCATAATAGTGTCCATTTAATAGTATTATCTTGAAAAAATAAAAAAATAAGGAAAATTACCAAAAAAAACAAACAAGAACAACAAAAGTGTGCCGTATTTTTAAAAGTTTTATTGCGTTGTTTTTATTTGCTTTTTTTATTTCATCGGTGAAGAAAATGGCCAAACAGAAATTTTGAAGGCCAAACTGCTTTAAAAAAAGGCCAAATTCGCGAAATTTGGCCTCGCTATAAAAAAAAAAAAAGGAAAATCCCCCTACTTGAACTTTCTGTTTAATTTCGTTTGTAGCGTTGATTTTTTTCTTTTTTCGCTATAAAAAAATAACTACTTGATGAAATTACGTGATTTTTTCTGTAGGAAAACTTTATCCCATGACGAGTACGTACAATATATTTTTTAAAAAAATATTTCCATTTTTTAATGTCAATGGAAAACTGCACAAGTACCCAAACTCGAAATGTAAAGACCACGAGTGAACGCGCGTTTTTTTTTTTTTAGTTTAGTTTCATAATGGCGGTCGTGATGTCGGAGGTTCGATTGTTAGATTGTAAGTTAGTTTCGTATTTTTGTAATTTGTAAATCGCAAGTTAGGAAAAAATTAAACCCTTCCAAGATGGACAATAAATAAAGCCATAATATTTTATGGTAAAGTTAAGAGCCTACGAACCATAGTTTTTTAGGAGATGTGATTATTGGATTAACCAATCAGAAATCGTCTGTGGCACACACATCTCTGTTTTTATAGATATATAGATAGATAGATAAATTGCGGCCACCGATTCCGTAGTCAAGTGGTAGAACTGCCGACTGTCATCACGACGGTTCTAGGTTCAATCCTCGGCTTGGGATAGGTGTTAGTCTAGCGGCACTGATGAGTTGTGAAACAACGAAACAGGTCTGTATGTCGATGACTAAAATATATTTTATGATATATAGATATATATATATATATATATATATATAATGTGTGTGTGCGCGCGCGTAATAATAGAAAAGTAAATTTACATAGTTCGTCCATTTGAGTAGCATTTAATTTCTAAAAGGAAAAATGAAGTTCATTATTTAATATTTTATATTTGAAATCCGACTTGTGATAAAGTTTAAAATTTAAGATTATATGATTCTGTGATTTAATAACACTTTCGAAATAAAATAACTTTTAGACGTTTTTCTAGAGAAATTTTAAGTAAACACAACTAAGTCAGAGAGAGTTGCAATCTTGATTGAAGTGAGTGTTCCTAATGGTGGCGGTCTTAACAGAGCTGAAAGAGAGAAACAGACCAAATACCAAGGTCTCATGTATGATATCAAAAGAAACTGGAATCTAAAGGAGATATCAATCATACCAGTTATCATAGGTGCCACAGCGTTTATGAAGAAGAACCTGAAGTCCTACCTAACTAATATTCCTGGTGAACCAAGTGCAAAAGAGATTTGTTGTATTTATTTTAATTAGTTTATCTCTCTGCAAAGGAAAAACATATTTATGGAACTCGACACCAAGGAGGACACTGTGTAAAGAGAAACTATTCGAAATTACACACGTTTTATTTACACATGAACAAATTTAACGAAAACATGTAATATAACAGAACATACAATGAAAGGATTTTACTCACTCTCGTGCTGGTCTCTACCATACGAGGTAGGTAATTTGGACAACCATGGAGAAAGCATGGTTTTTGCCTTCTAGAGTCTAGATCTCTCTGCTCCATCTGTCTCTTAGCAACTGGTGTTCTCCTCCGTTATTTCTCTACACTTATATATCATGTCATTTTCCTAGACTTAAATTTTAAATTATTTTTTAAATTCTAAAATATATTTTCATAAACATAAATCTACAGCTTACACAAAGTAGAATGCATAGGGTGTTTTGCTTTTTTTAAATCACAGAAAAATATTTTTATTACACAAATATGCGGTTTATTACAAAGATTAATTGTTGGCATTTATTACTTAAATACAATTTCAAGCACATACCCAACTCCTGCTCATGTGTATATTACGTAATCAAGAGGTCCAATTGTCACAAATTCTACATATTAAATTAGGCTGTATAACACATTGAATGTTGTCTTCCAAGTACTCTATTGTGTCTGGTTTATCAGCGTAGACATAGGACTTTACCTATCTCCAAAGAAAATAATATAATGGCGGTAACTTGCGCAAATGTTTATCAAATATAAATAATTCATTCGTCAAATGTAAATAAAATAAATGTGCACAATTTGCAAACGCTGCTCGGGTGTGAGTCTCTTCAAATTGCCAAACCAAGTTGAACTCAAAATAACCTATAATTGCAAAATCTGCAATTAAAGAAAAATGAGTTGTCAATTTAAAGCCCGCCATTTATAAAAAAACATCTTTACATGATATATAGGATATATGATGAAATCATATTTCGAAGATTATATGATACGTAAGCATATATGCTATATCTATTTATCTTGATGATGATGATGATGATGATGATGATGATGATGATGATGAGTCATAAAATCTTCACAGATGATTGTCGTGTCATCACATTTCTTCATTATAATCTCTTTCTTCAAGCATGGCTGTAGTACATATTTTAGAGACCATTTTGTTTTTTGTTTTCAGTATGTTCGTTTAAGAGATGAGATTATAGGGAGAAAATTGTTCAGCATTTGATTATAAATACTTGTACAACGCAAATAGCACTCTCTAAGCCTCCATGAGTATAACCTGGTGACATGTTAAGACAAAATGACCGGTTAATCACTTAGCTTCAGGTTTTACATGAGAGTTTCCTTCATTTATATGCACGATGCATAGTGTGACCCGATGATCACCTTCGTGATTGTGCTATGATAAAACAACAAAAGATGAGTACTTGATGTAAATCAGTTAAACTTTGTGTGTGTGTGTGTGTGTGTGTGTGTGTGTGTGTGTGTGTGTGTGTGTGTGTGTGTGTGTGTGTGTGATACCGTCACACAGCATAGAAAAAGGAATCCCAAACATTGTCCATTGTTAGCTGTCTGATCATGTCGATCCCCAGCAATTTTCTTCTCAGACTTGTCTAAACTCCAGGTTGTCCTTAAATTGTCTCTAAATGTCATAAACAGTCACAAAATTCATTGTTGCTCCTAAAATTGTCTATAAAATAATTCTAAATATATTGACCTTTATTGCCCGATCTTTTGTCTCCGTTACTGCCACACTTTGATTAAAAAGTGCTATTTCAGCTTTCTTTTGTGTACCTTGGTGAATAACTTCCTCTTCATTGTCTTTTCCCCAACCACACTTTCTATACCTTTGTTCTGCTGATAAACTTATTTCCTCTTTTTCGTTATATTTTAATTCTTAACACTTTGGGGAGTGGTCGTCGGTACTTTCACACTAGAAAATATAATAGAATCATCTTTTGAATATAAGATTTGAGGATATTCAAGATCAGATGAGTATATATGCTATATACAACTATTTATGTTCTGGTGATCATGCATACTTAATTAAAGATATTAATTAATTTTCAATCATTATCATAGCGTTTCACACCATCTCGAAATCCAGCAGCAATGTCTGAGGCATCCCTCAGGTTCACATCGGAGCATACCTCGTTTAGCAGACAGTCTGTGAGGATGTGTCTGATAGTCTGCACATTGGCAGCACAGGGACACCGAGCGTCATGTACATAGCCCCACTTGTGCAGGTTGTTCTGTGATTTGGTAACCTATGCTCAAGCCTGGTTGGGTGTTAACACTTTCTGGAGGAGTTCAGAAACTTCTGGGATATTTTCTTTCAGTGTCGGAAAAGTCTTGTTGTGTCTTTGTCTGATTCATTTCACTAACTAAGGCGAAAGGACGCTGGTGTTGTTCGTCCATGGCCTGTGATAGAGGCAAGCCTTCCTTTGGCATTCATTTAATCTTTCGACAGACGGATTGTTACACTACATACATCTCGCCAATTTGAATTCCCCAGTGTCTTTGATCGGATATTCTCTGTACTGGTCCCTCATTTGGCTGTTGGTCTGCTGTTTCTAGGTTTCGTCATTGGATGTTTAAACACGCTTTAGCAAATAATTAAGAACAGAGAATTTAACGAACTTTATTTGTCGAATGATAACAAAATAATCCATTTTTTTTTTTAATTTGTAACGTAAAATATGGTTTTAGTAAAACGGCTGAAAAAAATAACTGTGTTTCATTTGTTGTCAGTGTCCGAATACTTAATTCGTAGCGTGGGTCCTGGCTTACATAAACAATGATCTTGTCTTTGAAATGCAGTTTAAAAGTGATAAATGTGAATATTGAATGAAAGAAATAATACATAGTTCACAAATAGCACAAATTTCAGACGATTAAAAGATATTTTGTGTGAGTAATTTTTTTAGTTAGAAAAGTGAAATGTTCTATTGTATGAAATGTCTATGTTTTCTGTCAGTGTATGTGTATGTATTAGTGTCTGAGTTTGGAATTGTCATTTTGCACTTGATAAGGGAAAGTAAAGCACTATAAAATGTTGACTTATTTTTTCTCTTACCCTACTGTCCTTTGTTGAAAAATCTAATTTGTTTGCTTCGCGATTAGTTTAAAGAGTGAATTTACTTTTGGGCGCCAAAAATCATTTCCAACACAAAGAATTATTTGGCATGCGCGCGTGATCATAAGCACATTTCATGACCGTCACTTTATATATATATATATATATATATATATATATATATATATATATATATATATATATATATATATATATATATATATATATATATATATATTGTCAATATCTTGTTTGGAAGGCTCTTTTGTAAAAAGATTTCATTGCTTTTGTAGAGTTTATTTTGGGTGCATTGCTTATATGTTTCATACATGTAGTTGATCAATTAATATGTAGCATTGGGATATGTGTTAATCTTATCAGTTAAACACAAGTCTTAAGTAATTCGTCCATATGTAAAGTCGTACTGAAATATGTTTTATTAAATCGGTGCCAACGTTTTTATCAATTTAAAAAGGAAAACTGTTTTTGAAAGTCTTTATTTATTACAATAAGGATCTTTGCTCTCTACAACTAAATCCCATCTGTCAACGAGTTTATAAATGCCTTTCTTGTGAAATCTTATAGGTTTTAATGTGAAATTTGAATTTAAATCATGTTCAATCTCCTCTTGTGATGTTAACTTAAGGTCATCTAAATGGTTTTGTAATCCCAGAAATAAGTGATAATACAAGAGAACTAGATTAGGAGAATATACAGGAAGGAGCAAGGTTTTCCAGCCAAATTCTAGAGCTTTGGTTAGTAGTGCTGTGTGAGGATGAGCATTATCATGGCTAGGCCTATGACAACAGAATATTCTTATCATTGTTTTGACTCTCGAGTATATATCCGACACATGTAGACGCTGTTAATCAACCAAGAACCACATCACTTTATATGAAAATATAAGATATCAACGGATATACACACTGGAGAGTGAAAACAATGAAAAGAATATTCTGTTGTCCTAGCCTTAATCATGACTGTAGATGACTCCTTTCTTGTTGACTAAAGATCGTTTTCGGGTAAACATGGGCGAGAATATTGATTTAATAATCTGAAAGGAAAATTATAAATTGATCATATATATGTTTAAATAATGAAAATGGGCATAAAATAAATTATGATCGTTTAAAATGCCCCTTCTACAAACCGGCTAAAACTTTTAATATTCCGGTGACCTTATGTAAAAAACATTTGAACGGAATAGACATTTGAGTGAACTTAATTTAAGGAGATTATCTAAGAAAAAAGTTTTGGTTTCATTGTTGCGGGTGTTCCATTTCTTTGGTAAATAAATGTATTATTCAAAGACAGAAATTGTTTTGTATTCGTCCGGGTGAAGCCATACTGGAAACAGTTTCTATTTAGGCAACCTTGTTAATGTAAAATAAAAAAAAAAGTAAATAACAAAAAATAAAGCGTAATGTAGGTTTGAACATGTAATAATTATCCAACGTAACATGGTGCATACATAATCAAGTTTATTCGTGGAAGGCTCACACAACAATTCATTAGATTTGCTTCACCTTTTCTGTTTCAAAAGAAAACTCGGTGTAATCAGATGAATGTAATTTCCTAAGTAAATGAATTATCGTTTTAACGGCAGGAAAAGGAAATGAAAGTTGTTGTGGTCTGTTAAAAGCAACAACAACGCTTAATCAATTTTACTTCAATATTAAAACTGATCGGAAAAAAGGAAATAAACCAAAATAGCACAAATATTTTATTATATACTAGCGGGGGGGGGGGGGCTTTGCCCGCTCGCAAAATATGCTTTAATATGATATTTTAATGTGTCCAGATTTCGTATATATTATACGATTTCAAAAGTGAAATAAAAAAAGTATTTGGGTGCCATCGGCTAGAATCGAAACCGAAAGCAAAACTGTAGCATTCAAACCTGGTGAAGATTTTCGTAATGATGTGGGGGCGCATTTATTCCAGTTAATCAGTAAAAATAATAAATACTTTCTTTCCTTGTCCAATGTTTCTTCTCTTCTTGTTTGTTTTGCGCTCTTTGCATTTCGACCAATCCAACAATATTTCTTGTCAGTATGAATGATTTCCAAGTTCATAACCTGTTGTCATTTTAGATATTCTGTGCTATGATGTAGAAATAGATGAATTCTGATTTCTCTCTCTCTCTCTCTCTCTCTCTCTCTCTCTCTCTCTCTCTCTCTCTCTCTCTCATATGCACACGCACGCACGTTTTGACTCACACTCAATGCAGAAGAATAAGAAACAAAATATACTCTTCCCTTACAAACATTTATTTATGGTAAATGAAACTATTTAGTCGTTCATTTATTATGCCACTTTCGGCATCTTTTATAGGCCCAGTTGTCATGATGGTTAGAGTGTTTGTTAATGATCTGCGAGATTGGGGTTCAATCTTTGGTCGAATCATACAAAAGACTCAAAAACTAGTATTTGATGTTCCCTTTTTTTTTTTTTTTTTTTGCTAATTTACAACCGAAATAACTTACATCTAAACACACCATGTCAACCATGTAATATTTGTTCATGTAATTCGTAAGGTTAAAATGTACACTCAGCACTATAAGTGGAGTAGTACTGGAAAAAGAGTGGCGCTCTCTGATATATCTCTGAATAATAGCCAATTTAAAGGGAGTCTTCCGGTCACTCTCAACTCCGGTCGACCACTTTACTTTTGAATATCTTTTATTCTAAACAATAATCTCATTTCAGCTTTTAATTAAACCTTCATCTTAATTGTATATATGTATATGATGAAATTGTCAGACATCCTCTGTCCATCGTAATTCACATCAACATATAACTTTTTAAATTATTTTTTTTTTACGTATGTCATAATTTTAACCAATTCTATTTAATTAATGTAATGACCAAACGAGTAAGTAATTTAATTAATCTTCACAAAATGTTGATTAAAAAAGGGCTGAAATGCCATAGCTGTTATATATATACATATAATTATTATTATTATTATTATTATTATTATTATTATTATTATTATTATTATTATTATTATTTAAATGTAATAAAATAAAATAAAATAATATATATATATACCGCTCCCCATGTGGGGGTACCAAATTGATTAAAAGGGAAACTTATTCCCAACTCGCATTTAGGTAAAAATGCACTTTCATTCAAAACATATCGCTAAAAACCAAAACAAAACAACATATATACATATATACATATATATATATACACACTAGACTTTTTAGCCTGTTGAAAACGGGCAAAAGTCATAGTCCGTTGACTTAGAAGAGGTGCTTTATGCCAAACTTTTAGAGTAAATGTGATACTGTGGTGACTAATCGCCATTAATCTCTGAGTATCGAACGGATACCATTATATTTAGTTTGATGCACTTTATCATAATAAAGTCCATACAACATTTCAGTCAGATCGGTCTAGTAGCTTCCGAGAAAAAGTGGAATGGACAAACTAAAAGAAATATAATATAGATGATTTTGTACAATGTCAGTTTTGCAACTAACAGAAAAATAACTTTAAACTTATAACGGAACTCACATCCCTAACGTTAACGTCAAAGTATTTATAAGGTTAAAATTTTACCATTTCGTTAGTCGCCTTATCTATTTTATTACAAAATTGATAATTTTAATGACATATATTTCTTCATTGAATTATTTTTCAAAGAATGTAAATATGAAATTAATTATGAGAAAAAAATCATCTTTGTTATCAGTAACAAATATAGATACTAATAATAAATGTTATCATTAATACACTCTTTCATTCGTTACTAATAAACAACAATGTAATAATATTAGATTTTTATTTATATAAAAAAGGGGCGGAATATTTAGAAAATTTTTTAAAGCTTCCAAATCTGGTTGCCACATCATATGACGTCGCATGTTCTTCATAACCGGTGCCTAAAAATATGTTACCTTTTATTCCATATTACACCGTCTCCAAACCTTTCTAAGGTATCCATCAACGTTATTATTTATTTATTTTTTTATTAATAGTAAATGCTACTAATGATAAATAATTCCATTCATTAATAATAAATAACGACGAAATGATATTAGATTTTTAAAGGGAGTGAAAATAATTAGTAAATATTTGGAATCTTTCAAATCTGGTAGCCACATTGTGTGACGTCACATGTCTTCCATAACCGTGCGTAAAAAATACTTTTTCTTCCGTATTACACCGTCTTCAAACTTTTCCAAAATGGCCATCAGCGTTTTCTATTTATTTTTATATTTATTTTTCTGGTGCTTTCGATTGTCAGCTATTGCTGTCAGAGTAAGAAGTCAGTTAAAACATTCTAACTATTTTTTATGAGATTTGAGAAGGGCAGTGTGTTGCATCTAGTTAACGTAAAAATTGAACTTTCTTTTTGATTATTTGTATTTTTAGTTAAACTTTTTATTTTTATTTTTTTTTGATCGGCTTTCGAACAAGGAGTTAATTATTTCTCGAGCACACAGATAAAAAAAAAAGTGTGGTGCGTCTGAGAGTAATTACTGTTTAAAATTAAAAGTTCGACATTTTAATATTTGGCTTGCGTAATATTAATACACAAGCAAGTGTTTTGACGATTCGTTTGACTTTCTTCCAACTTTTATGTACACTTTTTTGTAGAAAGTTAACCTACTAGCAGGATTATTTAAAAATAAAACAGATTTTTATGCATCATAATTATAAAATAATTATTCATTTTAATTTTTAAAAAAATACAGTGTTACTCGGTTTTCAAAACATTTCATTTTAGCCTTACAAAATCATGCGGCTAACTCTTATTCAAAATTAGCTTGAGTGCCCGGCGTTGCTCAAGTGTTTGGAGGAGCAAAAAAAAAAAAAAAAGTGGTAGTCAGCAGGCAGGCCCGAACCCGTACCACGAAGGAAGAAAATAACGTGAATAAAAAACGTGACGTCTTTGCTGTTGCGTCCATCGTAAAGCCGGAAGTGGCGAAGGTTTAAATTATGGATAGTCAATCGAAAGGAGGGGATGACTTTCGAAAATATCGGCGTAAAAAGTTACCCCTTCTTGTAGAAAAGTGGCCAGTTGAGGGCGAAGGAATTAATGTTTTTAGCTAATTTTTCGATATTTGTCGTCCGAAGGGTCGTGCTTCAAAACGATATCGATCTCGTTGGCTCTGTTGAAAGTTTTAGGCAGACATACATACATACATACATACATACATACATACATACATACATACATAATTACATTTAAGCAGGCAGGTGAGGTTTATATTATAGATTATAGCTTAGATTGTGATTCACATTTATCAGATTCGACCCTCATACAATCCTCAACAAGATCGGACGTTTCGTTTTCTCTTTTGGGACAATCAATCATGGACTTTACATCACAATCAAAATGGAGAAAGGAGAAAAACATATTACCGAGTTTTTTATAATTAGGGTACATTCTACTAATAGTTTAAGAAAAAATTATTTTCATTTTTCATTGTAATAAAAAAAATAGCATTGCCTATTTTAAAGTGTTCAATTTAACCTTACGAAATAATTAAAATGGTATTCCATTTTAATACCTATGCAATATATATATGTTGTTTTATTGAATATTATTGAATAAGAAATCTGTTCTAGTTAAAATCTATTTAGTATTACGCATGCAACTTGATAAAAACACGCTTGAAATGTGCCAACACCATGGTGAATAAACGAAATCACACAATAGAACAAATTCGGTCGCAAACTTGATTTAATTTTGCTTATTCGCATAACGTTGATACATTTTAAGCGTATATTTCTCAAGTTTATATGCGTAATATTAAATGTATTTTAACTGGAAGTGATTCTTCATTTATTAATATTTAACAAAAACAACATGAAACCATTTTTATGTCTATACAGAATTTTTTCTCACCTGCTGTGATCGAGATTTTTAACGCTTACCCCAACTTGTAATCGTTTACCATGGACCATGTTAGCAGAGAGGCGAATGTTTTGACGAAGATTATGCGTTTTTTCTGTATTTATTTTTCTTTCTACATAGAACGCATTTTGAGAAATGATACCTACAAAATATGTTGTTTTTTTTCTAATTTACAACCGGAAGTAACACATCTAAAATGGCCATTTCGACGATGTAATATTTGATCATGTACTATTAGAACAGAGGCGAATGTTTTGACAGACGGTTGATCTGTTCCACTTTTGCTGTACTTCTTTCTCTAAAATCTAATCGGTCAGATAATCTAATTATTATTTATTTAATAAAATCATTTTTGATAAACCATACGTAAAAACATTTTTTGCATATTTGGTTGTTTTACATAAACGGATGTTTTAATTAAGTGAGAGAAAGATAGAACGAGAGAGAATGTGTGGATATGTGTTTTAATCGTTGATTTTTCGTAAAGCAATGTCTGTACGAACACTAAACGAAGAATGTCCAATATGTGGATATGATATGCAACTTTGACTAATCATAATAATTCTCTATGGAAAAATAAACTTTATTCTTCCTTGTTTTCTATGATTATTCATGACTTCACGCATCCTTAAAACACAGTTACACGAAACATGTATTTATAAGATTAAATATTCTGGTGACTAGGCGTTTAAACTATAATCTTGGATTATGTAGAGATTTAACTTGGTAATTACCAATTTATATACGCTTTTTTTAAGTAGGGTTTTTTTTCTATTAAGCAACTACTTTTACGCATAACTGCATGAGCAAAACATGTTCAGCTTTATCAAATCCTTGAAAAATGATATTTTTTGCAAATATCAACTAAATTCACTGAACGGCTCACTTGAGCTCATCCGATGGAATTAGTAATGGTATTATTTACAACCAATATGAATGTTCTGCAGCTTTAGTTCTGAAAGCATGTAGCTGGAATCTAATTTCACGAATAATTACGATTTTGAAGTTTTAATTGCATCCATTGAAATTAATTTTTTTATGCTTTCGTGCCCAGATGTTTCTTTATTACCAAAAAATCTTTTGTAAATGAGATGTTTATTTTGCACAAATTACTTTCAAAGTTTCATTTGACTTTACAGGGTAGTTAGAGTTGTTCGTGCTAGTATCTATCTCGCTCCCACGAAGATGTGACACAAGATCAGAAGGTGAGCACCCAAAAGGAAGAGCGCTCTGACCAACAAAAGATACATGAGTATTAGGGTGCCTTAAGCGACTAACAATAAACTAACTCCTTCTCAAAGAGAGAAGGTAAAGCTTGGAAGGGTGAACTTCCTATACCTAAATAGAACTATACCTCAGTCCGACCACCGAGCCTAAATGGTCCAGACTGTTAGACTGAGTGTCAAGTATGTAACTTCGACTTGACATGAAAAACACCACCACGGATACAATTAGGTGAACCCTACTTTCCTCACCCCATTCGAGTTGACCACCGGAGCATGTTAAGCCACACGTTATTCCTCTTCCTTTGACGTTCTCTAGCAGTAAGGTAAGGCACAATCTTACCTGTAAGTTAGGCGGAAGCTACCTTGTGTGTCACCAAATATAAACTATAATCATTGATATTGTACAGAAAAGTGTGGTTTGGTTATAAGGACGACTTACCAAATGTTTTTGATTGACCATAGTTGAAACTCCACTCTAGATTTTCACAGTATACTGAAAACTGAAACAGCAAGGTTGCGAATATATACATTAGACAATAGGTGTAATAACAGAAAGGCATTCCAATCCTTATGATTTGATAAAAATGCTGATGTTGCTCATATATGGTAAATTATCGTTCTGGTCTTAAAAAAAAGGACAGTTGACGCTAATGTGTTTAGTGAGCAGTTTCTGGCATTTCATGAAAACCTTACGTTGTATTCTTTGAATCGCATCACTACTGTTGCCTTCTTCATAAAATGACAATTTTGTTACCGGGTGGGAGGGGGACGACAACCAATGCGTTAGTATAAGAAAGAAAGAACGGTTTATTTCAATTGAGAGTACAATAATGCGTAGGCAAACATTAGCAAGATATTACTTATTTCTGTTATAGTTCTGGAAAAGCTTCAACCAGAACTAACTCTCATACTTTCAAAGCTGTTTAAACGTTGTCTTAAGGAGAATTGCTTCCCGACTCCCTGGAAAACTTCATCAGTATGTCCCGTATTTAAAGACTCAGATGATCGGTCGTCTCCTATGCGTCATGAGTAAGTTACTGGAATCTGTGTTAAATAGAGAAGTAGTCAACCTCCTCAGCAAAAACAACTTCCTTAGTGACATGCAATATAGTTTCCGTTCTGCTAGATCTTTAAAACGACCAAATTGTAGTCAGCTGGAAAGCAGGCAAATGGAAGAGAGTTCCACAGGATAAGTGAATCTCTCGACAGAGGCTTCCTCTCTAAGGCAATTGCTCTTGACATATCAAAGGCCTTTGATAAAGGATGGCATAAAGGTCTACTTAAAATCTCCAGCTACGGTATAGCTGGAAATGTCTTTTCAATTATTGACTCATTTCTCTCTGATAGGTTCAGTAGGTGTTGATGGGCAGACATCAGAGCTCACAGTATTAATACTGGAGTTCCTCAGGTGTCCATACTGGGCTGAACTCTCTTCTTGATCTGCATCAATGATCTTCTAAATCATATGCTAAGATCATTTGTAGACATTTATGCTGACGACACTACAATCTATGGCAACACTTCAAAGGCCATAAATGACCAAGTTCTCTCTGATTCACTCTCTTCTGCTCTTGATCACGTAGTGCAATGGGAAAATGGGTGGCTGGTTAATTTTAATGCATCTAAAACCAAGCTTCTATCTTTCCATTATCAATATAGCATCAATTCAAATGAATGGCTCTCGTCTTGGGAGGCTCCATGTTTTGTCAAGCTTCTAGATCTGACGTTTTGAGATGGAATATGTACATCAAATTCGTTGCCAAGGCTGCTGGAAAAATCGTGGGATCGTTCTACCAGTCCAGTAGATATCTAATTGCTGATGCAATTCTCTACCTGTATAAGAGCCACGCACGTCCATGGATGGAGTACTGTTGCCACACTGGGCAGGAGCTGCTGGAAGCAGCTTATTCTGCTTGACAGAGTTCAAAATAGACTTCGTAGCCTTCTGGGGACAGCCTTTTCTCTTCCCTACAACCTCTTCCCCACAGAAGAAACGTTGCCAGCCTGTGTGGCTTTATCATTATTTTCATGACAAGTGCTCGTCTGGGCTCCAATTTATGGCTCCCCCTAGCCTGACTTTCATGAAAAACACTCATCTAGCTGAAACCACTTTCAATAATTTCCCCCACTCTTTATCTGTGCCTAAACCTAAATTCCATGAAAAAAGCTTCTTTCTTAGAACTGCACACCTGTGGAACTCTCTTCCGTTTTCTTGCTTTCCAACTGACTATTATATGGTCGTCTTCAAGTCCAACGTAAACAAGTTCTTCATGAGCCGTCCCCTTAAGTAATCCAATTTACTCAATTCCAACTACTAACGATTATTACGACATTTTCCCATTGACTACTGTACACTCATTAAACCTTATCCTTGAGTGGCCTCCGAACCTTGATCAGTGGTGACTTCTTTGTAAAAAAAAAAAAAAAAGAATCCAAAGAGCAAGACGGCCCTGTCGGTGGAGCATTAGAATACGCCGACTGCCCCCCTGCAGAGGGTAAAAGTCCCTCAATGGGGGTCCTGGATATGACCTTAAACTATATCCGATGGTGAGGCCCCAGCTTGCGGGCTCTGGGAAGTGTGGAGCCACCCTTTAATTGCCATTGCTCCCAGGTCCACTCTTACCCGGAGTGGTAGTACCTGTTAGGGTCCCAACTATGGGTTTAATAGAAACTGACTTGCAAAAAACAAATATATTCTATTTAAAAAATTTTCTTCAAAATCACCGGATTCGGCATTAAATAACCTGAAAAAGGTTGATATGCCGTAAAACAAAAACAACCAACCAAAGAGCAAGACATTTGTCAATCGATGCTCACTTTGCATAATATAAATTCATATAGGAAAAAGGGCACGTAGCATATTTTGTTAACAAATTTATTTTCCTTTCTACTTTTCTTGTTTGGTTTAGTTTGTCTGTTCTATCTGTCAGCTCTTTTGTGACTTGCTTAACACCGAATATCTTTTTATTCAAATAGAACTATAATGCCTATTATTTACTTGCCTTCCTCCGAGGGAAATTATAAAAACATGTCAGTTTTTAATGTAGAGGGAAATTATAAAAACATGTCAGTTTTTAATGTAGAGGGAAATTATAAAAACATGTCAGTTTTTAATGTAGAGGGAAATTATAAAAACATGTCAGTTTTTAATGTAGAGGGAAATTATAAAAACATGTCAGTTTTTAATGTAGAGGGAAATTATAAAAACATGTCAGTTTTTAATGTAGAGGGAAATTATAAAAACATGTCAGTTTTTAATGTAGAGGGAAATTGTTAATAATTGAAAAAAAAAAACTAAACAAAAAAAAGGATGATTTACTTCACGATTTTAAAGGAAATTGTAAGCATTTAAACTGTCGCATAGAAAGTCATTTTTAGCTTTACCATTTTTAGCAACTCATCATCTATTAAAAGAGGTAATTTTTAAAGTTAATTACATCCAATAATTTAATACGTAGAGAATAAACTTTATAAAATTAGTTCTTTTAATTTTATAAAAAAATTGTTCAGTAAACAATTTAATAATTTCGTAATAATTAAATTAAAATTTCAAAATATTATTTTTCAAGTAATACACTAGTATAAAAAAGACAAAAAAGATGAAATAAAAATGAAATATATAATGTATATACAAATAGCCTGTCTTCTCGTTTGCTTCAGCATTTAAAAGTTAAAAGATTAAATTTAAAAATGATGGCCTCAGAAGATAAAATATGGACAGTATAGGATGATGTGTGCAAAACAGGAAACTTCATTGGTATGGTCGCATTGAAAGAATGGATAAGAATTCTTGGGTTAGTAGATGCAGAACAGTTGAGATAGCAGAGTTAATAGGTGAAGTGAAAGATGAAAGAAAATATATGAGAAAGTGATACAGATGGATTTGAAAGAGGAAAAATAAATAAATATCCGGAGATAGATTAGTTTAGAAGTTAATTTCTAAAAGTCCATCAACACACGTCAGCATGTTAAACAGATGTTAAATCGATGATGATGATGACGACGACGATGACGACGACAATTAAACGGGTGTATAATCTCTGGTTTAAATTTGCTTTTACTCTTTTCCATTCCACACAAAGTGTATTGTCACTTGAACGTGAACGACTACTAACAGGAATCATGTCTACAGAGTACTATGTAGGGAGTTTATACATAAGTTGCCGCTTCGCATTACATTAAACTTGTGCATGTTAGTGCAGTCGGGGAAGCAAGAAACAGGGAGGGAATTCTAAAGTCTAGCAGTCTATGAGAAGAAACTATTACAGTAGAAATCTTTCTGGCATCTAAGAACCTCAACAGTGAAGAAGTGGGATTTTGCTGCTTGTTGGATTAATCGGGATCATGTACATTGAGGAGGCACAAGTGCTATGGGTTCATCAGAGCAGATTTTATTAAAGTACTTTTAAAACAGGCACATAGATGCAATATTGTGGCGATGGCGCAAGGGTTGGAACTTGACTGATAGTGTGGAACTTATTAGAATGGAGACTCTTTTTGAAGCCTGTTTAAAAGGAAGAAACTAGTCGTAGATGCACCTACCCAGATGTCGCAAGAGTACTCCATGCCTGGTCGAATAGTGGTTTTGTAGAATATAAGATACTGTCAGGTGTGAGTAATTTTCTAGTACAGTAGAGGAAGCTCATCTTCTTTGCAGCAGTCTTGGCAATTAAAGTTTAAAGATAAAATTCAAATATGATACTTCCTTTGTGTTCTTTTCATTTGCGCCCCTGTTATATTAAAGAACTGAAATAATAATAACTTAAATAACGTCTGAGTTTGTAACGGCAAGGTTAACACAGAAATTCTTTAACTGTCTTGTCTTACTTTTGCAATAAGTGTCTGTATTTTTGTTCCATATATCAATCCTAACGACCTTACTCAAAGAAGTTGACTTGGCTGCTCTTAAAGTACTATCATTTCATGCAGTAACGGATGACAAATGAAAAAAAGTACCAAACACCAGCTTCACGTTTCCTTCCGATTCGTGTCCATTTATTTTTCCTAATTTTTGAAGGAGGTAAATGTTCGAAAGTACAATGAACATGAAAGACATCTAAAGTCTCAACATGACACTCCTTGAACTGACATTTTATAAACATGGCTTTAAGAAGAAAGAAAACGCACAAAAAGCCATCCTCTTTTTGTTATGTACATTGGTTGTGCGTTATCTGTCTGTGTGACCTTTGACATTCCTTTTGGAAAATGCTGTCAAAAGTGACACCGCAAATCAGGTATATGAAGATATTTCTTTTCCCAGCAAAACAAATCTAAACTCTCATTATGTTGGAACTATTGTTCACAAAGTAGAAACGGCATGTTAACTTTGAAGTTATATGCATTGTTTTTCTTTCTTTTTTTTGGGGGGGGGGAGTTGAAATCTTAAACAATTTTTCCTCTTAGTTTACCCAGAAGGAATTTTATGCAAGTATATAAAATAAACGTTTTAAACATTTACAAAAAGGTACACTACTAACACTCTGTGGATATATGTATCTATTTATATAAAGTTAGGTATGTATATATGTTGATATATTTGTATGTAAATGATTCAATTCTAAACTACTTAACCGATCATTGTGAAATTTTGAACACATCTTCTAGGCATAAAATAGGATAATATTGTCTATATTTAATTTATCTAGCTTTATGCAAAGGAATAAAGAACAGTGAATCGAAAGTTATTCGTAAAAATTAAGATTTCTCTAATTTGTTGGAAAATTTAACAATAGGTATTCGACATCAATTAATAAATATTCCCTAAATTTAATTTTCTTTGGAATATTTTAAAGTTTGTTTTTTTTAGAGAACATAATGTAGGCACAAGCTTTCATTTGAAAATTTAACGATTTCAGATTTGCATTAAATTTGATTTATAGTCATTAGACATCAATTAAGATTATAGATTGGTATCGTTTTTTAAATCTTCATTATTTTTTATTTTCTCTGAATATTAATTTTTTTTTAAGATTCCTTAGGCTTAAGAATCCAAATCATGTAGTGGATTTTGATCAAAATTGGAATAAGAATTATAGACGTATGATTGTATGCTGGATTTGAATTTTTGCAATGTAGTATAAAATGTAGTATAAAACTTATTTTACCTAATTTTCTAATAAACATCTTGATGAATAAATGCGAATGTTAAATTTTTCCCATTTATCCGAACTATGATTAATAAAAACACCTCAGGTTATTCAATTCAATCATACATTAAATTATTTCGAAATACTTTCTATATACTGATCGACCCACTCCCAAAACACAGTAATTATTTGCATAACAATTTAATGAACAGTAAATTGATATTCTGTTCGGTTCATTTCTAATTTTGATCTCTTATTTTCTTATATATACCTCATTGTTTTGTTCACATTAATAGTAGTAGTAGTAGTAGTAGTAGTAGTAGTAGTAGTAGTAATTAAAGCAATAGTAGCAGTGGGGGTGTAAGAATGATGCCGACATTTGCCATCTATTATATAAATCTCACCTGTCTGTTTAAATGTATGTATGTATGTATGTATGTATGTATGTATGTAAATTACCTGGTTGGTGTTGGGGGCGCATTAATACCACTAGGAGTGGTGGGTCCTAAGTCACTGTTCTGACATCCATCTAGGAGACAGAACCTCTGAATTAAAACCTGCGATCCACGCATTTACCAATCATCTTGCTTTGTTAGCTTGTTATTGGGTCATAGTTGTAGGGATTTAGTGAGTGGTGCTAGTGTCGGACAAGCTTCTGCCACTTAAATCCATCGAAGTACAGATATTCCAATGGTTCTAGATCATTCATATCTAACCAGTTTTTCAAGTCCTATGGTGAGAAAGGCATGGCGACATGTGCAGACTTAATCGGTTGGCAGCACACAGTCATAATTTCACACATAGGGGGCAAGAATCTTTTCTTAGCGTCGTTATGATGCTCTGATTTATTCTGATAGGGACACTTTCCAGCGGAGATTTTTGTGACTGAGCAGCCCTACTTGGGGACAGCACTGCTCACCCATTGTATGGGAAGGTGCTAGAAAAGGTGCACTAAAAATTGCCTATCGGAACCAAGCTGGTTAGCTTACTGCGGCTAACGGCGATTCACTACGGCAGGAACAACAGAAATAAGAAATTTACAGGAAGTAAGATGAAACTGAATATAAGTTGCTGGAGCATTAGAACTCATCTTGATCTGGAAATAAATGCACATCCAAAATGACGAACGGCGTTGTTTACGAATGAGCTACAAAGATTAAACATCGATATAGCAGCTTTGTCTGAAACATGTTAATCAGATGAGGACCAGATTACTGAAGTGAAGTCGAGTTACACACTTTTCTGGAAAGGTAAATCGGAGAGCATGAAGCGGGAAGGTGGTGTTGGCTTTGCGATCAGATCCACTCTTGTTGAGAAGATTGAACATCCAACTGGAATCACTGATCGTCTCATGAAGTTCAGGGTTCCTCTGGCATGTGGTCGATACTTGTCTATTCTGTCAGTGTATGCACCAACTATGGAATCCAAAGAAGAAAGCATCATGTTAACAGTAATGGTTTACTTTTACTGCAGCTTTGTTCGGAATTTAATCTTGCTGTGTCTAATACATTCTTTCGTCAAAAGCGTAAGTTTAAAGTTACATGGACCCCCCTCCCGATGAAAGCATGGGCATATGATCGATTTTATACTCACACGTAAACGTGACATGAAAGACATGTGCAATGTGCGCGTCTTGTATAGTGCTGACTGTGAAACTGATCACAATTTGGTATGTGGAACATTTAAGCTCTGCATTCGTAGAAAGATTTGAATGGCAGGGGTTAGGGTTCCAAAACGTGTTGATGCCTCCAAACTAAGAGATCCTGCAATTCGCATGGCTTTGGAAGAAAAACTAAGCACAGTTGAATTTGATGATACCTGGGAAACTTTTAAAGATCAGGTATATATTTCTGGAGTGGAGATACTTGGTCTGAAGAAGTCTGTATACAAAGACTGGTTTGATGATAATGATCAAGAAATAAAGGCTCTCTTGGAGGAGAAAAAGGTCCTCCATGAGAAACTTTTGAATGGCAATCTCAGAAACAGAACAGTTGTCGAAAGAAAATACAAGGAGCATAAGGCAGTTCTACAAAGAGAGCTTAGGAGAATGAAGAATATGTCGTGGTCCAATATATCTGCAGAGGTTCAATCTGCTTATGACCGGAAAGAGACCAAAGACCTATATAGTCTTGTTAAGCAGGTTTTTGGCCAAAAGCCTGCTCCTTTTGTACCTTTACTGTCCAAAAATAGGTTAACTCTCATCAAAGATCCAGATAAAATCAGAGAGCGATGGATGGAGCACTTTGCTGATTTGTTTTTAACCAAATCAACTGTCGATGAAAATGTCATTAGCAGCTTGCCTCAGCTTGACATTCTTCATCACATGGATAATTTACCCTCACTCGTTGAGGTTGTCTCTGTTATGGGGAGGATAAAGCACCAGTCTGCATTCCCATTGAGCTGCTTTAATATGGAGGGATGCATGTAGCCAATGCATTACACACGCTGATCAAAAAGTCTTGGCTGGGCTCACCAGTACCACAGGATTGGATAAATGGCCAATTAGTCACTCTCTACAAGGGGAATGGATCAAACTCTGACTGCAATCATCACCATGGGATAACGATTTTTGAATATTAAATAGAGAAGTAGTCAACCACATCAGCAGAAATAATCTTCTTAGTGACATGCAATATGGTTTCCGTTCTGCCAGATCTACAGCAGATGAGCTAACGGTTATATCTCATAGGATTAGTGAATCTCTCGACAAAGGCTTCCTTTCTAGGGCAATTGCTCTTGACATATCAAAGGCCTTTGATAAGGTATGGCAGAAGGGCCTACTTCACAAGCCAGCTACGGTATAACTGGAAATGTTTTCTCAATCACTAAATCATTTCTCTCTGATAGGCTCATAAGAGTAGTGGTTGATGGGCAGAAATCAGAGGCCCAGAATATTAACGCTGGAGTCCCTCTGGAGTCCATCCTGGCCCAACTCTCTTCTTGATCTCCATCAATGATCTCCCAAAACACATACTTAAATCATTCATTGGCATCTATGCTGATGACACGACCATCTATAGCAACACATCAAAGGTCATAAATAACAAAGTTCTCTCTGATTCTCTCTCCTCTGATCTTGAGCGCATGGTACAGTGGGGGAAGATGTGGCTGGTTACTTTTAAAGCATCTAAAACCAAGCTCCTATATTTACATCATCAATGCTCTGATCCCCATTTGGCATCAATTGAAATGGATGGCTCTCGTCTAAGGGAAGCTCCATGTTTTGATAAGTTTCTGGGCTAGATCTCTACTCCAGATCTGAAATGGAACATGTACATCAAGTCAGTTGCCAAGGTTGTTGGAAAAATGGAAGGATCCTTCTACCGCTTCAGAAGATATCTCACTGCTGATGCAATTCACTATCTATATAAAAGCCAAG